>NW_023494800.1:17321200-17921200 GCF_904425465.1 Colossoma macropomum
GTCCCCAGGAGGTAGGTCCTTTAAAACCACCTATTTGCTTGCACTAGATACCGTCATCTTTTCTTTGCTGTAATTTCATTAATTATTGGGACCATTTTCTGAGATGCTAAGCTATGTGTTTATGTAGTATGCAGCTGAAGTGCTGCTAGTGTGTTTAATGACTGGTGTCCCATAGATTGTTACTGGGGGGAGGGGGGTTGCACACTGGGAACTGTAGTGCAGCACTCTGTGAAATGGACTAGTATTAATATAAAATGACCATAATTTCAAAGGCAAGATAGGATTCTGCCAAGGGCCTGATCTGGCCTGCGAGTGTATTTGACTGTAAAAATATTATTACATTATCAGTTAATACATTGTTTTAGATTATTGGGAAAGTTATTACATTGTTGGGTTTTATTACATCTCTGACCAAGTTAAGTGCAACATTGCATTATATTTCTGAGACTTATTATTGAGAAATGTTACATTATTTTGTTATACAGGTACTTACATGAGGTGCATGTCATTCCGTCTTTATGCAGCAACATTCAACAAACAGGCCATACACTATATGGGCAAAAATACACACCTCTTAATCATTGAATTCAATGTTTCATTTAGTCTCATTGCCACAGGTGTGTAAAATCAAGCACCTAGTCATGTAGTCTGCATTTACAAACATTTGTGAAAGAATGGGTCATTATAAAGAGCTCACTAAATTTGAGCATGGTACTGTAATAGGATGCCACCATTGCAACAAGTCAGTTCGCAAAATCTCTTCCCTCCTAGATATTCCACAATCAACTGTGAGTGGTATTATATAAGTGGAAACGTTTAGGAACCACAGCAACTTTAAGTTACAGAGGTGCATGTGCATAAAAGTCACCCACACTCTGCTGACTCAATAACTGCAGATTTACAAACCTCTTCTGGCATTGACATAGGCACAAAAACTGTGCGCCGGGAGCTTCATGGCATGGGTTTCTATTGCTGAGCAGCTGAATGCAAGCCTTACATCACCATGCTTAATGCCAAGCATCAGATGGAGTGGTGTAAAGCACACCGCCACTGGACTCGAATCACGGATCAATGGAGTGACGAATCACGCTTCTCTATCTGGCAGTCTGATGGATGAGTCTGGGTTTGGCGAATGCCAAGACAGCATTGCCTGCCTGACTGCATTGTGCCAACTGTAAAGTTTGGTGGGGGAGGGATAATGCTGTGGGGTTGTTTATCAAGGGGTGGCCTAGGCCTTCTTAGTTCTAGTGAAAGGAATTTTGAATGCTTCAGTATACCATGACATTTTGGACAATTGTATGCTTCCAACTTTGTGGGAACAGTTTGGGAAAGGCCCTTTTATGTTCCAGCATGACTGTGCCCCAGTGCACAAAGCCAGGTCCATAAAGGCATGGTTGAATGAGTTTGGTGTGGAACAACTTGACTGGCTCACACAAAGCCCTGACCTAAACCCCATCGAACACCTAGAACGGAGATTGCAAGCCAGGCCCTCTCATCCAACATCAGTTTATGACCAAACAAATGCTCTTCTGAATGAATGGGCAAAGGTTCCCACAGACACACTCCAAAATCTGGTAGAAAGCTTTCTAAAAGAGTGGAAGCTGTTATAGCTGCCAATAGGGGGAGCAGCTCCAAATGAATAATCCTGTGGATTTAGAATAGGTTGTCATAAAAGCTCTTGTAGGTGTAATGGGTGGATGTCCCAATACTTTTGTTCGTACTGTGCATAAAGGGAGTATGAGAAAGCAAGTGAAAAGACAGGGGTGTGTGTCTGTTGAAGTGTATTTAGAAGAATAGTTTTATAAAAGAAGGTAAAAACACTCTTAACTTCTATAAGTATAAGGTGAGGTCTGAAGTCTGAGTTATCTGTTATGCAGGGTTTTGGAATGTTTACGTTAAAGGGGCCCCCCTGGTCCAAAGGTCTATCTCTTAGTTCCACATAGATGAGATCAATTTAAAAAGGGCCATATGTTCAGTTTGCTTTTTCAACAACAAGTACCCTATATAAGCAGCTGGTTTATTCTGTTTTGGAGGGGACACAATTGGCATAGATCCCCTCTCAGATACTTTATAGTGCTTGATATGATACCATTTTACTTTGTAATAAACATCTTATGCAAGTAATGCGGTGTCAGCGGAGACTTCTTCATCATCTTCACATCATCGCTACTTAATAAACAACACTGTAAAAGACATAGAGAAGAGAGAGAGAGAGAGAACTAGCGTCATCTTTTGCTCTGCCTCTCTGATGTTGTGACATTACTGGACAGTATAAAAGTCACAGATATCTGTATCACTGCTCAGAGCTTGATGGCTTCACAAGGTGCAACTTCTCTTCTTTAAACCAAGTATCAAAGGAAGGTGGATTTTTTAGGCTATGTGCAAAACTACTGACTGCATTTACATAGGGTGCTTTCAAACTTTACACTTAGCCTTTACAAGGCTGACTGTGACTCTCAAATGCATTTGCTGTTCATTATTTTAGTCCTTGCATGCTGACTTTATGGGCTTTTGGTAAAATTAGTGTTCTATATTATTTCTTTTTGTTTCTGTAATTGGTCAATGGCAGGCACTGATGTAAGCACTGTGAATGCTTTTATTTCTTAGAATTTCTAAGTGGAACTCGATGGAGGAAATCTAACAAAGCTGATGGTAGGAACACTGAATACTCTTTTTTCTGTGTATATAAATTGTATCATCTCTTATGAGTAAGCATGTTTTTAAAGGATCCCCACGCTACATTCTCTTTGCCCACATGCTTTTCAGTGACTCTGTTCATCTGATTCTCTCCACTCTGACGTATATCCTGGCTGTGGCCTTCCTCAAGCTGGCTAAAGCCGCCTGTTCACTCACTGTTTTTGACCACTGCAACATTTTTCAATGCACCTTTAAACCTGGCTGTGATGTCACTAGAGCGATATGTGGCCATACGCTTTCCTCTAAGACATGCAGAAATAGCCACTCAGAAAAGGACTTACATTGCCATTTACTTTGTTTGGCTATTTGGCTCTGTAAATATATTAACAGACATCATTTTTGCAGCAGTGATGGATCCTAACTTCTTGTACATGCAGATGTATTGCTCTCATAAACAGATCTTCATAAAACCATGGCAGCTTGATTTATACAATGGATGCTACGTCTTTTACTTTGTGTCAGTAACGGGCAGGGCACTAAAGAGAGAACTTGCAATGACAAGCAACAGAAAGTAATAGAAGCCGTCTGTTTCTGCATTATCTGAACTATATGCTTGTTCGCATTGTGCACTGCTGCCTATGCCCACTCAGGTAAGAGCATAGAGACAGAGCTCTGTGACCCTAGATGCATAGATGAATGCATTTTGTTTAAGCCCATGTATGATGTTATACTTTATTCATCTTGGGCATTTTTTCAGCTGTAGTGATTGTCACAACATGGCAGGTTCTTGAAGAACTGATGTCTTGAAGAACTAATGTTCTGTACAACCCAACCATGCAATAATTTCCCAAAAATGTAATACCTCCCTGAAATGTAATACTATTTTGCACTTAATAAAAATTTAATAAAAATCATTAAAGTAATTACTTGCCCAAATGTAATAATATGTCTTAAGTGATAATGTCATAATATTTTTACTGATAAAATTATACCTTATTTTATAGTTTCAGGTTGACCATATGTAATACATTTTATTACTGGGAACTGGGAGTTTTTTATGGATGATCATACTACTTTATCTGTTAATGTAAGGCCATGTTCATACATAGTCCATATTCTACAATTTGTGCTGTATTCAGAATTAAGTTAAACCCATGTTTTGAGGAGATAATACTAAAATAATGCACATCAGTATTCAGAGAACAGAGAACATTGATAGAGTCAAGCAGTACTCAGACAGATGTGCACAGTGGGAGGAGTTTGTGCACAACAGAAGTGTATTTCAGTTTTCCACCATTCAGACTTTGAGCTTTTGCTTTTCTGACAGAAACATTATAAAATGCCATTTCAGGTCAGTATTAAACATTTAAATACAATCTCAGAAAAAAGGTGTGAAACTGTCACTGGAGCAGTACCCCTCTTTTCACTGGGGTGGTACCCTGAAGGGTACATCTCAGTACCTTTTAGTCAGGGAACATAATTGTACCATAATCCATTGAAATTAAATTAGTTAAATTAATTTAATTAAATTAATTAAAAAGTTGTTCTGACTCCATACACCCCGTCCCATCTTTGGCCTTTTTATTGTATTTTTTTTGTGTTAAAACATTGGGTTATGAAAGTGTACAAATACATACTTTTCCACTGGGAGAAACTTGTTTAAGGTACACAAATGGTCCTTAAAACCAACCATTGTTGTACCTTTGAAGATACATTTACATTATTTGTATCTTGATAAATAAAAAAAATGTATCTGCACAGAACCTTTATTTCTTACAGTGTATGATAAAATATAGCTATCAACCTTCTGCCCATATTCAGCACCTGCTGATTCAAAATGTGTTCAACCATTCACATTCATGTTTCATTCCAAAAATGCAATGCCATTATTAATGGAATGAAAAGCTCATGGGTCACTGAATATAGCTTAGTAATTTTGGCTGATTACATTACATGTAATATACAACATCTGTTTTGTAATGAAACACAGCAGTTGTGGCTCAATTAAAGCCCTGTGTTTGAGGTGTTAAAATAATTCAGATATGCTGCATACCAGTTTTTTCAGCCAATAATCTTTATAATCTTTATACACTTATTACTTAATGCAGTGTTAGAACTGATTGGTAACTGCCCCATTGGCAGATTTTCACTATAAAACTGTTCATACAAAGTAGCAGAACTTTCCTCTTAAGAGTTAACCTCGCCCCTGAATATGGTCCCAATCATGTAAAAGGGTATAACATCATCAGTAAAATATTATTACATTATTAGTTAAGACATTGGGACACCTTATTGGAAACTTATTACATTCAGGGTTGCACTGATATCGTTACCGTGATGCTGATGGCGATGGGGATACCGATACCTATGACTGATCCCACAAAGCAATTTCTGATGTGCATGCACGCTACTGAGTGATTCAGGGCATAAGTATTAGAATATGTAGGGTGATGATTGTACTGATGTTAGAAGTAAACTAAAGCCTGATGTAATGACATCGCAGGAGGTTAGCAGATTGTGTGTGTGTGTGTGTGTTTGTGTGTGAAGTGTGGGCTGATTTGCATCGCAACTCCCAGTCTGAAAACCCTCTCCGGCCCTGGCCTTACTTAAATCAATTATCTGATCTGGTGTTCAGTATTGACTGCTAAAATACAAAAACACTTTTTTTCTTAGTAGAGATTTCATCAATGTCCATCTCAAATTCTTGTAAAGGAAGTCATACATGTAAACGTGTTTGGGGTCTCTAGATGTGTGCATTAGTGTGGGTGCAGTTTAAGTATAAACCATTATGTACGCTTATTGTACCTCTGACCCTCAATAAAAAGATATTCTGTTTGAAAAATTGAATTAGAAATATAAACATAAACACTTAATTTTTTACTTCAAGTGCCTTTATGAGCATATACTTTTACACTTCTACCTGAGTAAAAAATTGACGTCATACTTCAACTTTTACTTGAGTATTTTTTTTACTAGATTACTTGTACTTTTACCTTAGTAAGGGACTTGGGTACTTCTGCCACCTCTGCCATTTGCCTCTCTGGCAGTGCATCTCCATCATTCAGCTGCATCATGCAGCAGCAGGGTCTCGCAGCCTTTTGCTTCAACCAAACTGAGAAATCTACAACTTGTGGCTACTATTAGCATGAATGACTAATATTTACTAAACTCTAGCAGAGTCTGATGCTTGGAGATGTAAGTGTGAGTGTATGGGACGCATGTGTGAGACAAACAACTTGAAAAATAAATCTGCGGAAATTGTAGAAATGTCAGGAAAGGTATTAAGGTTAGAGTCATCGGCCGATACTTAAGGATCAGGTATAGGAAGAGAAAAAGTGGAATCACTGCATCCCTGATTACATTATTGGGTTTAATTACATTTCTTGGAGTTTGTACATAATTGGGAAATTATAACATTATTCTTTTTACAAATATTTATCTCAGGTGCATTTCTTTAACAGTACAAGTTCAACTATGAATTTATTAAAAAATTAGGTTAATATAATTTTGTATCTTGTATTATTTATTCAAAAATGAAAGTGAATCCTAAAATATATCTTTAAAATCTTTGTGCTGCAACATTCGACAAACAAGACATAAAAAGAGTAGGAGAAAACAAATCAGAAGGCAGTAGTGTGTGTGTGTGTGTGTGTGTGTGTGTGTGTGTGTGTGTGAAAGAGATAGAGAAGAGGGAGAGGACTAATAGGACGTCTCTTGCTCTGCCTCTCTGATGTTGTGATGTCACTGTACAGTATAAAAGTCACAGAAATCTGTATCACTGCTGAGAGGCTTCACAAGGTGCAACTTCTTTAACTCATCAGGGATCAACGGAAAGCTGATTTGTATTGGATATACTCAAACGACTGACTACACATACACAGGGGCTTTCAACATGTACACTTAGCCTTTACAAGGCTGCCTGTAACTCTCAGTTGTATTTTCTGTTCATTGTTTCAGTTCTCGCTTGCTGACTTAAGATTTTTAGTTAAAATATTGTTAAATATTAGTACTTCTTGTTTCTGTAATCAGTCATGGCAGGCACTAATGAAAGCACTGTGAATACTTTTATTTATCAGAATTTAATCAAAACGGAGCTGGATGGAGGGAGTATAACAAAGCTAATGGTAGTAATACTGACTACTCTGTTTTCTGTGTATATAAATTGCATTATGCTCTATTCTCTTAAGAGTAAGCGTGTTTTTAAAGAATCTCCTCGCTACATTCTCTTTGCACACATGCTTTTTAATGACTCTGCTCATCTCATTCTCTCCACTATGATGTATGTCCTGGCCCTGGCCTTCCTCAAGCTGGCTAAAGCCGTCTGTTCGCTCATCATGTTAATATCTACTACAACATTTCTTAATGCACCTTTAAACCTGGCTGTGATGTCACTAGAGCGATATGTGGCCGTACGCTTTCCTCTAAGACACGCTGAAATAGCCACTCAGAAAAGGACTTACATTGCCATTTGCTTTGTTTGGTTATTTGGCTCTGCAAACATTTTGACTGACATCATTTTGGCAGCAGTGATGGATCCTAACTTCTTCTACATGCAGATGTATTGCTTTCGTGATCAGATCTTCATAAAATCATGGCAGCTTGATTTATACAATGGATGCAACGTGTTTTACTTTGTGTCAGTAACGGTTGTCATCGTCTTCACCTACATCAACATTATAATTACAGCCAGGTCCAAGTCCTCCAATAAAGACTCTGCTAAGAAAGCCCACAGGACTGTGCTGCTGCACCTCATTCAGCTGGGCCTGTGTCTCACCTCTTTTGTATACGGCTCTATAGAGAGAGCACTTTCTTTGATGGCTGGTAGTGATACTGCTCTCTTCAAACAGCTGAAATATGTGAATTTTCTCATTGTTCTGATTCTGCCCCGCTGCCTGAGCCCTCTCATCTATGGGCTTAGAGATGATGCTGTAAGACCCTTATTCAAATATTATTTCTGCTGTGGCTCTACTAAAGCAGGACACTAATGATAAAACTTGTAATGAAAAAGCTTGCAAGTAACAGAAAGTAACAGAAGCCGAAGGTAATAGAAGTCTCGCTGTGCTCTGCTGCCTATGCCCACTAAGTTAGGAGCATAGAGACGGGGCTGTGTCACCCTAGATGCATAGGTTAATGCATTTTGTTTATCCCCATGTATGATGTATTGCAAAACTTTATTAGATTACATGCTATAACCGCACATACATGCTATATTCATTCTGGGGATTTTTTTCTAGCTGTAATGATTGTCACAACATGGCAGGTTCTTCAAGACTGGCTTTACAGACCGTGTACTTCTTGAAGAACTAATGTTCTGCAGAACTCAATAATGCAATAATTTCCAAAAGATGTAATAATTTCCTTAAATGTAATAAAATTTTGCACTTTTTTGCACTAGGATAAAACTCAACATAATAATAATGCAATGTTTGTAAACAATGTAATAACAATAATGTAATACAAACTTTTTTTAAATGGATAATGATGCTACTTTGTCTGATAATGTAAGATCATGTTTATATATAGTCTATATTCTTAAATTTGTGCCGTATTCAGAGTTGAGTATTGTCCTGCAATAATACACATCAGTATTCAGACTCAAGCAATGCTCAGACATATATGCACAGTGGGAGGAGTTTATGCACAAGAGTGTGTTTTCCACTATTCAGGCTTTGACCTTTGGCTTTTCCCCAACAGAAAGACTATAGAATGGCATTTACTGTAAGTTATACATATAAATATAACATACATAATCATTTGAATAAATACATAAATATGCCCAAATAAAAAAAAAAAGTAAAATCTGCAAGATTTGTTAAATACTTAAATATTATTGAATCTCAAATTATTATAACAAATTATATTATTATATTATAATTCCAAAAATACAGTTCTGGCTTCGTATCATTATTAATGATAATAAAAAGCTCATAGCTCAAAACATATAGTCCATAATTTTGGATGATCAATTTACACTTTTTGTCACTGCAAAATGTAATATAGAAAGTGTTTTCTAAAAACACAGCAAGTGTGGCTGAATGAAACCACTGTGTGTTGTAATTTAGATGTGCTTCATTACAGCTTTTTCAGCCAATAATCAGACATTATTATTTATTTTATCAGTTTTAAGTAGGTTAAAAATTAGATTAAGTGATTTTGAGAAAATAGGTTAATAGAGAGCAGTGGGGGGTCCATGAGTAAGCTCTCCATGAGGACTTGAGGCCCATGAGGACTTGCATGGGAAGGCAGATGTTCCTGCCATCCATGAGTCTCAAAGTTATGGGTGAAATAATCCCAGCTGTAGGTAAAATACTGTGGTGCTAGCATTGCACCACTGGACATGCATCTTCTCAGAATAAAACAACAACCAGGCTGGAAGAGCTTCTAGCTCAATAGCCACGTTTGTTATCAAGCTGAGCCACATGGTTACATGATGTTCAACTGCGGTCAACAGCATGAAGAGGGTTGCCCATGATGAGGATGACAGCTAATGAATTTTCACAAAGGTGTCTGTGTTACCCCAACAACCCAGTCCAGGGTTAAGGGACTGATAGGTTGATTGACTGATTGATCAATTGATTTAGGTAGCAGATCTGTAGGTTCAAAAAAGTGATGCTTGGAATTTACTTGATTTACTTGAATAATTTATAGATAAACACAGATTGTCTTTCAGTTTAACTGCTTTTGGTTGTAACTGTATTGAAGTAATGGATATTATTCTAGTGGATATTCTGTACACATTTTGATCAAGTAAATTCAATGCATCACTTTGTCCAGTATAGAGTGTTAAATGTAATCAAAGAAGGTTAATGAGAAAAAAGGGGTGGCAGATGGAAGTGATGTGTTATATGTTACTTTTCCATCTTTTGTGTAAGTTTAGCTTTTTTAGATTCTAGAATACCATTTTGAGAAATAAGATTAGGTACAGATTCTGTTGTTTCTAAGAATATACCACATTTTAGAAAGAAAAAATAAACAAAAACAAAAAAATATTGCAACTGTGCTCCATGAAGTGAATTTACAATAAATTAAACCCTCTGCATCCCTTTTTTTCCAGAGAAAAAATGGTTCAGGTCAGCAAAAAAGTGTAAGTTGAGCTTGGTTGCCTTGTTATAGGCTGAAATTGCTCAAGTATTTTGTTGGGTTTTAATTCAGTCCACCGACTTGTGGTCATTCTCACCCACAGATGTGAGCATTTCTTCTGGAAATGCTTTTTTCTAGGGGGGTAATGTGGTTTTCCACACATTAACTGAGAGCTCACACATCTTCCCTTTAGTCTTCAGTTTGAGAAATGAACAACATTTCACACTTGGGTAATTAGGCAAGTTTTCACAGTTACAGACATGATACAGCATTTTGTAAAGTTTTTCAGAGGTATCTTGTGTGTAGGTACAGTTGCAAGATTCTCAAGGACTAACCTGGTGAACCAGTTTGCCACTGCACCACCCTGGGGCAGACCAGTGCTGCAACAGCAGTTAATTAAGAACGTCAAAGAGAGACACTTGCTGTTTCTTGGGAGAAGCAGTTAAAACAGGGGTGTCCAATATTATCCGCAAAGGGCCAGTGTGGCTACAGGTTTTCACTCCAGACAAGCTGGAGCACACCTTATGCCACTTGTTTAATCAGCTGGTCTCAGTCTTCAAACTGCGGATCAGGTGATCTCCTGTTTTGTTGGAATGAAAACCTGCAGCCACAGCGGCCCTTTGTGGATAAGATTGGACACCCCTAAGCTAAACAATAATCTTTCCCTAAAATTATATTTGAACACCTCTATAGTCATAACATCATAATAAGTATATTGTCAGGGACCTGCCAGAATTTTGTTTTTGAGTCATTCAGGGGGTCCTGGACCCTGCAGAATCGCCTGTATTCCACACTGTGGTTAATGTTTGTAAGATTCATTGATGATCCTTGTATCAGCCTGTGCTAATCCCTGCTACATCAAATAAGCCATGTAGGAGAGCTTCTGTTCTTAGTATTACATCATCCATTTGGAAAAGCAAAATTGAAAAAAAAAATATCAACTTGTAAATATAATATATACAACAGGTGCTCAAAAAATATAACTGAAAAAGTCAAATCATTATTATAATAGACATATGGCACAAAACAGGACAGGACATTCCCTACATTTCATTCCAACAATGCCATTCTGACTTTGTGCCATTATTAAAGTAATAAAATGCATATGGATCAATGCATAATTCATAATTTTGGCTGATCACTTTACCATAAAACAATTTTAAGTGAATGAAAAGTGTGGCTTGCAATATGTAATCTACGACACATCTGTTTTCTAACAAAACACAACAAAGGTGTAGCTGAATTAAAGCCCTGTGGGTGAGGTGTTAAGTAATTAAGTAATTCAGCTTTTAATTTCAGCTTTTTCTTTTCTTTGCTGCAAGTTCATTAATTATTAGGACCAGTTTCTGAGATGCTAAGTGTTTATATTATTTGAAATGCAGCTGAAATGCAGCTCGTGTGTTTGATGATTGGACTGGTGTCACTTAGATTGTTTTTGGAGAGAGGGTTGGAGTGTACATTACATTGCAGTGCATGTTGGGGATTGTAGTGCAGCGCATTGTAAAACTAATGTTAATTGAAAATTAAAATATTTTCAAGGGCCGGATTGGATTGTGCCACGGGCCTGATTTAGCTAGCCTTTTGTTTGACATGTGGGCTTTATAGGGAAGCGTTGCTTCGGTTGTTGGGTTTATGTTAACTTTTGTTCTCATTAATGTGTAAGTAATATTGCTACCGTTTTGTCTCGATTCAGAAAATATGTGCATAGTGATGATGTGCTAACATTGCCGTTAGTATGTTGCTGTTGCGGTGCTGCATAGGCCTTCTTTAATTTGTTGTGATATCATAAAAAATCAATGACCACACCATTGTATTTCTGAACATTACATTATTGTGTTATACAAGTACTTACATCTCTTTCAGTTCAAGTTCAATAATATTTTTATTAGAAAATGAGGTAAATATAATATTAATTAATTATTCAAGGATTAAAGTAAATTTTGAAATTTACTGAAAAGATAACCCTAAAAATCTCTGTGCTGCAACATTCAACAAACAAGGCATATAAAGAGAGTACAAGAAAGCAAGTGAAAAAGGAGGGGTGTGGGTGTGTAAAAGAGAGAGAGAACTAACAGGTAGTCTCTTGCTCTGCCCCTGATGTTGTGATGTCACTGGACAGTATAAAAATCACACAAATCTGTATCACTGCTAAGAGCTTGAAGGATTCACAAGGTGCAACTTCACTTCTTTAAATCATTAAGGATCAAAGGAAGGTTGATTTTTATAGGCTATACAGAAAACTATTGACTGCACATATACAGGGTGCTTTCAAATTGTACACTTGACCTTCACAAGGCTGCCTCTAACTCTCAAATGTATTTTCTGTTCAGTATTTTAGTCCTTGCTAGCTGACTTAACAAGCATTTAGTTAATATAGTATTATATTATACCTTTTTGTTTCTGTAATTGGTCAATGGCAGGCACTAATGAAAGCACTGTGAATGCTTTTGTTTCTCAGAATTTTGTCAAAGTGGAACTGGATGGAGGTAATATAACAAAGCTTGTGGTAGCAATACTGACTACCCTGTTTTCTGTGTATGTAAATTGCATTATGCTCTATTCTCTTAAAAGTAAGCAAGTTTTTAAAGAATCTCCACGCTACATTCTCTTTGCCCACATGCTTTTTAATGACTCTATTCATCTCATTCTCTCCACTATGATGTATGTCCTGGCCCTGGCCTTCCTCAAACTGGCTAAAGCCGTCTGTTCACTTATCCTGTTTATGTCTACTACAAGATTTCTCAATGCACCTTTAAACCTGGCTGTGATGTCACTGGAGCGTTACGTGGCCATACGTTTTCCTCTAAGACACGCTGAAATAGCCACTCAGAAAAGGACTTACATTGCCATTTGCTTTGTTTGGTTATTTGGCTCTGCAAACATTTTGACTGACATCATTTTTGCAGCAGTGATGGACCCTAACTTCTTGTACACGCAGATGCATTGGTCTCGTGAGCAGATCTTCATAAAACCATGGCAGCTTGATTTATACAATGGATGCAACGTCTTTTACTTTGTGTCAGTAACGGTCATCATCATCTACACTTACATCAACATTATAATCACAGCCAGGTCCATGTCCTCCAATAAAGACTAAAAAAGCCCACAGGACTGTGCTGCTGCACCTCATTCAGCTGGGCCTGTGTCTCACCTCTTTTATATATGGCTCTGTAGAGAGAGCACTTTATTTGATGGCTGGTAGTGATACGGCTCTCTTTAAACACCTGAGATACCTGAATTTTCTCATTGTTCTGGTTGTGCCCCGCTGCCTGAGCCCTCTCATCTATGGGCTTAGAGATGATGCTGTAAGACCCTTATTCAAATATTATTTCTGCTATGGTTGTACCAAAGCAGGGCACTAAATAGAAGACCTGTAACAACAAGCAACAGAAAGTAATAGAAGCCGTCTGTTTCTGCATTATGTGAACTATATGTTTGTTCGCATTGTGCACTGCTGCCTATGCCCACTCAGTTAAGAGCATAGAGACGGGGCTCTGTGACCCTAGATGCATAGATGAATGCATTTTGTTTAAGCCCATGTATGATGTTATACTTTATTCATCTTGGGCATTTTTTCAGCTGTAGTGATTGTCACAACATGGCAGGTTCTGATGAACTGATGTCTTGAAGAACTAATGTTCTGTACAACCCAACCATGTAATAATTTCCCAAAAATGTAATACCTCCCTGAAATGTAATACTATTTTGCACTTAATAAAAATCTAATAAAAATCATTAATGGAATTACTTGCCCAATAATGTAATAAGATGTCTTAGGCGATAATGTAATAATTATTACTGATATAATTATATCTTATTATACATTTTCAGGTTGACCATATGTAGTACATTGTATTATTGGTGACTGGGAGTTTTTTATGGATGATCATACTACTTTATCTGTTAATGTAAGGCCATTTTCATACATAGCCCATATTCTACAATTTGTGCTGTATTCAGAATTAAGTTAAACCCATGTTTTGAGGAGTTAATACTGAAATAATGCACATCAGTATTCAGAGAACAGAGAACATTGATAGAGTCAAGCAGTACTCAGACAGATGTGCACAGTGGGAGGAGTGCACAAGTGTATTTCAGTTTTCCTCCATTCAGACTTTGAGCTTTTGCTTTTCTGACAGAAACATTATAAAATGCCATTTCATCTCAGAAAAAAGGTGTGAAACTGTCACTGGAGCAGTACCCCTCTTTTCACTGGAGTGGTACCCTGAAGGGTACATCTCAGTACCTTTTAGTCAGGGAACATAATTGTACCGTAATCCATTAAAATTATATTTTGTTGTACTGACTTCACACACCCTGTCTCATCTTTAGCCTTTTTATTGTATTGTTCTGTTTTAAAACATTAGGTCAAAAAAAGTACAAATACATACTTTTCCACTGGGAGAAACTTGTTTAAAGTACACCCTTAGTCCTTAAAACCACTGTTGTGCATTTGAAGATACATGTACATCGTTTGTATCTTGATAAATAAAAAAATGTATCTGCACAGTATATGATAAAATATAGCTATCAACCTTCTGCCCATATTCAGCACCTGCTGATTCAAAATGTGTTCAGCCATTCACATTCATGTTTCATTCCAAAAATGCAATGCCATTATTAATGGAAATAAAAAGCTCATGGGTCACTGCATATAGCTTAATAATTTTACCAGGTTTTCAGCCAATAATCAGAGATTATTATTTTATCAGTTTTAAGTAGATTAAAAAGTTAGATTAAGTGAATTTAAGGTAATAAGTTAGTAGAGAGCAGTGGTCAGTCCATGAGTGAACAGTTCATGAGGACTGTAGGCCCATGAGGACTTTCATGAGAATGCAGACGTTCCCGCCATCCATGAGTCTCTCAGTTATGGGTGAAATAATTCCAGCTATGGGTAAAATACTGTGGTGCTATCATTGAACCACTGGGGATGCATCTTCTCAGAAGAAAGCAACAACCAGGCTGGAAGAGCTTCTAGCTCAATGGCTACATGTTTGTGATCAAAGTGAGCCACAGTGTTACATGATGTTCAGCTGTGGTCAACAGCTTGAAGAAAGTTGGACTCTGTCAAGCTCTTTTTGCCCATGATGATGACCACAAAATGAGGATGACAGCTAATGAATTGTCACAAAGACCCACTCGAGGATTGATTGGTTGTGTGGCCGGCAGCCACCTCACCATACTCGCCAGACCTATTTTCATGAGCAGTCACAGATGAAGGCACCTCTCTGAAAGCACATCCCTCAGCACCCCATGTTTTGGACAGCTGGCAACCACATGGTCACGGAGGCAAGGCCTGGAATTCTGCATGGCTGGCTCCTGTTAATCACCTCAGCTGCAGTCACTCTCCCAGGCAGGGCCACTACCATAAAAACGATACTCAGAGGTTCAGCCAGACAAATGACTTCCAGGACTCCACAAGCTGAGTGAGCTAATGCGTGGGGTTCTTCTCTCTCCCGGCTTCGCCATTCTCTACCTTTCACTCTCTCTCCATGTCTACAGGAGACTAAGCCACACCGTGAACAAGGCCATGCTGGCCAGCTGCCAGCCACCTTTCTGCTCTTGAACCCAGCCCATCCTCTCCAGGAGAAGTAAAGGGCCTCCTGTATAGAAGCTGCCTAGACAAAGAACTTAATAGAGTTTTTTTTCTTTTTTTCCTCTGTGTTTCATTTTTTTTTGAGGTCTCTTTGATTGGTGAATAAAAATGGCGGTATTTTTGGACTCAATTTTCATGTCTGCCTGTTCTGTTGTCTCTCTTTAGTCAGGAGCGCCTCACAATTATTTGATTGATTAAGATAGTAGGTCTGTACACTGAAAAAAGGAGGCACTGAATTTACTTGATTCAAAAAATTATAGATAAACAGTTTTGTCTTTCAGTGTAGCTGCTTTTGATTATAACTGTATGTGCTGTATAACTGTATAACTGCATCACTTTTTTCAGTGTAGAGCATCAAACGTAAGGGATCAAAGGAAGGTTAATGAGAAAATAAAAGTGCAGTGTAACTCAGGACAGACTATGCAAGTTAAGATTTTTTAATGTTACTTTTGCATCATTTATGTAAGTTTACTTAACTTTTTTCAGATACTAGACTGCCATTCTAAGATTAAAATAAGTTTCTAAGGAATTTGTCTTGTACCACATACACAGTTTTTTGGTTTTTTTCTGTAATTTTGCTCCTTGATATGAAATTAAATGAAACCTGCATAGCTTTTTAAGGAGAATAAAACTCATCTTAAAACTTATTTTATTGGGTTTTTACTCAGTTCCTCCCAGTTTGGTCATTCTCACCTGCAAGTTACTTCTCCCCCTATGAAATAGTAACCCTGTCTATGGGGGGAGTTAAGGACTTCATTTTTTCAGTCTTCTCACCACAGAAGGCAGAGGTATGATTGGGATTTAAATCATGATCTCTTGATGGTCTTGATGGTCAGGCAGTTAGAGAACGCCACTGCTTAGGAACTGCAAAGTTGCTGAAATGTCTGTGTTAAAGACAGTATGAAACATTCAAATAACTCAGTAGTGTGATATGTGCTGAAGTAGTATGACAAAATATCATATCACAATACCTATCAACTTTTTCATGATACATGATATGTACTATGATATCTTATGCTACATACTTTATTAGTAAAAATGCTATGTACTTTATTAGTAGAAATGTGTCATTTTGCTGCCTAACTATGCCCAACCTGGGAGCAGCACAGTGTCACCAGCAGAGCTGCGATACCTGGGCCAGTAGGGGGTTAAGTGCCTGTGTGTGTGTGTGTGTGTGTGTGTGTGTGTGTGTGTGTGTGTGTATATATTTCTAATTTAGTGTGTAAGTATTCTAAAATATTCTCCTAATATTTCCTAAAAATTGAAAAGGTAACTGTAAACTGAGTACTGCCCTTACAAAATCTAACTTGCACTGAATACATAATTCCTGTATTCTGCATATGTATTCTGAATACTTGTATTCTGTGACATCCTGAACCTGCCAAAAATATAATAATGTATTAAATATGGTCAGACAGGGTAACAAGCCAAACTACTACAGCATTATCAGGAACATAGTAAGTTACTCAGTACTCAGCACTGGATTTGATCCAATCTTGATGAGATCTATTCTGCATTACTAAACAAATGCATTTTTCAGCTGTGAAAAAGTATTTAACTTACATGATAAATGACAGATGGTACCATTTGGTAGTGTATGTTATTGATTATTATACAACAGTTAGTTCCGGCCACACAAGCTGATTGGTTGAGAAGCGTTCTGACCATGCTGATATTTCGCCATAACTTCACGAGTTTTTCACAAACACTGCATCACTCCGCTAAGACGCCGTGGCCAGGCAACAAGTTTGACAGCTGTAGGAGACGTTCACACCATTTGAACGTTTTTACTTCTTACTTTGCGCACAAGCAGAAAATGGATACTTTTAAGATCACATTTGTCCGACTCTGAAGATGAAACTACACTAAATTTCCAAACTGTCATTACCACCAAGCAAGCTTTTCAGATGGCAGCTGTGACAGAAAAACACCTAAACAACCTAGAATTAGCCAGACATGAACAGAATACCATTCGACAAACATGTAGTCTCATCTTCAGAGTCAGACCAAATTGGACTGAGCCAAAAAGCTGCCGCAATAAAAAACAAAAAAGCTGCTCAGTGGTGATGACAGTTTGGAAATTTAGTGTAAGGAGCTGGAGAGAGAACTGCCGGCTGTGCAGCAAGTGAGCGGAGCTCATTACTGTGACGTAGCAACAAGCTGCTTGTTAAGGAACTATAATTTGGCGGAAGGAATTGCTAACATTAAAACACATTAAATGCCACGTTCATGGCCCAGTTTATTTATTTCTTACTTTATCATAGCCGTGATGTTATTTCATGATAACACACTCCCCATCGTGTTTTAATGCTTAATTAATTTTTGATAGTTATGTCATCTTAACATTGTATAGCTGCCACCATATAATGTAGCTCATCAAGCAGCTCTGCTAAAGTGTACTGGGCAAATAATTAGTGTGGTCTTATTTAAGAGTAACAAAATAATAGCATTATTAACACTGATTCACTCTAGAAAAATTGAAAGTGTTTTATTGTGGTTTCCATTGTGTTATAAGAAAAATATTGTATGTTTTGTTCCCTTTGGTGTTATTATTCTCTGCAGAACAGTATTAAAATCTTCAGTTACAACAATCCGCATAGAGCACAATGAGCACTAAAATACTGTAATCCACTGAAGTAGAGAATAGTTTAGGTGCTTTTAAATGTATTCTTAATGTAGAAAGCCAGTGTTGGCTGCTTCCTTAAGCAAAATGAACAAGAATAATGTTAAGGTATCCCTGATGTAGCAGTTACATTCAGGGCCCACTGTTTGATCTAACTTTTATGTCGTCTTTATTTGGGTCTGCCCAATGTGGCAGTAACCTGTGTTTTTGGTTTGATAATCATCAGGTTTTAAGTTTGTACATCTTTACCTTTGTATGTTTAACATTGTGCATCCCAGCTGTCTGCTTTTAACTTGGTTTTGTTATCTTCTCTGTGTAGAAATTGTGTCTGTCTGTGAGCGGAAGGTGCGGCAGTGCTGGTTATTTGTTTGAATTCAGCTTTCTGAATGGTTGGCATGGTTTTGTGTCAGGGTGTGAATGTTGGAATATGTGGGGAGATGATTGTGCTAATGTTAGAAGTAGTCTAAAGCCTGATGTAATGACACTGCAGGACGTTAGCGAATTGTGTGTGTGTGTGTGTGTGTGTATGGAGTGTGGGCTTGTTTGTCTATAACTCCCAGTCTGAAAACCCACTCCAGCCCTGGCCTTACTTAAAGGAATTATCTGATCTGATAATTATCTGATAAAAATATATATATATTTTTTTTAGTAGAGATTCCATCAATGTCCATCTCAAATTCTTGTAAAGGAAGATGTAAACATGTTTGGGTGCTCTAGATGAAAGCATTTTTGTGGATACAGTTCTAGTATAAACCATTCTATACGCTTAGTCTGATGGAGATGTGCCTCTAACCCTCAATAAAAAGATATTCTATATATTTAAAAATTTTAATTAGAAATTGAAATATAAGAAATGCTTTTAATTTTTTACTTTAAGTGCGTTTATGAGCATGTATTTTTACACTTCTACTTGAGTAAAAATTTGACGTCATACTTCAACTTTTACTTGAGTATTTTGTTTACTAGATTACTTGTACTTTTACTTTAGTAAGGGACTTGGGTACTTCTGCCACCTCTGCCACTAGCCTAGCTTGCAGTGCACCTCTGTCGGTCAGCTGCATCATGCAGCAGCAGGGTCTCGTGGCCTGTTGCTTCAAGCAATCTGAGAAATCTACAACTTGTGGCTACTATTAGCATGAATGACTAATATTTAATAAACTCTAGCAGAGTCTGATGCTTGGAGATGTAAGTGTGAGTGTATGGGACGCATGTGTGAGACAAATAACTTGAAAAATAAATATGCGTATATTGTATAAATGTCAGGACTTAAAGGTATTAAGGTTAGAGTTAGTATCTTCATCGGCCGATACTCAAGGATCAGGTATAGGAAGAGAAAAAGTGGAATCGCTGCATCACTGATTACATTATTGGGTTTTATTACATTTTTGACCAAGAGCACAATTTTATTACATTTCTTGGAGTTAGTACATAATTGGGACATTATAACATTATTCTTTCTACAAATATTTATCTCAGGAGCATTTCTTTAATTTGGTTAATATATTATATTATATTAACCTAAAAAATTTGGTTAATATAATTTTGTATCTTGTATTATTTATTCAAAAATGAAAGTGAATCCTAAATTTACCCTTTAAATCTTTGTGCTGCAACGTGCAAAAAACAAGACATAAAAGGAGTATGAAAAAGCAAATGAGAAAGCAGGAGTGTGTGTGTGTGTGTGTGTGTGTGTGTGTGTGTGTGTGTGTGTGTGTGTGTAAAAGAGATAGAGAAGAGGGGGAGGACTAATAGGACATCTCTTGCTCTGCCTCTCTGATGTTGTGATGTCAGTGTACAGTATAAAAGTCACAGAAATCTGTATCACTGCTGAGAGCTTGAAGGCTTCACAAGATGCAACTTCTCTGCTTTACTCCATCAACGATCAAAGTAAGGTTGATTTTTATAGGCTATACAGAAAACTACTGACTGCATATATACAGGGTGCTTTCAAACTGTACACTTAGCCTTTACAAGGCTGCCTCTAACTCTCAAATGTGTTTTCTGTTCATTATTCATCAACTTCTTTAACTCATCAGGGATCAACGGAAAGCTGATTTGTATTGGATATACTCAAACGACTGACTACACATACACAGGGGCTTTCAACATGTACACTTAGCCTTTACAAGGCTGCTTATAACTCTCAGTTGTATTTTCTGTTCATTGTTTTAGTTCTTGCTTGCTGACTTAACAAGTTTTCAATTAAAATATTAAAATATTGTTGTATATTATTTCTTTTTGCTTCTGTAATCAGTCAATGGCAGGCACTAATGAAAGCACTGCAAGTGCTTTTGGTTATCAGAATTTAATCAAAACGGAGCTGGATGGAGGGAGTATAACAAAGCTTGTGGTAGTAATACTGACTACCCTGTTTTCTGTGTATATAAATTGCATTATGCTCTATTCTCTTAAGAGTAAGCGTGTTTTTAAAGAATCTCCTCGCTACATTCTCTTTGCACACATGCTTTTTAATGACTCTATTCATCTCATTCTCTCCACTATGATGTATGTCCTGTCCCTGGCCTTTCTCAAGCTGGCTAAAGCCGTCTGTTCGCTCATCATGTTAATATCTACTACAACATTTCTCAATGCACCTTTAAACCTGGCTGTGATGTCACTAGAGCGATATGTGGCCGTACGCTTTCCTCTAAGACACGCTGAAATAGCCACTCAGAAAAGGACTTACATTGCCATTTGCTTTGTTTGGTTATTTGGCTCTGCAAACATTTTGACTGACATCATTTTTGCAGCAGTGATGGATCCTAACTTCTTGTACATGCAGATGTATTGCTCTCGTGATCAGATCTTCATCACAGCATGGCAGCTTGATTTATACAATGGGCGCAATATCTTTTACTTTGTTTCTGTAACAGTCAATGCTCAGACAGATGTGCACAGTGGGATGAGGTTATACAGAAGATAAATGTGTTTTCCACTTTTCAGACTTTGACCTTTGGCTTTTCTCCAACAGAAACACTACATAATTACATTTGATATCAGTTATACATATAAATATAACATACATAATCATTTGAATAAATACATTAATATGCCCAAATGAAAAAATCATAAAATATTTCAAATTTGTTATACTTAAATACAACCGCATTTCAAAAAAAGTTGGGACACTGTGCAAAATGTAAATAAAAACAAAATGCAATGATGAGCAAATCATTTAAACACTATATTTCATTGAAAATAGTACAAAGACAACATATCAAATGTTGAAACTTTTATTGTTTATGGAAAAATGTATGCCCATTTTGAATTTGATGCCAACACCACATTCCAAAAAGTTGGGACAGGGGTAACAAAAGGCTGGTAAAGTTGTGTAATGCTGAAAAAAAATACCCAGTGGTTGTTTGGCAACAGGTCAGTAACAGGATTGGGTATAAAAAGAACATCTCAGAGAGGCTGAGTCTTTCAGAAGTAAAGATGATAAGGGGTTTACCACTTAAAAACTGCACAAGCAAATAGTGCAACAATTCAAGAATAATATTTCTAAACATAAAACAGCAAATAACTTTTGTTTTTTATCATCTATGTTACATAATAATATTAAAAGATTCAGAGAATCTGGAGAAATCTCTGTATGCAAGGGACAAGACCCATTTGCTGGCCATGATCTTTGGGCCCTCAGGCAGCACTGCATTAAAAACAGACATGATTTTGTTGTGGAAAGACTGCATGGGCTCAAAAACACTTCTGAAAAATCACTGTCTATGAAAAATGTTCGTCGCTGCATCCCCAAATGCAAGTTAAAACTCTAAAATGCAAAGACAAAACCGTATGTAAACAGGATCCAGAAATGCTGCCACCTTCTCTGGGCCTAAGCTCATTTAAAATAGACTGAGGAAAAGTGAAAAAGAGTCCTGTAGTCCGATGAATCAACATTTGAAATTCTTTTTGGAATTCATGGACACTGTGTGCACTGATAACAAGCTAAAGACCACTCAGGGTGGCATGGGTGATGTGGGTGACGTGCACATCTGCGAAGGCACCATTAATACTGAATGATATATACAGGTTTTGGCAACATATGCTGCCATCCAGATTATGTCTTTTTCAGGGAAGGCCTTGCTTATTTCAGCAAGACAAAGTCAAACCACATTCTGCATGTATTACAGCAGCATTTCAATGCACCACTTTGAGCACACCACGATCAAGCTGAACCAGACAGAACCCATCAGGCAGTCCAGCTGCAGGGTGCCAGCACACTTAATACCAGAGCTCAAAAAGGAAGTGGAGAACATATTGAAAAATATTTAAAGGTTTTAAACTGCTGGCCAGTTCAGGGACGGTCGGAATCACTACAGGGCGTCAGGTCAGGACGCTTCTCTAATGCTTTACAGAGAGCCACCACCAACTTGAATCCAACTGATTCCCTTTAATGTGTTAAAGTGGGTGTGTGTGGTTCTAGAACAAACAAATATACACAAAGGCATACATAAGAAAATGTACAAAAATATTATATGACACCAGGAACAACGAATGCAGACACTATAATGCTTACATTGTTCTGTAAGACCATCATTTAAGGCATTCGCTGAGCAGATCAACTTAAAGCGCTCTATATGCGCATTACTGTGTACACAATTTTAGAGTCATGACTGAAACTTCTCAAGCTTGAGCAAACTTGTTGCAGCAGATGGCGCTAAACACTTAAATTTACACTGTGGTACACTTTTAGCACTGTATGCAAACCAAACATTCAGAAATGGCACCTTCAAGAGCAAGACAACATGCCATGCCATAATAAGCATATGCAGGTAATTAGTGATACAGACATACTGCCAAACCATGCCGACCAAACGTTTAGAAGTAATCGATAATGCTAAACTTGAAATGGACAAAGTGAACTTACATACTTACATTTAAATGTACGCACACAACACATTAAAAAGAGGGGGTAAATCCCACGGCCAAACAATTCCAAAACCTCGATGAATTCTTGCATTTCCTCCACTACCATCGAACAACACAGACCAACCTACAAACCCAGAATGCTCTGTGCTGCACTCTGATTGGCCGAAGGCACACAGGTAGGCGGGCTGAACATGAACAAGTCATTAAAAGGCAAAATTAAAGTCCCCAGACGGCCCTTTTTAACTTATATACTTGAAGTAAATGCTGAATATGTATGTATTGTGAACAAGAACGTGACTATTTTGACTTGCGAATACGTGAATGTAATTTTGGTTTAATCCACTGGGAGGGGCAATAGGTATTTAAGGAGACGCCCTGTCCAGGCACGAGGAAGTCTAACTGCTGCAAGTAAGACAGCTAGTCTCACTGCCAATATGCACCCTGAGGTAGAGAGGGCAATTAAGTGAGAAAAGGAAGAGTAACAAAATGCCTGCCATGTATTTTAGTTCTATTTTTTTTTGCCAATGGGGAAGGATCTTTTATGGTACTGTTTGTATTTTTGATAATGTGTGCAATAAAGAAATGGGGAAAGAGAATAATTTAACCAGCCTTCTGCTCAAACTTCTTCTAAACATGCCAACATGGTAACCTCCAGGCCACTTCGAGTCCATTCTACCACAGTACTATAGATGATGAAAAGCAAAAGTTCTTTGCTATTTAATGTTGAGAAATATTATTCTTAAATTGTTGCACTATTTGCTTGTGCAGTCTTTCACAGAGTGGTGAACCCTTCTCCATCTTTACTTCTGTCTGTACTTCTTTAGTCAACCACCAGGTGTTTGTTTTGGCATTACACAACTTTACCAGCCTTTTGTTGCCCAACTTTTTTGGAACATGTTGTTGGCATGAAATTCAAAAAGGTGCATACATATTTCAAAAAACAATAAAATTTCTCAAATTCAACATAGAGGGGACTTAACAGCCCTTTCTTGTCCTAAGTTCCATAAATCCTTGGAATTTGCAGTGCTATAAGGCTCAGTCCCGTCAAGCTCAGTGGTCTTTGTGTATTTCTCATTTACAGTACACCATTACTTATCTTATCATGAAAACTCGCACACATCGCAGAACAGAGAGGAGACAGCCAACCTAAAAACACTATTTCTCCTGAGTGTGTTGTGGCCACTGTTAGATGGGATCAACTGAGTGCTATTTTAACCCGCAAGCATCTATTGTTTTTGTTACATTACAATTAACCAGTTAACCACACTTTTAATACAGTTTCACTCTAGAAAAATTCGAAAAAGTCCTAAAGTAAATAAACAATGCTAGCTGCTTCCTTAAGCAAAACAAACAAGAATAATGTTAAGGTTTTGAGCGTAGTTCACTTGCATGTGTTATATGCTTAAGGCCATACTTCAGAGTATAACAAAATTGGTAAAAATACTATTACATCGTCACTGAAGACACTGTATCACATTATTGGGAAAGCCATTACATTTAGGGTTGCACTGAGACTGCATCAGTATTGGCGTTGATACTGGCAATTAAATGCAGGATGGGGATACAGATACCTATGACCGATACAGATACCTATGACTTGTATACACAGTGATGGTGTGGGCTGATGAGCAGCAGTAAGTATGCTCATTCCAACATCATGCCAGTATTTCGTGGGTATGGTAGTGGGTGGTATTGTAGTTGGAATTTTTCCTAAGGTATTTATTTCACCGATATGTCACAAAAAAAAAAATAATAATAAAATAATCTACACACAGTGAAAAACATGCTAAAGGGAGCCCCTTACCTGAATGGCTGAACCAGGCTTCTGTCAGTAATCATTCATTCCTGCTGTGTAGTCATTTATAGTCTGAGTTAATGTTAGCCCAGGTTATTAACGAGGCATTAGAGAGACACATGGAAGGAACCTCTGGTCTTTTGGGGTAATGATAGCCTTTAGGCTTGGTTTAGTCTTTAGCATAGCATCCTGCTAACCAGGCCTGTGTCTACTGGCCCCACCTGTGGTGCACCTCTGTCAGTCAGCTGTATCACGCTTCAGAGGTATCTTGTGGCCTGTTGCTTCAAGCAAGCTAAGAAATCTATGACTTGCAGCTACTGTTAGCGTGAATCACTAATATTCACTAATAAAATCTGATGCTCTGAGTTTTAAGCAAGAGCATGTGGGATGCACATATGAGAAAACGGGAAAGAAAATAAATTATTTATATAGTTGCAGAAATTGTAAGCCAGTAAGGTTAGATCGGTATGAGTACTTAGCTTCGGCCAATCGACCTCAAGGATCAGGTATAGGAAGAAAAAAAAAAAATCATATTTTATCACTTTGTACAAATACTTATCTGAGGTGTATGTCTTTAACAATTCAAGTTCAATTATGAGTTTATTAGAACACTACATAAATAGAATTCTGTATCTTCTAATAATTATTCAAGATCTAAAGTGAATCCTAAAATTTATCAAGATAACCTTAGAAACTTGTATGCTGCAACTTTCAACAATCAGGACATATAAGGGGAGTATGAGAAAGCAAGTAACAAGGTGTGTGTGTGTAAGACATAGAAAGGAAAGAGAGAGAACTAGCAAATCCTCTCTTGCTCTGCCTCTCTGATGTTGTGATGTCACTATACAGCATAAAAGTCACAGAAATCTGTGTCATTGCTCAGAGCTTGAAGGCTTCACAAGATGCAACTTCTCTGCTTTACTCCATCAACGATCAAAGTAAGGTTGATTTTTATAGGCTATACAGAAAACTACTGACTGCACATATACAGGGTGCTTTCAAACTGTACACTTAGCCTTTACAAGGCTGCCTCTAACTCTCAAATGTGTTTTCTGTTCATTATTTTAGTTCTTGCTAGCTGACTTAACAGGCTTTTGGTTAAAATAGTGTTACATATTGTTCCTTTTTGTTTCTGTAATCTGTCAATGGCAGGCACTAATGAAAGCATTGTGAATGCTTTCATTTCTCAGAGTGTAGTCAAATCGGAAATGGATGGAGGGTTTATAACAAAACTGGTAGTAGCTATGCTGACTACTCTGTTTTCTGTGTATATTAATTGTATCATGCTCTATTCTCTTAAAAGTAAGCGTGTTTTTAAAGAATCTCCACGCTACATTCTCTTTGCCCACATGCTTTTTAATGACTCTATTCATCTTATTCTCACCTCTTTGTTTTATGCCCTGGCCGTGGCCTTCCTCAAGCTGGCTAAAGCCGTCTGTTCGCTCATCCTGTTTTTGTCTACTACAACATTTCTCAATGCACCTTTGAACCTGGCTGTGATGTCACTGGAGCGTTACGTGGCCATACACTTTCCTCTAAGACATGCAGAAATAGCCACTCAGAAAAGGACTTACATTGCTATTTGCTTTGTTTGGTTATTTGGCTGTGTAAACATTTTGACTGACATCATTTTGGCAGCAGTGATGGACCCTAACTTCTTCTACATGCAGATGTATTGCTCTCGTGAGCAGATTTTCATAAAACCTTGGCAGCTTGATTTATACAATGGATGCAACGTGTTTTACTTTGTGTCAGTAACAGTCATCATCATCTTCACCTACATCAGCATTATGATTACAGCCAGGTCCATGTCCTCCAATAAAGACTCTGCTAACAAAGCCCACAGGACTGTACTGCTGCACCTCATTCAGCTGGGCCTGTGTCTCACCTCTTTTGTATACGGTTCTATAGAGAGAGCACTTTACTTGATGGCTGGTGGTGATACGGCTCTTTTTAAACACCTGAGATATCTTAATTTTCTCATTGTTCTGATTCTGCCCCGCTGCCTGAGCCCTCTCATCTATGGGCTTAGAGATGATGCTGTAAGACCCTTATTCAAATATTATTTCTGCTATCGTTCTACCAAAGCAGGGCACTAAAGAGAAAACTTGTCATGAAAAGTAACAGAAAGTAATAGAAGCTTTCATGCACTTGCACTGTCTGAACTATATGCTTGTTCGCATTGTGTTCTGCTGCCTGTGCCCACTCAGTTAGAAGCATAGAGACAAAGCTGTGTGACTCTTGTCTTTGTACTATTTTCAATGAAATATAGGGTTTAAAGGATCTCCACATCATTGCATTTTGTTTTTATTTACATTTTACACAGCATCCCTAACTTTTTTGGAAATGAGCTTGTAATGATATGTCTAAACTGATAATGTAACAATATTTTTACTGAAAAGGTTACACTTTATTATACATTTTCAGATTGACCATATGTAGTACATTACATTATTGGGAATTTTTATGGATGCTGATACTACTTCGTCTGATAATCTAAGGCCATGTTCATGTTTAGTTTATACTCTGAAATAATGCACAACATAAGGTATTCAGACATCACACTTAATTATAGACTCATACAATGCTCAGACACAGTGGGAGGAGTTTGTGCACAACAGAGCTGTGTTTCAGTTTTCCACCATTCTGACTTTAAACATTTGCTGTTCTCTAACAAAAACATTATGGAATGCCATCTAAGATCAGCATTAAACATATAAAATTGATAAAATATAGCCCTCAACCTTCTACCTATATTCAGCACCTGCTGATTCAAAGTGTGTTCAGCCATTCACATTTATGTTTCATTCCAAAAATGCAAGTCTTACTTTTTGTCATTATTAATGGAATAAAAGCTCATTGGTCACTTTATATACCTAATAATTTTGGCTGATTGATTAAGGATTGATTGATTGATTGATTGATTGATTGAGAGAGCAGATCTGTACATTGAAAAAATTGATGAGCTGAATTTACTTGATTCAAAAATTTCTAGATAAACACAGTTGTGTCTTTCAGTGTAACTGCTTTTGATTGGAACTGTATTGATGTAATATATTTTATTCTTGTGGAAATGCTGTATACATTTTAATCAAGTAAATTTGATGCACCACTTTTTCAGTGTACAGTGTTATAAGGGATCAAAGGAAGGTTAATGAGAAAATAAAAGTGCAGCGTAACTCAGGACAGTTTATTTAACTAAATTTTTAATGTTACTTTTGCATCATTTATGTAAGTTTACTTTACTCAGATTCGAGAATGCCAATACAAAAAAAAGATAATAAATACACATTCTGTTGTTTCTAAATAATAGGCCTATACAACAAAAGCAATTTGACTCAACTCAGAGAGGTGTGATATATGCTTAGTTCCTCAAACTCCGGCAGAGAGCACTGCCTGTGCTTAGATACAGAACAGGTACCTGTGACAAGACTGTGTAATTAAACTAAAGAATTCATAATAGATTTTAGAAAGAACTCTATAATACCAGACCCATTATACATTATTGGGGACTGTGTGGAAAGAGTATGTGATTTCAGGTGCTTGGGCACACACATGACTAAAGATCTCTCCTGGACCACCAACACTATGGCATTAGTTAAAAAAGCACAGCAGTGACTCTACTTTCTGAGAATCCTCAGGAAAAACAACCTGCATGTGAAGCTTCTGTTGTCTTACTACCGCTGCTCCATAGAAAGTGTGCTTACATATGGCATCTCCACATGGTGCACCACCAGCTCAGCAGCGGACAGGAGAGCCCTTCAGAGGGTCATCAGCACAGCCCAGAAGATCATCGGCTCTATGCTCTCTGCCCTCCTTGGAGGAGGTTTTCATGTCCCGCTGCCTCAGCACGGCAGCTAACATACTGAAAGACCCATCCCATCCTGGTCATCACCTGTTCGACCTGTTACCCTCAGGCAGACGCTACAGGTCCATCACATCACAGACAAACAGACTTAAAAACAACTTCTACCCCAGTGCAATTTTATAGTTTTATTTTTATTTTCCTTTTTTTATAATTTTAAATTATTTAGTATTTTCTTTAATATCTTGCATTTTATATTAGCTTATATTTGCTTTGCTCCCAGTTTAATCTTTTTTTTGTTAATGCATCATTAGGATTGCTGCCCAGTTTTGTTGTACTATGTGCAGTGACAATAAAGTATCTTAAATCTTGAAACAGCCTGGTTTTAGGATGGGTAATATGGCAAAATATCATATCACAATACTTATGGGCATTTTCATGATTCATGAACCATGATATTTTGACATACAGACACAATTCACTAGTAGTGTCATATTTGAAATCTGCCTTCAAAAACTTTGATAATAATAATAATTCAATATATTGTTTACATATAACTTGTCTGTTAAAAGACAGGAGTTTAAATGTGGTCAGGTCTCTGTGGAAAGGCCTTTGGGGGAGGAAGCCCAGTTCTTCTGGAAATGCTTTTTCCTAGTTTGGTAATGTGGTTATCCACACATTAACTGAGAGCTCACACATCTCTTTAGTCTTCAGTTTGAGAAATGATCAGCAATTCACTCTCTCCATCAAACTCTTGGGAAATTAGGCAAGTTTTCAGAGTTACAAATATGCTACAGCTTTTTTTAAAGTTTTTCAGAGGTATCCCAGGCATAGTTACAGTTGCAAGTCTATGAAGGACCAACTGGGTGAACCAATTTGTTACAGTTCCAATCCTGAGGCAGACTAGTACTGCATCTCTAGTTAGTTAAGCATGCCAAAGACAGAAGCTCACTGTTTCATGAGTGAAGCAGTTAAACAATCACATTTACCTGAATTTCCATTGGAGTGTGCATTTTTCCCCTAACAGACAGCATAACATCATGATGAGTTTATTTTCAGGGTCTGCCAGAATTTTGGTTTTGAGACATTCAGGGAGTCCAAGAAGTTAATTAGGGGGTCCACTGCTGCTCCCATCATCCCTCTGCCCTCTCATGAACTAAGCCAACATTTTGCCATATCTCAGCAATAAAATCTTATGAATTTGACCATAAAGTGGGTAGTTGTGTGATTTTTAATTAAAGACATGTATGTAAATTGCCACAAAATGGATGTGTGAGTCCAGTGCAACATCAATTCTTATCACAAATAACTCGATTTATCAGTCTAATCAGGCTTTAGCAGGAATTTAGTGTTTGTAGAAGAGCCTTCTGTGTCCTACATTAGAGCACGTCTTTACAATGCTATGTGCTGATTTTCAAATAATTAGTATATAAGCATCGATTATATATATAAATTTCACCTCTGCATTTTGACCCATCCGTGCAGTGAAACACCACATATACATTAGTGAGCACACACACACTACGGGGCAGTGAGCACACTTGCCCAGAGCGGTGGGCAGCCCTATCCATGGCACCTGGGGACCAGTTTGGGGTTAGGTGCCTTGCTCAAGGGCACTTCAGTCATTTCTTCATTTCTGTATTCTGCATACATATTCTGAATACCTGTATTCTGTGACATCCTAAACCTGCCAGTAATGTCACACATGAATACTTAATTATCAAATAATGAATAATAAGTAGTTAATTACACATCAAAATGCAAAAAATATACTAAAATGTTAAAATCTTCAGTTACAACAATCCACAATGTGTGAAAACAAAATACTGTAATCCACCAAAGTATAAATTAATTTAGGTGCTTGTAAAAGTTTTCTTTATGTAGAAAGCCAATATTAGCTGCTTACTTCAGCAAAACAAACAAGAATGTTATGGTCACTGCTGTGTCAAACAAGCTGAGAAATCTACGACTCGTGGCTACTGCTACCCAGCAGAGTCTGATACGTGGAGATGTGAGTGAGAGTGTATAGGACTTGAGAAATAAATATGTATAAATTGTACATTGTAAATTATTTATTTGTATAAATTGTATACTAGTAAGGTTAGATAGAGTGGTGGGGTGTTGGTGCATCCCTATTTACGTTATTGGGTTTTATTACATTTTTGACAAAGTTGTTGGTTATTACATTATTGGGAAATTATTATCAGTTTCTACAAACATTTATCTCAGTTGTTTTAGCTTATTAGATATAATTCTGTATCTTGTATTAATTATTCAAGGATTAAAGTGAATCCTAAAATTTACCAAAAAGACAACAAACAAGGCATATAAACGGAGTATAAGAAAGCAAGTAAGAAGGCAGGAGTGTGTGTGTGCATGTATGTGTGCGCGTGTGTAAAAGAGAGAGAGAAGAGAGAGAGAGGACTAAGAGGCCATCTTTTCCTTTCTCTCTGCCTCTCTGATGTTGTGATGTCACTGTACAGTATAAAAGTCACAGAAATCTGTATCACTGCTCGGAGCCTGAAGGATTTACAAGGTGCATCTTTTTAAAGAAAGTACTTTTATTAGATATACACAAAACTACTGACTGCTCATACACAGGGTGCTTTTATATTGTACACTTAGCCCTTAAAAAAGCTGCCTGCAATTCTCCAAATAATTTTCTGTTCATTATTTTAGTTCTTGCTAGTTGACTTTTTGTTAATATAGTGAAGCTTTCAGTTAATATAGTGTTAAATATTGTTCATTTTTGTTTCTGTAATCAGTCAATGGCAGGCACTAATGAAAGCACTGCAAGTGCTTTTGGTTATCAGAATTTAATCATACCGGAACTGGATGGAGGGAGTATAACAAAGCTTGTGGTAGCAGTACTGACTACTCTGTTTTCTGTGTATATGAATTGCATTATGCTCTATGCTCTTAAGAGTAAGTGTGTTTTTAAAGAATCTCCACGCTACATTCTCTTTGCCCACATGCTTTTTAATGACTCTGTGAATCTCATTCTCACATCTCTGATGTATGTCCTGGCCTTGGTCTTCCTCAGGCTGGCTAAAGCCGTCTGTTCACTCATTCTGTTAATATCTACTACAACATTTCTCAATGCACCTTTAAACCTGGCTGTGATGTCACTAGAGCGTTACGTGGCCATACGCTTTCCTCTAAGACATGCTGAAATAGCCACTCAGAAAAGGACTTACATTGCCATTTGCTTTGTTTGGTTATTTGGCTCTGCAAACATTTTGAGTGACATCATTTTTGCAGCAGTGATGGATCCTAACTTCTTCTACATGCAGATGTATTGTTTTCGTGATCAGATCTTCATAAAACCTTGGCAGCTTGATTTATACAATGGATGCAACATCTTTTACTTTGTTTCTGTAACGGTCATCATCATCTTCACCTACGTCAACATTATGATCACAGCCAGGTCCATGTCCTCCAATAAAGACTCTGCTAAGAAAGCCCACAGGACTGTGCTGCTGCACCTCATTCAGCTGGGCCTGTGTCTCACCTCTTTTGTTTATGGCTCTGTAGAGAGAGCACTTTACTTGATGGCTGGTAGTGATACGGCTCTCTTTAAACACCTGAGATATCTTAATTTTCTCATTGTTCTGATTCTGCCCCGCTGCCTGAGCCCTCTCATCTATGGGCTTAGAGATGATGCTTTAAGACCTTTATTCAAACATTATTTCTGCTGTGGCTCTAGTAAAGCAAGGCACAAGAGAAAACCTGTAATAACAAGTAAGAGAAAGTAATAGAAGCTGTCTATTCTTGCATCTGAACTACATGTTTGTTCTCATTTTGTTCTGCTGCCTATGCCCATTCAGTTAGGAGCATAGAGATGAGGCTGTGTGGCCCTTGCATAGATGCATTTTGTTTATGCCCATTTATGATGTTTTACAAATCCTTTGTAGATTATATGCTATAACCATACATACATAGTCACCCTGGGCATTTTTTTCCAGCTGTAGTGATTGTCACAACATGACAGGCTCTTGAAGACTAGATTTACACAGAGTGTTCTGTACAACCCAACAATGTAATAATTTTCCATTACTGGAATAACTTCCTGAAATGTAATACAATTTCACACTTCATTAAAAATTGAACGAAATCAATGATCTAATTATTTAATAATAGTATTGCAATAATATATTTTGATATTGTAATAACATATATTTTGACCCGCCAACAAATAATTTGTAAAGTATGTCAATGTTACATGTTATTAAAACCCAAATCATTATTACGTGTTTCATGTCAAAAATGCAATTCACTGCAGAGCAGTTTGTGTCATTATTAATGGAATAAATTGCTCATGGGTCACTACATATAGTTAATAATTATTATTTTAACTGATCACTTTACAATGAAACTTGAAACTTTCTTAGTGCATAATAGATCCTCAGAGTCTTCTCATTCTCCTTTCTGTCTCAAACCTGTCATCTTTGTAGCCAAGCCTGCCAGTGAGGCAACTGGTGTCAGGTGATGAAAATCAGAAAGTCATGGCATTTTCCAGGAAGGTGACAAGTCTCTCCACCATCACAACACCTCTCCACCCAACATCCCCCAGAAAAATCCATCCTAGTAGAATCAATGCTAGCAGAATATCAATATTTTGGGATGATAACACCTGAGCCAGAGTAAAGAGCACTAAGGGAAGCAAGCAACTCTCCCCATCTTCATCCATTAAAGGCACAATGTGAAGAGAGCTTTAGTGTGTGGACGTGTAGCTCACAAATCCTTTTTAGGTAGGAATCCTAGTTTAAATGTTAATTTCACATTTGCATTTAATATACTCATATATCATATGTTAAAGCTATTGTTAGTAATGAATCAGTGTTTTATAGAGGAGGTTTTTGCTCTGTAAAAATGTTCAATGCAAGCATGTACACCCAAGCTAAGTACTTAATGGTGCTGTAGTCCTGCAGTAGTGATATTAGCAAAAGAACAAAGTAAGTTTATTCTCTGTGATGTTAGCACTGGTAGCGTCAGTTATATATATTGCTGAGTTTATTCATTGTGATGTAGTCTGTGTCTGCAAACCTGTTGCTCACATTTTTTAAGAGAATTGCATTTGGAAGTACTGCTGGGATGTGTTGAAATGTGAAATGAGATTGACTACCCAACCCCCTCCCCCCATTATTTTATTCAAATAGTTAATAATGAGTAGTTAATTACACATCAAAATGCAAAACATTCAGGGGCATAGCCAGAACCTTTTCAATAAGGTGGCCAGGCAAGACTCAGCAATTTCATTGGAGTGGCAAACTGCTAGGGAAGAATGTGTGTGATAACATTATGAGACAAAAGTATTTGGCAGGTTAAAAAGCTAACCTACTGTAGTTTTTGCAGGAAAGTATAAGTTATTCAGCGCTGGATTTGCCTCTGAAGAAATCTAGGCTGCATTATCAAACACACACCTGTACTCCGCTGTGAAGCCGCATTTAGCTTACATGACAAAATACAGATGTTACTATTCAACAGTGTATGCTAGTAATTATTCATTTTTGATAGTTATGTCATCTGTTCATTGTGTAACCTGCTTCATATAATGTAGATCACAGAACAGCACTTCTGAAATGTACTGGGCAAATTATTAGTGTGGTCTATGTTCTATGAATATTAACAAAGTAATAGCAATGTTATCCAGTTAGTCACATTTTAACTATGAAGAATAACAAAATAATAACATTATTAATGTCATGACTCCCACTGAGGACACTTTTTCTGCTCGTTCCCAAGTATTGCCAACATACCAGTTGCATACAGAGCCTTATCTTTTTTGTGAGCCTTATTGAATATGACCTGTTTTTTTTTGTTGTTTGTATTACCTTGATTTGTCTTTTTGTGCCTTCTGGTTTTGACCCTTGCCTGCTATGATTGTTTTTGTCCTGAATCATCAAGTAAAGATGAACTGAGTGCTATTTTAACCATATATTCTGTTATTTTTACGTTACATTTAACCGGTTAATCACATTTTTAATACAGTTTCATGCTAGAAAAACTGAAAGTGATTTTATCATGTTTTCAATTGTGTTATAAGAAAAACATTGTATGCATTGTTCCCTGTGGTATTATTACCGCATACTGAACAGTGTTAAATCTTCAGTTAAAACAATCCACGTAGAGCACAAAGTGGGAAAACAAAATACTGTAATCCAGTAAAGTATGAATTAATTTAGGTGCTTTTAAAAGTTTTCTTAATGTAAAAAGCCAATATTAGCTGCTTACTTCAGCAAAACAAACCACAATAATGTTACGGTTTTGAGCAGAGTTCACTTGCCTGTGTTATGCGCTTATTACTTAATGCAGTGTCAGAACTGATTGGTAATTACTGTGATGGCAGATTTTCTCTGTGAAACTGTTCACACAAAGTAGCAGAGCTTTTCTGTGGTGACTGCTTCATTGACAATAGCTGACTGTTTGACTAATATTTACTAATATTTACTGAAATCCAGCAGAGTCCAATGTTTGGAGATGTGAGTCAGAGTGTATGGGACTTGAAACATAAATATGTATAAATATGTAGATATGTAGAAATATGTATAAATAAATATGTACAAATTGTACATTGTAAATTATTTTTACAGTTGTATAAATTGTAAGCTAGTAAGGTTAGATAGAGTACATATCAAAATCGCTACTCAGGATTGGCCGATACTCAAGGATCAGGTGTAGGAGGAGAAAAAGTGGTGTTGGTGCATCCCTAATTACGTTATTGGGTTTTATTACATTTTTTGACAAAGTTGTTGGCAAAATTTCATTTAATTTTTTGGAGTTATTACATTATTGGGAAATTATTATCAGTTTCTAGCAATATTTATCTCAGGTGTTTTAGTTTATTAGATATAATTCTGTATCTTGTATTAATTATTCAAGGATTAAAGCGAATCCTAAAATCTACTAAAATGACAATCCTTAAAATCTTCATGCTACAATTTTCAACAAACAAGGCATATAAACAGGGTATGAGAAAGCAAGTGAGAAGGCAGGAGTGTGTGTGTGTGTGTGTGTGTGTGTGTGTGTGTGTGTGTGTGTGTGTGTGTGTGTGTGCATGTATGTGTGTGTGTGTGCATGTGTGTGTGCGCGTGTGTAAAAGAGAGAGAGAAGAGAGAGAGAGGACTAAGAGGCCATCTTTTCCTTTCTCTCTGCCTCTCTGATGTTGTGATGTCACTGTACAGTATAAAAGTCACAGAAATCTGTATCACTGCTCGGAGCCTGAAGGATTTACAAGGTGCATCTTTTTAAAGAAAGTACTTTTATTAGAAATACACAAAACTACTGACTGCTCATACACAGGGTGCTTTTATATTGTACACTTAGCCCTTAAAAAAGCTGCCTGCAATTCTCCAAATAATTTTCTGTTCATTATTTTAGTTCTTGCTAGTTGACTTTCAGTTAATATAGTGAAGCTTTCAATTAATATAGAGAAATATATTGTTCACTTTTGTTTCTGTAATCAGTCAATGGCAGGCACTAATGAAAGCACTGTGAATGCTTTTCTTTATCAGAATTTAATCAAATCAGAACTGGATGGAGGGAATATAACAAAGCTTGTGGTAGCAATACTAACTCCTCTGTTTTCTGTGTATATAAATTGCATTATGCTCTATGCTCTTAAGAGTAAGCGTGTTTTTAAAGAATCTCCACGCTACATTCTCTTTGCCCACATGCTTTTTAATGACTCTATTCATCTCATTCTCTCCACTATGATGTATGTCCTGGCCCTGGCCTTCCTCAAGCTGGCTAAAGCCGTCTGTTCACTCATCATGTTTATGTCTACCACAACATTTCTCAATGCACCTTTAAACCTGGCTGTGATGTCACTGGAGCGTTACGTGGCCATACGCTTTCCTCTAAGACATGCTGAAATAGCCACTCAGAAAAGGACTTACATTGCCATTTGCTTTGTTTGGTTATTTGGCTCTGCAAACATTTTGAGTGACATCATTTTTGCAGCAGTGATGGACCCTAACTTCTTCTACATGCAGATGTATTGCTTTCGTGATCAGATCTTCATAAAACCTTGGCAGCTTGATTTATACAATGGATGCAACGTCCTTTACTTTGTGTCAGTAACGGTCATCATCATCTTCACATACATCAACATTATGATCACAGCCAAGTCCATGTCCTCCAATAAAGACTCTGCTAAGAAAGCCCACAGGACTGTGCTGCTGCACCTCATTCAGCTGGGCCTGTGTCTCACCTCTTTTGTTTATGGCTCTGTAGAGAGAGCACTTTACTTGATGGCTGGTAGTGATACGGCTCTTTTTAAACACCTGAGATATCTTAATTTTCTCATTGTTCTGATTCTGCCCCGCTGCCTGAGCCCTCTCATCTATGGGCTTAGAGATGATGCTGTAAGACCTTTATTCAAACATTATTTCTGCTATGGCTCTACCAAAGCAGGGCACAAGAGAAAACCTGTAACAACAAGTAACAGAAAGTAGTAGAAGCTGTCTATTCTTGCATCTGAACTACATGTTTGTTCTCATTGTGTTCTGCTGCCTATGCCCATTCAGTTAGGAGCATAGAGATGAGGCTGTGTGGCCCTTGCATAGATGGATGCATTTTACAGACATTTTATTCTTTGAAGAACTGTCTAGGGGAACGAGTGTTCTGTACAACCCAACAATGTAATAATTTTCCATTACTGGAATAACTTCCTGAAATGTAATACAATTTCACACTTCATTAAAAATTGAATGAAATCAATGATCTAATTATTTAATAATAATATTGCAATAATATATTTTGATATTGTAATAGCATATATTTTGACCCACCAACAAATAATTTGTAGAGTATGTCAATGTTTCATGTCAAAAATGCAATTCACTGCAGAGCAGTTTGTGTCATTATTAATGGAATAAATTGCTCATGGGTCACTACATATAGTTAATAATTATTATTTTAACTGATCACTTTACAATGAAACTTTCTTAGTGCATAATAGATCCTCAGAGTCTTCTCATTCTCCTTTCTGTCTCAAACTTGTCATTTTTGTAGCCAAGCCTGCCAGTGAGGCAACTGGTGTCAAGTGATCAGAATCAGAAAGTCATGGCATTTTCCAGGAAGGTGACAAGTCTCTCCACCATCACAACAACTCTCCACCCAACCTCCCCCAGAAAAATCCATCCTAGTAGAATCAATGCTAGCAGAATATCAATATTTTGGGATGATAACACCTGAGCCAGAGTAAAGAGCACTAAGGGAAGCAAGTAACTCTCCCCATCTTCATCCATTAAAGGCACAATGTGAAGAGAGCTTTAGTGTGTGGACGTGTAGCTCACAAATCCTTTTTAGGTAGGAATCCTAGTTTAAATGTTAATTTCACATATGCATTTAATATACTCATATATCATATGTTAAAGCTATTGTTAGTAATAAATCAGTGTTTTATAGAGGAGGTTTTTGTTCTGTAAAAATGTTCAATGCAAGCATGTACACCCAAGCTAAGTACTTAATGGTGCTGTAGTCCTGCAGTAGTGATATTAGCAAAAGAACAAAGTAAGTTTATTCTCTGTGATGTAAGCACTGGTAGCGTCAGTTAACAATTTTGTTGTTTAAATAATATTAACTGGAAATTTAAAAAGTGTATTTGATGTCTTCTAGATAAGCTGTAATTGTTTCATTTTGAAGACTTGCCAGTCATCTTTTATATATGTATATATTGCTGAATTTATTCATTGTGATGTAGTTTGTGTCTGCAAACCTGTTGCTCACATTTTTTAAGAGAATTGCATTTGGAAGCACTGCTGGGATGTGTTGAAATGTGAAATGAGGTTGACTACCCAACCCCCCCCAAACATCCCAAGTGGATGACATTATATTAAAGCAGGAAAAGTTGAGGTGATGTCTTGTTCTGGACGAGCGTACATCCTCATATGAGCAAAGTTTTCACCAGTGGGCCAGTTTATTCAGCAGCAACAGAAAAAACACCATACCACAATGGAATCCGGTTTGAATCATAAAACTGTCAAACAAGAGAGAGGAGTTAACAGAATTGGAGGATGAGAGTATGGTAGGGGTTGACTTTAAAATATATGAGAGAAAAATGCCAAGTGGCTAATGAGTAAAAAAATTGGAAATACCAAGGCCTATGAGAACAACATAGACTTCATTATTAGAACAATGGACTTGAGGCAGAAAATGTATTTGCATCACAAGAGGCAGAGTCTAGTTTGAAATATAATCTTACTCTTGTGCGAGCCTCTTCATGCACAATTTTCACATGTCTGTATTCATGTTTAGCATGATCAAGAAAGTTCACTCACCTCTTAGTGTGAGTAGCATCCAGACCCAGAATGCTAGTGAGTTGATTTCACTCACCTTCATGAGAGATAGAGAGCAGAGTAGAGTCATGCTCATTCTCCAGATTTGACAGTTACCTAGGCTGTATTGAGAGGCTGCTGTTGAGCATCTTTCTAAAAGATCATATCTAATAGAACATATTAGTCCAATGTGCAAATGATTTGCTGAATTTAGTTGGATGCATAAATCAAGATTCACCTATCTCTTCAATGGTGAGCATTAGAAAATAGGATTCATCTTTGTCTTTGCTTAGATTACTAACATTACAGCCTTGGAGGAAGCTGTGTCCCCTTTGTAGATGATGCTATTACCTTTATCAAATCCTTTGAAGTCTTATGGCTGATGTCAGGACAATATTGCAAAGATATAGACAGCATGGAATTAAATTGCAACCAAAAAATGTGAATTGTTTAAAACAGATGTTAGACAAACTGTCTGCAGAAGGAAGTGAAATGGAGCCAGCTGACATATCCACTGTGAGGGCTCTGGCAGATTGGAAACTAAGCACTGTAGGTCAGCTAAGAGGGATGCTGGGGCTCTTGAGTTGTTATCGACAATACAAATGAATTTCTCTCTCATCATTCTGTTCTATGATCTCATTAAACAGCTTGTGTTACTGGAACCACATGGCAGCAACAGCATGACAGAAATGATGTATGCTATGCTACCAAGTTTTCAAAAGTTGTTTATTTATTTATTAAACATTCTTCAATAAGTGTATTTATTTGTTTAACATTCTTTTACCATGTGCATAAATCATCTCTTTCTTTTAAATCATTGCATCTTCAGTGTCTTTATACAGAAAAAAATGAAGATTACTTAGTAAAAATAGTTGGCAAACAACACATTGTGTGTGTTTTTTTTCCATATGATTAGCCTGAAATATAGGAGAGAAATGGTGAGGCAGGGTGATAGATTTTAGCGCCGCTAAGTTCTCTGCAGTTAGAGGAAACCTCCACCTCACACTGCCCCCTGCTGTTGCTGAATAAGAATAGCAAGCAGAGACTCTATAAGCTAGGAATTCTCACCAGTACGTTACAGGCAAAATATTATCATCTACATAAAGAGTGTATGAGTATATAGAGTATATATAAAAAAGTGGGCCTCACACCCTCCCAGACGAAAAGGAATAGGTCCTGCTATTTACCAGCCATGACCTTTCGCAACTAAAATTTCTTTCTTTTGTTGTCTCTTTAACAAGCGAGTGTAACAGGTGGTGTGTATGATGACAAAATTAAAAGAAGTTCAGACTAAGTATGTGAGCGAGGGATAAAATGTGGGGTACAGATGTAGTGTTGGCATAGGTGAGTGTAGAGGCTGAGTGGGATGATGTAAGTTAGGCAGGAGAGTGTGGTCTTGTGTGAGCTTTAACTGAGACAACTATATGTGTTTGTACTGATGGTATGTGAAAATCTGTCTTGGTCTTCTATCCCAAGCAGACCTCCTAAGCTCTGCTAGGATGTCTGTTACAAGAGGGATTAGGTGCTGCTCTTTGTGGATGGATTCTGATTCTTCCTTGTATCCATCTTCCTCCTCAGTTCCAGCAAGAACAGATATGTGTTCATCTGTTCTTTATCTCTCTCTCTCTCTCTCTTCACTCCCTGAATCAACACAAGGTGATGACTCAGCTTACATTTCTTAGGCCTCATCTTCACATGACATTGTAGGGCCTGGAACACTTTGCAGACTCCTTTCACAAGATAGCCACCGTGGGTATCGGTCAGGTCTTGTTTTCTAGGCAGCAGATGTTGATTGGAAATGGTCTCTTGGTCTAATAGACAATAATCAATGCATAGACAAAGGGACTTGATTTAACAATTGATTTATGCTCCTTCACCTCTTTAAATAGTAGATTAGGGACAAATAAATGTGATCTCTGTACCAGAATACCATCTTTGAGAGTAATTGACATTTGCAAACTAGGAATGCATTTAATATTGTTACTGTTCCTAGCAAAAGCCAGTGATTCTTTCCACAGCTACTACAAGAGTAGACTAGTTTACAAGGTAGACTGGTTGTAGTGTTATGGACTGGCTCCAGAAATAATGTGTGTGGTCAGAGCGGTTCTTCTCAAGGAATTTGGCACAGCTATATGATTTATCTTTCTATTGGTCCACCTTACTAAGACAGTGCTGACATGATGGTTCTGTTTGTTGGATCAGCTATGGCTGCTGCAGCAGTACAGGATGAGTTTCTCTGTCATCTTTATTAACTGCTGGAGGATATTTACTGTGGCCTCAACTGCTGCTGCCTCACATTTTTTGTCATTCATTATCTTCATTTGTTTTAGGATTGCCTAATCAGTCACTTTGCAGTCCAAGATCAAGAGTTTAGGCTCCCGGTGAATGTCATCATGCTTATGCCCAAGGCCCTGCTATACCATGTTTGTGCTCACACTGTATGTTTCATCTGTGTAAGCATATTGAGAGGAGAACAAGATCTTGGAGGCACTGGAAAATTGAGAAATAACTGGGGGGATATGATTCATATTATAATATGGCAAGTGAACATAGATGTTGACATTTGTGAGACAAGACCTGAGAGAGAAAAAGGAAAAATCTTAACCTACTCTTAATGCTGTGCACCCAACCTATCAGGAAAACAGTATTTTGGCACAGCAGTATCTAAGAGCAGCAGGAAGAGAAGCAAGCGACTCTCTTTGTATTCATTCATTGTGTTGTTCTGTTCATATAATAGTAGCACTGGTAGTATGCGTTGATAATTTCTTAATTTTCAGATTTTATATGATAAGCTGTAATGGTTGCATTGTGAAGACTTATCCGTCATATTTGAATGTATACTGCTGAATACATAGCATGAGCCAAAAGTGAAAAAATGTGGTATTTTTGGATGATTTTATTTTGAATTTATTTTCTAATCATTTTGTTATTTATTGTGTAAAGAAATCAGATTAATAGCACATTGTACTTGTTTATTGCTTTGTTTAATGCATCAAATGCATGTTGTGAATAGAGCTTGTATCTGTGAATCTATTGCTAACAAATCTTCCCTTTAAGGGAATTTACACATGTCAGGAGAAGCCCCCATTTAATGTGATAGTCCAGATGTGGCTCACTTTTTTGGGGAATGGCAAGGAGTCCATGCCATCATTGACTTTCCAGGACGTTCCACAGGTGCAGTAAATAAAAATCCATGTCTGAAAGTATTACTACATTGTTGAAGTGTACCTTCGAGGTTGAAGAGGGGGGCATGTTGGTGGCAGCAAGCAAGCCATAACTTTGCTGTTGATCTCAGGTTCTGTTGGCTTGCAGGAGCTGCCCGGTCTTTACAGTGTGCCTGGGAGAATTGTGCATCCTCCTCGTTCTCCCTCTCCATCTCTCCACTGTGACCTCAAAGGTGAAGAGGTAGGCCTCCATGTTGTCACTGGTGCCACGTGCTGTGAGGAAATGGTGGCCAGCCTTTCTGGGATATGAGAGAGACTGGGATTAAGGCACCTGACCTCGAACTCAAGTTTTTTAAACAAATTAAAAAGTTTAAAAAGTTTAAAAATAGTTAAGTTTAAAAAATAATGTTTGCAAATGTAATAAATTTCAAACTCATTCAATGCTGTAGTTTTCTTCATAGATGACAACACAGTTTTTGTGGCATATTGGCTACAGAATTTTGAGGAACTCCATTTTGCATTCAGTTTTTCAAAGGGTATGATGTTAATGCAACACCGTTTTACCACTTTTTCTTTTAAGGAATGATATAAGCAAGAATATTCATTTACCTTGTTACAATCTGAAGACTCAACAAGATTAAAAAATCTATCAAAATGTATTTAATTCCAAAAGGTGTCCTTCAGAGAAGAATGCATTTAAATCAATTTAATTATTTTATTTTATTTTATTTTATTAAGTAACACAGGAATAATAATGCACAAACTGTCCACATATCCCTTTTTGGGATACAAAATTCCTGCTACATAAAAAGATCACTTAAGCTGTTATTTTACAGAAATTCTAGAGTCGATTCTGATTCTGATTACAAGTGATGCAAATTGATGTAGTTGATTTCAAGAGTCGATTCCACAAAATTAATTCTTGGTTCCAAAAATCTAAACATAGCAAAAGAGATCCACACAAAAGTACAACCATAATTAAGGTTATAATATTAATTTATGTTATGAATGATAAGGACTCTTGACATATTAACACATAATTCCACCTCAGTTGTTCCTCAGGGACACAGGATGTCAGTTTAATTGTGTGACCTATTAGCGTGCCAGTTTGTAGAACTAACTCTAGCTACATTAACTTAGCTGACTAAACTTCTTCAGGTGGTTAGATGGTTCAGATGTTTCTGACAGCAGTTTGATTGTAAGCCACTTCTTTGTAACAAAGTTGACATTTTACTTTGTTTTCCACTGTATCCAAAGTAGTCTGGAGAGTGACTGCAGAATGTTTCATATTGTGTGTGCATATCAGTGCGAACAAACTTGAATGTCACTGTGTGGAATCTAGTCCAAAGCTTGGGAGCAGACTTTCAAATCCTGAATGCCTGAAATTGAGGAATTGACTCTTTTCAGGTATGACTCCCAGACCTTGGTCTCTTCTAATGAAAATTAGAATGTTAGAAAATTAGAAAATTAGCACTTACCTGAGGTGCATGTCTTAATCAATTTAAGTTCAATCATGAGTTTTTAGAACATTAAGTAAAGAATATTCAATAACTTGTATTAATTATTCAATGATCAAAGCAAATCCTAAAAGTTTATATAAAATAAATATATAAAAATAAAGGCTTAAAATCGTTGTGCTGCAACACTTAACAAATAGGACAGGGAGCATGAGAAAGAAGGCAGGAGTGTGTGTGTGTGTGTGTGTGTGTGTGTGTGTGTGTGTGTGTGTGTGTGTGTGTGTGTGTTTGTGTGTGTGAAAGAGAGAGAGAGAATGAACACGTCATCATCACTTGCTCTGCATCTCTGATCTTGTCATGCCTCTGTATAATATAAAAGTTGCAGAAATCTGTATCGCTGCTCTGAGTTTGAAGGCTTCACAGGGTGCAGCTTCTCTTTTTTAACTCATCTGGGATCAACTGAGGATTTTTATTGGATGTACACACAAGTACTGAGGGCACATGCACAGAGTGCTTTCAAATACACACTTAGCCCTTACAAAACTGCCTGTACTTTCAAATGCAGTTTGTGTTGAATACTTTAGCCCTTGCTTGCTGACTTTCTATAGTGTTATATATTATTACTTTTTGTTTCTGTAATCAGTCAATGGCAGGCACTAATGAAAGCACTGTGAATGCTTTTGTTTCTCAGAATGTCATGAAAACGGAAATGGATGGAGGGAGTATAACAAAGTTGGTAGTAGCTATACTGACTCCTCTGTTTTCTGTGTATATAAATTGTATCATGCTCTATTCTCTTAAGAGTAAGCGTGTTTTTAAAGAATCTCCACGCTACATTCTCTTTGCCCACATGCTTTTTAATGACTCTATTCATCTCATTCTCACCTCTTTGTTGTATATCCTGGCTGTGGCCTTCCTCAAACTGGCTAAAGCTGTTTGTTCGCTCATAATGTTGATGTCTACTACAACATTTCTCAATGCACCTTTGAACCTGGCTGTGATGTCACTGGAGCGTTACGTGGCCATATGTTTTCCTCTAAGACACGCTGAAATAGCCACTCAGAAAAGGACTTACATTGCCATTTGCTTTGTTTGGTTATTTGGCTGCGTGAACATGTTGACTGACATAATTTTGGCAGCAGTGATGGACCCTAACTTCTTCTACATGCAGATGTTTTGCTCTCGTGAGCAGATCTTCATAAAACCATGGCAGCTTGATTTATACAATGGATGCAACGTCTTTTACTTTGTGTCTGTAACAGTCATCATCATCTTCACCTACATCAACATTATGATCACAGCCAGGTCCATGTCCTCCAATAAAGACTCTGCTAAGAAAGCCCACAGGACTGTGCTGCTGCACCTCATTCAGCTGGGCCTGTGTCTCACCTCTTTTGTATACGGTTCTATAGAGAGAGCACTGTATTTAATGGCTGGTAGTAATATTGCTCTCTTTACACACCTGAGATATCTTAATTTTCTCATTGTTCTGATTCTGCCCCGCTGCCTGAGCCCTCTCATCTATGGGCTTAGAGATGATGCTGTAAGACCTTTATTCAAAAATTATTTCTGCTGTGGGACTAAAAGAACTGGGCACTAAAAAGAACATTTGTAACGACAAGCAATAAAAAACTTTGCACACCTGCATTATCTGAACTATATGTTCATTCTCATCTTGCTATGCTGCCTGTGCCCTCTCAGTTAGCAGATTGGAGATGAGGCTGTGTGACTCTTTTTTACATTTTCTTTATGTCTACTTACAATGTTTTGCTAATCTTTGGTCAATCACAAGCTGTAACCTTAAAATTATTGATCATGGTTACTTGTAGCTGTAGTGGTTGTCAAAGCATGGCAGGTTGGTGAAGACTAGCTTTACCGACTGCGAAAGCCTTTGCTTTGAAGAGCTTTGACTAATTAAATGTTTTTAATCTAGAATAGTGGTCCTCAATCCCAATTCTGGGGACCTCATGCTCAGAAAAAAAGTTCTTTGTGAGCTGATTTAAGGCAAAAAGCAGAGGATACAGGAAATCATGAAGCATGAGGTTCCCAGTTGTGGAGTAGGTTTAATCTGTATTGCCCTTAAAAACAAACAACAATCATATGAGTGTAAAACAATGAAATGATTATGATACTTAAAACAGAGGTGTATGTATTTGTTTAGGGAAATGCAAGGAGTCTTGAATAAGTGATTGTTAAAAGAGTAAACAAAAAAGATGTGCTAATACAGTAAGGGGAAACAAGTTTTAGACACTTATTTTACAAAATATCTTTTGACTTTGCATTTATACATATGAACGAAAATGTGTATTCATAAGCGTAAAGGTTTATAAAAGAAAAAAAAAAGAAAAAAAATTCAGACACTACAAATCAGTAACATTAGGACGTTGTTTTAAAGGCTCTGATGGTAGATCCAACATTGACATGTAAAAAGTAATAAGGTTTTTGCAGATCATGGTTCAATTGTGGCTCATTCCTCTTAGAAAAAACATCTTCAGTTACACAAGGTTATAAGGGTCCCTCTGTTGGACTTGCAACATAAATTTTAGGGGGGGGATTTAAATCAAAAGATTGGCTAGGCCATGCAACTACTTTGCCCTTCTTTTTTTATAAATCAGTCTTGAGTTGTTTAATTGTTTTCTTAAAGGTTGTTGTCTTCTTGAAACATCCTTCATCTCCCTTTCTTGGCTGATGAGATTAAATTCTCCTGTAATTTGTCTGGTACATCACTCCACTCATTTTTCTGCTGCTGTAATGGTGGAAAATGTCTTGTTTTTTTTTCAATATGTAAACAGTGTGAACATGGCTTTGAAAATTACTTGCAGTGTGAAGTTTCTTCAGCAGGAAGCACTATTAGTTGCCACAAAGCTGCTTATAAAGGCAACTTATAAAGGCAGCTTTTTGGAGTAACTCATTTACAACAGGTACTTTTTTAAAAGTGTGGGGTTAATCAATATTGTATTATTTAAAAAGTGGTTTTATTAAAGATTTTCGCTAAAACAGTTTTATATACACAATATAGAGTAGAAAGTAGTCAAAGAAAGTTAAAGCCGCAGCAGATCACATATATTTGTTTGGGGGATGAGGTGTTGTGGGGGAGTGATATAACTAATAAAAACGATTTCCTCTTTAACTCCGTGGAACCAGAGGAATGGGCTGCACTTCGTCATATTCTTTACTTCATAACTTTCGTATTTCATAAGCTATATTCAAAAGGTGGGTGTCATATGAGAGCTATAACTGTCTTCTTTCCAGTCAATTAGATAAATCATGTAATTTTAAAACTTTATAATATACTCACAAGCATAACTGGTTGACTAGAAAAAGTTATAGTAATTATTTTTAGATTAATATTGCCCAGGCCAAATTTGAACACATTTTCAAATGTGATCACATTTTTTTTCCTTCATGTTTTTCCACATGATCACCTCTTTTTGTTGTTGTTGTTTAAGATGAGGTGTGCAAACACCATGTTTATTAACATGTAAAATTCACATGTTCTTGGGATCATATGCACAATACTTGTTTCTCCTAATATGTTGTGCTGAATTATTGCCAAGAAGTTTCATTTTTGTTTTGTCTGACCAGACTACATTGTTCCTAAACTGTTCTAATTTGCATGGAGTGTAGAAATGAAGATGACTGTGGTACATTTCACTGCTTATTTACATTTACATTTACAGCATTTAGCAGACGCTCTTATCCAGAGCGACTTACAAAAAGTGCTTTGTCTATCCAGAGAAAGTATCTTTGCTAGTTACCAATAGGTTAGAGAGAAAGCCAGTCCTGAGCTCAGATACTGCTAGAATCAGAAAGTCATTATTGACACCTAGAGAAAAAGGAACAGAGTTAAACACAGAGCAGTGAAATACAATACATAACTGCAGTACAATACATTACATTACAATCAATACTTAATTCAGTGCTCATTTAAGTGCTGTATAAAGAGATGTGTCTTCAGTCTGTGATGTGGCTGAACTTGGGGAGATTGAAGATGAGCCGTGCTGCTGCATTCTGGATGAGTTGCAGAGGCTTGATGGCCTGCATTGGAAGACCAGCCAAGAGCAAGTTGCAGTAGTCAAGCCTTGAGATGACAAGAGACTGCACTAGCACCTGGGTCGCCTCTTGAGTGAGAAAGGGTCAGATCCTTCGGATGTTGTACAGGGGAAATCTGCATGACCGAGTTAGTCATGAGATGGCAAAATCATGATGAGGACCTGTAGTTGCAGGGATGAATAGCAGCTCAGTCTTGCTAGGATTGAGCTTCAGGTGGTGAGCTGCCATCCATGAAGAGATGTCAGACAGACATGCCGAGATCCGACTGGAAACTGTGTGTCAGAGGGTGAGAAAGAAAGCATTAGTTGAGTGTCATCAGCATAACAGTGATAAGAGAAGCCATGAGATGATATTACATTGCCAAGAGAGCTAGTGTAAAGAGAAAAGAGAAGAGGACCTAGCACCGAGCCTTGTGGGACACAAGTGGAGAGCCTGCATGGAGAGGATGTGGACCCTCTCCATGTTACCTGATAAGAGCGATCCTCCAGATAGGACTTGAATCACTTCCACGCAGAGCCAGTGATTCCAAGGTTGGTGAGAACGTCCAGAAGGATTGTGTGGTTGACCGTGTCAAAAGCTGCTGAGAGGTCAAGAAGAATCAGGACAGATGACAGATTGGCTGATCTTGCTGACTGGAGCTTCTTGGTCACTGCTATAAGAGCAGTTTCTGTTGAGTGCGCTGGTTTGAGGCCAGACTGGTTGTGGTCCTGGAGTTGGTTCTGTGTGAAAAAGAGAGACAGTTGATTGTAGACTGCACGTTCAAGATTTTTTGAAAGGAAAGAAAGGAGTGATACCAGTCTGTAGTTGTTGACATCAGAGCTGTCAAGCGTGGGCTTCTTCAGGATGGGAAGTACGCTTGCAGTCTTCAAAGTTGATGGAACTTCACCTGATAATAAGGACTTGTTAATGAGAAAAGTGATGAAGGGCAGTAGATCCTTGGAGATTGACTGGAACAATGCGGATGGAATGGGATCCAGTGGGCAGGTGGTTGGGTTACTGGATTTGATCAGTTGAAGGACAGCATCTGTGGAAAGAGAAGAAAAACAGTTTAAGGGATTGAGAACGAGAGGAGGAGGTCTAGTGGAAGGAGTGGGGACAGAGGGAAAAGACTGGTGGATTCTATCAACCTTCTCCTCAGAGAAGGTGACAAAATCCTCAGGAGTGAGAGAAGAGGGTGGATGGGGAGGAGGAGGGTTGAGGAGAGAGGAGAAAATGCTGAAGAACTTGCGTGGATCAGATGCTGATGCTTCCAGTTTCCCTCTGTGGAAAGATGACTTTGCAGCAGTAACTTCGAGTGAGAACTTGGAAAGGAGAGATTGGTAGGAGTGAAGATCTGAGTTGAGCTGGGATTTCCTCCACCTTCTCTCAGCCTTCCTTAGTTCTTGCCGGTTGCTGCGCAGGACACCTGTCAGCCAGGGGGCAGGTGGGGAAGATCTTGCTGGCCTGGAGGAGAGAGGACACAGAAAGTTAATTGCAGATGAGAGTGAAGAAAGGAAAGTATCCGTAGCTGTGTCCATTGAGGGAGAAGAAAATGAAGAGGAAGAAGGAGTGGAGTGCAGGTTGCGTGCAGAGGAGGAGCATGAAGGGGTGGAATGGACAGGAGCAGCAGGTAGGAAGAGTGAGAAAGTTAGGAAGTGGTGATCAGAGCAGTGAAGGGGAGTTACTGTGACATCCAGCGCAGAGGTAGGTCTGGTGAATATCAGGTCCAAAGCGTTGCTTGCTCTGTGCGCCGGAAGAGTCTGGTTGAGGGTGAGGTCGAAGGATGATAGCAGTGGTAACAGGCAGGATGACTGCAGCTTGTGCGATGGCAGGGAAGAGACTCAGAAGAGTGTCTAACTCATCAGTGAAGTAGCCTAGAGGAGAAGGAGGACAGTGATGTGAAGTTTAGTGGGGAAAGATACAGTGACAGCATGGTACTCAAAGGAGGAAATTGAAAGATGAGAAAAAGCAAGTGGAGTGAAACACCACTTTCTGGACAAAAACAAACCTGTGCCACCACCCTTGCCAGACTGTCTCAGAGAATGGGAGAAGTGAAAGGCAGAGGACAGGGCTGCTGGAGTCACCGAATTCATGGGAGTGATCCAGGTCTCAGTCAACGCCAGAAAGTGCAGTGAATGGAAGGATGCGAGGGCTGAAATGAAGTCTGCATTCTGCACAGCAGATTGGCAATTCCAAAGCCCACCTGCCACCCTCGTCTGAGATTCTGACGACCGTGGGGGATAGGTGAGGTTAATGGAATTACGGGTCCTGAGATGATGAATGGTTCTACGTGATCTGTGGGATGAGTAAACAGGTATTGTAAAGCACATGATGGACACAACACGAGAGTAATTAGGACATAAAGAGGTGGTGAAGAATAGCAGTGATACTTAGCCAAAGTTAAGCAGTCACGTCTCAGATGATGATGGATGGGAGCTGCTACAGACCACTACAGACAAGCTTGTCTGTAGCAGAGTACCTCCTCAATTTATCAGCCTTGTGACTGATAGCCCGGCCCCTACAATTCACACCTTTGGCTAACCTGAAACTGTACCTGAAACTAGTAATTACAATTAAGCACTAGGTTCTACAAGACAGCCTTGTAACTAATTAAGTCTAAGCTAGAGAAAGTCTCAACTCAGAGCCTACCTTAACCAACAGAAAGACGATATTGAATTCGAAGACAAGCACTTTTTTCTCAGAGTAACTGTTATCCCTGCTGCTTTTAGGTCATACTGAAACTCTTTTTTGAGTGACTGCTGGCTTCTCTCTTACCTTCCTTATCATTAGTCTGAGAGAAATCTTGCATGGTGCCCCTTTCAGGGGCTAGTTAGTTTTTGTACCATGAACCTTCGATTGCATATTATTAAATTAATAGTGCTGACAGGGATTTTTAACCCTCTGGGATCTAAGGGCATTTTCTTAAATCTTCTTAAATTTGCCTTTAAAAGCACTTCCTTGTAACACAATACCCATATGTGTCATAACAAAATGCTTTATCTTTATCACTGCTGTCCAAAACCGCTTCAGCATCTTCAGCAGTTGTAAGCTTTTTGCATGCAATTTCACATGTGTCTCCGATGTCAGCTGAAAGAATGAAGTTTCTGATGTGACGGGTAAGTTCTTAGCGTCCATTAGTCAGTTTCACACAAAATGTAGATGGACACATGAATCCACCAATTTCACATGGTGAGAGGCAGATGATATGTTTCCCAACCCCTCCTCATAGTCTTATAACTTAAGATGAGTCACGTACGATCTCACGCTAAGATGGAATCAAAAGGGCAGACTCTACAGATTCAGGATATGGTTGAACTGTATTTCCACAATGTATTATCGCAAGATAGAGAAACATGCTTAGAAACGTTGAATTTGACGCACAGCGACTTTGTGGACCACAGAGGGTTGAGGTCTTTTTTCTATGGCTCTGTGTCTTTTTCTGTTGTTGTTTAATAATGTCACCCCTGAGAACTTTAGGAAGCTCATGCACCTTCACCATTGGTACTTGCAGCATGAACTCTACCCATCCAGTGACAATATCTGTTTTAATGACACCAGGTGCAGTTTGCACAATGACATTTTTTTTTTGGCAACATTAATATGTAGAACTTTGTTTTTTAACTTTTACATATATCTTTTAACTTATACATATAATCCTCTCTCATAACCACACGCACACCTGCAGCTCATTCCTGGACTCAGTAGCTTTGCAAAGTCTTATTGCCTTAACTGAGTTTTAAGCTTTTCTTATCTTTTTGTTTTCCTCGCTGCCTGTCCTTCCCAAGAACTTTGACTGAGTGCTAGTGAGGTGCTGGGAGTTTGGATGAATAAAAGTTCTATTTATCCCATCACAGTAGGTCATTCTACTCTGAGGAAGCCAAGCTTTTCATGGGCGACCTGTGAGCGGGCTTTCCAGGACGAGACTACTCACTCACTGGCCTAGTTCTGGGACCTCATCTGGCTCGACCATGCCATGTACCATGCCAGCTATACCCCCTGTGTTGCCGAATGAGTCCACCACTGCGGAGGAGGCCACCAGCAAGCCTGCGCTTGTTCTCACAGCACCACCCAGTGACAGCACCAGTGAGCCTGAGGCCTCCAACTCTATTCTAGTAGAGCACCTTGTGCACCTGCCGGTCTCCTGAGCTGCTCTGTCAGTGCTGCTCACCTGTGCTGGCTCTCTGAGCTGCTTCTCTAGTGCCCAGCCACCCATGAAGCTCTCATGCTGGCTCCACACGCTGCCCCAGTACCGGCTCTCCAATCAACTCCCTATGCATTTCCACCGCCAGCTCCCTGTCCTTTTCCAGTTTTAGCTCAAGCTGACACTGGAGGAGCAGCTTGGAAAAGCAGCTTGGAAAAACTGCTCCTCCAGTGTCAGTCTCCCAGCTGAAATTTTCAAGGTTTCACTATGTGATTATAGTAACAGTGTTTTGCCTTCAGGGCTTCCTCCATATGTTCTCTCATAGGGAGTAAGTGAGATGCCAATTTGTTGATTGTAGTGCATATTCACTCCACTCTCAGCCACTGAACTGTAGGTCCTTCAAAGTGATTGTTGCCCTCTCTGGCCTCTTGCTCTGACACAGTTGTGAGGGACGGCCTTGTGTAGGCAGTGTCTGGGTGGTATAATGCAGTATCCATTTCTTCACAATTGATCCAACAGTTCTCACTGGCAAATCCAAACACGGGGATATTATTTTGTAGCCTTTTCCTATCTTGTGCATGTGTATAACTTTATTAAGGGGGTCTTACTTCCAGAAAAAGTTTACTTTTTTAATGATTCGCAGATAAAGGCCAATTGTAAGAATTAAATAATTATGTAAACAGCGTTATTCAGTCATTAACATTTGTCACTGAATATTTTCTTACATTAAACCAGTATCACTTTGAATTTATTCATGTTGAGGGTCAGTCTTAAAATATAACAGCAAAAATATAAGTGTTCTTTGGAATTCAGACAAATCTCATGACTTTAAGGGGGTGACTTTAAATATACATGTGTGTTTGTGAATAATTACATGTAAAATTGGTATATATCCACCTGTAACCATTTTGAATATAATTATGCTGGAATATTCAGCATACAGGATGTATCAGAGGAGTATGAGAAATCAAGAGAGAAAAGAGGTGTGTGTGTGTGTGTGTGTGTGTGGTGTGTGTGTGTGTGTGTGTGAGAGAGAGAGGAGAGAGAGAAAGAGAACGAACAGGTCATCATCACTTGCTCTGCATCTCTGATCTTGTGATGTCTCTGTATAATATAAAAGTCACGTTAATCTATCACTGCTCAGAGCTTGAAGGCTTCACAGGGTGCAGCTCCTCATCTGGGATCAACTGACGATTGATTTTTATTGGATATACACACAACTACTGAGGGCACATACACAGGGTGCTTTCAAATGCACACTTAGCCCTTACAAAACTGCCTGTAACTCCCAAATGCATTTCATGTTCAATACTTTAGCCCTTGCTTGCTGACTTTCTATAGTGTTATATGTTATACCTTTTTGTTTCTGTAATAAGTCAATGGCAGGCACTAATGAAAGCACTGTGAATGCTTTTGTTTCTCAGAATTTCATCAAAGTGGAGCTAGATGGAAGCAGTATACCAAAGCTAGTAGTAGCTGTACTGACTCCTCTGTTTTCTGTGTATGTAAATTGTATCATGCTCTATTCTCTTAAGAGTAAGCGTGTTTTTAAAGAATCTCCACGCTACATTCTCTTTGCCCACATGCTTTTTAATGATTCTATTCATCTCATTCTCACCTGTTTGTTATCTGTCCTGGCCCTGGCCTTCCTCAAACTGGCTAAAGCTGTCTGTTCATTTATTCTGTTGATGTCTATTACAACATTTCTCAATGCACCTTTAAACCTGGCTGTGATGTCACTGGAGCGTTATGTGGCCATACACTTTCCTCTAAGACACGCTGAAATAGCCACTCAGAAAAGGACTTACATTGCCATTTGCTTTGTTTGGTTATTTGGCTCTGCAAATATTTTAACTGATATCATTTTTGCAGCAGTGATGGACCCTAACTTCTTCTACATGCAGATGTTTTGCTCTCGTGAGCAGATCTTCATAAAACCATGGCAACTTGATTTATACAATGGATGCAACGTCTTTTACTTTGTGTCTGTAACAGTCATCATCATCTTCACCTACATCAGCATTATGATCGCAGCCAAGTCCATGTCCTCCAATAAAGACTCTGCTAAGAAAGCCCACAGGACTGTGCTGCTGCACCTCATTCAGCTGGGCCTGTGTCTCACCTCTTTTGTATACGGCTCTATAGAGAGAGCACTGTATTTAATGGCTGGTAGTAATATTGCTCTCTTTACACACCTGAGATATCTTAATTTTCTCATTGTTCTGATTCTGCCCCGCTGCCTGAGCCCTCTCATCTATGGGCTTAGAGATGATGCTGTAAGACCCTTATTCAAATATTATTTCTACTGTGGGACTAAAAGAACTGGGCACTAATAAGAACATTTGTAATGACAAGCAATAAAAAAACTTTCTCTTTCTACACCTGCACTATCTGAACTATATGTTCGTTCTCATCTTGCTCTGCTGCCTATGCCTACTCAGTTAGGGGCTTAAAGATGAGGCTGTGTGACCCTTGTTTACATGAATGCATTTTGCTTATGTCTAAATATGATGTTTTGCTAATCTTTAGTTGATCACATGCTACAACCTTAAAATTATTGATCATGGGTACTTTTTTCCCAGCTGTATTGGTTGTCTTTAGAGACTGAAAAAAGCTTTGCTTTGGAGTACTTCGACTAATGAAATTTGTTTTTAATCTAGAATAGTGGTCCTCAATCCCAATCTCAATCCTCAGAAAAAAAATAATACATTCTTTGTGAGCTGATTTAAGTCAAAGCAGAGGATACAGGAAATCATGAAGCATGCGATTCCCAGTTGTGGTCTAGGAGTAGGTTTAATTTGTATTGCCTTAAAAACAAACAACAATCATATGAGCACAAAACAATGAAATTATTATGATACCTAAAACAGAGGTGTATGTATTTGTTTAGGAAAATGCAAGGAGTCTTGAAGAATTGATTTTTAAAATAGTGAACAAAAAATTCACTGTATGGGGAGTTTTAGACACTTATTTTACAAAATATATTTTGACTTTGCACTCAATGTGTATTAATAAGCACAAAGATAGGCTTACAAAACGGAATTGATAGGGAAAAAGGTATTCAGACACTACAAATCAGTAACATTAGGACTTTGTTGCAAAGGTGCTGTTGGCAAATTCAACTTTGACATATAAGAAGTAATAAGGTTTTTGAAGCACTGTGATTCAGTTTTATCCCATTCCTCTTAGAAAACCATCTTCAGTTACCCTCTGCTGGATTTGCAATTTCAAAATTTTACATAAATTTTAGGTGAGATTTAAATTAGGAGATTGGCTAGGCCATGCAGACACCTTCACCTTCTTTTTTAGAAGGTGAAGGTTATTTTGGTTGTTTTCTTCAAGGTTGTTGTCTTGTTGAAACATCCATCTTCGCCCTTTCTTGGCTGATGAGATTAGGTTCTCCTGCAATTTGTCCTGGTACATCATTCCACTCATGTTTCCTTCAGACGTGTAATGCCCAGTGCTGTTTGCAGAGAAGCAGCCCCATATCATGATGCTTCCACCTCTGTACTTCGCTGCGGGCCTGGCACCCCTTACAGAAGTCACATGTTTCACTTGTATAAAACTGACTAAAAATTACAGGTTTACAACTAAGTACGTAAACAATGTGTGATCACATGTGACATTAAACGGCACAGCTCCCATGCTGGCTCCCAAAGCTGCCCCAGTACTGGCTCTCCAAGCAACTCCTGTGCTGGTCCCTCATGCACTTCCTGTGCCAGCTCCCTGTTCTGTTCCCAGCTGCTCCTCCAGTGCTGGCGTCCTGAGCTACTCCTCCAGTGCCAGGCCAATAGATTGCTCCACAGCCAGCTTCCCAGTGCCTCGCTCAGTTGGCATTCCATCTCCATTCAGATGACTTCACAGAACCCTGATCAACTGGTCCCCACTGCTGGAACTAGGTCCGGAATCCATTCCAGGCTCCATCCCTGGCCCTGACCTGGGCTCCATCCTTGGCCTTTGTCCTGATCCAGGCTTTGTTGTTGGCCTGGGCCCTGACCCAGGTCCTACCTCTCTGCCTGTGGTACAGTACACTCCTGCAGAGCCAGCTCAATGCATAAGCAAACTAAGCAGCTGCTTAGAGCCCTCCAGAGTGCTTGAAATGTCCCACAAGAGAACTTGATTTTTTTATTTGTGATGTATTATGTCAACAGTAATCATACAAAAACATATGCAATATAATGTTAACGGGCTGGCAAGATACTACCGGTTTTGATCAAGTCCCACTGCCTCTGCCGGAGCTGGTGTCACGTTCATGTGCATGCATATGCACTGTACTCATTACAGTGTAACAGATGCCAGCACAGACAGTCAGACAGTTAATGGAAGAGACAGACAAAGGCCGAGTCAAGTGGTTCAGGTTCAATTCATTTTCTACGGTTACTAAGCTACATTTTCTCTTTGTATATCTTACCTGGCTACTCTATGTGATAATTCACTAGACTTACTCACTCTTTCACAGTGTAGGGCCCCTGTCATGTTTTCAAGAGCTTGCAACTTGCAGTTGGGACAAGAACTATCACCTGGTCTCCCAGCTGAAATTTTCAAGGCTTCACTATGTGATTATAATAACAGTGTTTTGCCCTCAGGGCTTCCTCCATATGTTCTCTCACATGGGGTGAAGTATATCTGACAGTATATCTGAAGGAGGATTGTTTAACACATCCAGGAGTCCTCAAGGCGTTGATGCAGAGGTGTGGACTCAAGTTATATGACCTGGATTCGAGTCAGACTTGAGTCACGAATTTGATGACTTGAGACTCGACTTTGACTCGAAGACCAATGACTCTGACTTGAACTTGAGCCTCGGACAGACTTGAGACCCAAAGTGGAAGAGATGTGGAGAGGCGTCTGACTGCAGACGGGAGTCTATACAGTCGGTTACTTTTCATGTGAATGGATTCAATTTGATATACAGCAACATTGTCACATGTCTGTTACTGTGTTTATGTTTGGCTTATTTTATTTCAGAAGACAAGAGAAGCGTCAGAAATCAAGTTCGCCTTCATAAGCTAGAAACAACTGAAGCATCAATAGCATTGCTCAGTGCTTAAATTCTTAATAGGTGAAGTTACCTTTTTCTTCATGGTACCAAAACAAAAGAAACTGAGCTCTCTCTATTTGACCAATTTTAACAGCTTCTACAGGTAGAACAAGCACAGCATTCACCAAAAGCCTAATTTGTTATTCTCCAGCTTAGCATAGCTTGGAATTTGGCATTTCACCTTAAATGCTGTGATTAGGCTATATTACAGTTGCCATCATTTTTGGTATTCAGTGTTGAAATGGCCTCAAATTAGCTAAAGAATGTGTGACTTGTTTAGGATTCAAGGATTAGGACTTGGGACTTTACTTAAGACTTGCCTGTATTGACTTGGGACTTGACTTGCAACTTACTGAGTTGTTCCCACCTCTGCCTTCTTCCTTGCTAAAAAAAAAGAGAATCCAAAGGAAACTTGAAATTCTTCATGGGCTGCAAAGAAGACATATGGATGAAGGAGGTTCTAGTCTGCCCGTTCTTAATGACCACTTAATTAAGTATGCTTTTGGGGGTTTGATTTCTGTGAGTCTGGTGGACAGGGGTTAGTATGGGGCTACACAACCCCGTATGTGGCAGGGTGTGATGCGATGTGTGTTGTGACACACTCCTCCTGTAACCATCATTAAACATTTCTGTGACTTGTATCACAGCAGCCTGTCTATCAGGTTTGGACCAGACAGGATAGCCTTTGTTGCTCTCGCACACTGATGAGACTAGGGTCCTTAACACCCTGTTGTCAGTTCGTAGTTTGTTCCTCCTCAGACCACTGCTGTTAGATGCAGCAGGAACAAGGAACATACATACATACATCATCTAAACCGCTTATCCTTCTGGGTCGCGGTGGGGTGCTGGAGCCTATCCCAGCTGTCATTGGGCGGAAGGCAGGATACACCCTGGACAGGTCGCCAGTCCATCACAGGGCAAACAGACAGACATACACAGTCACACACTCACTCACACCTAGGGGCAATATAGCGTGTCCAATCAGCCTGACTGCATGTCTTTGGACTGTGGGAGGAAACCCACGCAGACACGGGGAGAACATGCAAACTCCACACAGAAAGGACTCTGGTCGCCCGGCCGGGAATCGAACCCAGGCCATTCTTACTGTGAGGCGACAGCGCTACCCACTGCGCCACCGTGCCGCCGAACAAGGAACAATTACTTTGAATATGTTTGCAAACTACAAAAATTAAGGATCCGTTTCAGTCCAAGTTACATTTTGTAAAGGCAGTATTAGGAGAATGGAATTTGGTTTTGAACATTTACCCACATAATGTAAAAATATATACTATCTTTAAAAGAAATGCCATCAATGCTTGTTTACTAACTATTTTCAAAATAGGCAGTGTATTCAGTATTCAGTATTCAGTCATCACTACTTTTCAGAATATTCTGCCCAACCCTGTGTATTTTTGCCTTGCAAAAGTATTCAACCCCTTTAAAAGTCAATTGGATTTGTCTGGACTACAAACTACACTTATACAGTTTGTTCCAGACAATATTTTTGTATTGATTAGTCAGCCCTTTCAGACTAGTACTTGGTAGAACCACTTGTTGCTGCAAAAACAGCTTTAAGTCTGGACTTTGACTTGGACATTGGCAGAACATTCATCTTTTTGTTGGTCAACCACTCCTGTGTTGCTTTGGCTCTGTGCTTGGGATCACTGTCCTGCTGAAAGGTGTAGATTCTCCCAAGCTTTAGATTTTTTAACAGACTGAAGCAGGTTGTCTTGCAGTATTTCCCTGTATTTCCCATATTTTAGCTAGGTCCCTCTGATTGCTCTCTGGCAAACTCCAATTAATTTTTGTCACAGAATATTTTCTTACATAAAATCTCTTTAAATGTAAATATAGCACAGCAGGAAATATCAAAGTGTCCTTTGTAATCCAGACAATTTAGATGACTTTAAGTATATATATATATATATATATATATAATATATATATATATATATATATATATAAAACAGCTGCTGTATAAAGCTGATATTAATCATTATACAGCATTGATATTTCTTGTACATAAAAGGCCCACTCCCAACAATGTATATCATGGTAAAAAAAAAATCATGTCTTTTGGAATGAAGTCCTTCGTGCTCATCTCAAGCATGAAGTTCAACCATCAGTTAAGCCATAAATTAGCTAAAATCAATATTTAAACTAATTTGGAATATTCAACAACAGGATGTATCAGAGGAGTCAGAGAACTCAAAAGAGAAAAGAGGTCTGTGTGTGTGTGTTTGTGTGTGTGTGTGTGTGTGTGTGAGAGAGAGAGAGAGAGAGAGAGAGAGAGAGAGAGAGAAAACTAACAGGTCATCATCACTTGCTCTGCCTCTCTGTTCTAATGTCACTGTACAATATAAAAGCCACAGAAATCTACATCTCTACTCTGAGTTTGTGAACTCCTCTTCCTTAACTGACCAAGGATTCCAGGAAAACTGATTAATATTGGATACACACAAAACTACTGACAGCACATCAACAGGGTATTTTTTTACACTTAGCTCTTGCAAGGCTACATGTAGCTCTCGAATGTCTGTTCTTTTGAGTAGGTTAGTTTCTAGCTGATTAAGATTTCAGTCAATATAGTGTTTGTCTGATTACAGGAAAAGAGAAGAACAATGGTGGACACTAATGGCAGCGCTGTGAATATATTTATTTATCAGAATTTTGTCATATTGGAACTGGATGGGGGAATTATAACAAAGCTGATGGTAGTAATACTGATCACTCTGTTATCTGTATATGTAAACTGTGTCATGCTCTATGCTCTTAAAACTAAGCGTGTTTTTAAGGAATCTCCACGCTACATTCTCTTTGCCCACATGCTTTTCAATGACTCAGTTCAGCTCATTCTGACCACTCTGGTGTATGCCCTGGCCGTGGCTTTCCTCAAGCTGGCTAAAGCTGTCTGTTCACTCCTCATTTTTCTCTCTACTGCAACATTTCGAAATGCACCTTTTAACCTGGCTGTGATGTCACTGGAGCGTTATGTGGCCATACGCTTTCCACTAAGACATGCTGAAATAGCCACCCAGAAAAGGACTTACATTGCTATTGGCTTTGTTTGGTTATTTGGCTCTGCAAATATTTTGATTGACATCATGTTTGCAGCAGTGGTGGATCCTAACTTCTTCTACATGCAGATGTATTGCTCTCGTGATCAGATCTTCATAAAACCATGGCAACTCGATGTATTCAATGGATGCAATGTGTTTCTCTTTGTATCAGTGACACTGACCATTGTCTTCACCTACATCAGCATTATGATCACAGCTAGGTCCATGTCCTCCAATAAAGACTCTGCTAAGAAAGCCCACAGGACTGTACTGCTGCACCTCATTCAGCTGGGCCTGTGTCTCAGCTCTTTTGTATATGGCTCTATAGAGAGAGCACTGTATTTGATGATGGGTGGTACTGTTCTTTATACACACCTACGATATCTGTGCTTTGTCATCATCGTGATACTGTCCCGCTGCTTGAGCCCTCTCATCTATGGGCTTAGAGATGATGCTGTAAGACCTTTATTCAAATATTATTTCTGCTTCGGCTCTACCAAAACAGCATGCTAGAGGGAAAACTTGTAACGGCCACTTTGTCCTTTTCCTTTTTCCTTTTAAGCAGTTATTTTAAGTAATAACAACTTTTAACTTTCTACACTTGCACACTTTTGACTATAATTTTGTCCTCATATTGATCCACTATGTAACAACATTTGTTCATGTTTTCTACCACTGCTTAAGAATTTACACACTTCATATTGGAACTGGACTTCAGTTTAGGCATTTTGTTTCTGTGAATGTATGATGTTTTGCACACCCTTGGATTACATGTTATTCCATGATCCTGGGAACATTTTCTGATGTAGTGATCGTTACAGCTTGATAAATATGAAAATTATATTTCCAGAAAATTAGACAGCTTTGTAGAGAATCCCCAGAAGTGCAGGGATTCACACTTATGGTCTTATCTTTCTGGTTAAACTACTTTAAACAAAACCACAACCATTAAATGGGGTAAAATGTGAAACTAGCCTTCATAATTAAAGCATGCAGATATAAAGTTATACTTTGCAAAAATGTGGACATTAAATGAGCTATCAAAAATGAAACCATGGTTTTTATATGGTGCTAAAGATTGATTTTCATTGAGATTTTTGTTATATTAATTTGTTATATTTTATGTTATATTTTATTTATATTAATCTTGTTTCATGCAAATGTAAATGCAACACAAGACAACCAAAATGAGTTTTGTGAGGTTGTGGCTTATTTGAACTAATCCATTAAAACAACACTAGAGTGATACTTAGAGATCAAAAGTGTACAAGCTCTCTGTGCCCAATTCAACCATGTTATTGTAGTCATCTCTTGATGGTGTGTTGTCACATAATAATGACCATAGAAAGCTGTTCCTATTCAGAATTAGATGCATCTGTTTAAATTCTAAACTGATAACCTAGTAGGCAAACAGCAATGACGAATAAAACCTGCTGCCCAAGTCAGTTGTACCGACTGCTTCTTTATGACACATTTTTAGATACTGTCTCAAAATTCAGTAAAAAGGAAATATATAGTGTTTTTGTATTGACCATTAATAAGCTATCGTGCTAGGTGTCTGTTGATGAATAAAAGGTACTGTCCTACAATGTGCCATGTCAGAGTAGTAGTTTTCAGGCTGTAGCTCACTCACACTGCACAGAAAAGCTCTCTCATCAGTTGTCTGTGAAATGATAAACATTACATTAAGAACATCAGTGTGTCTTTACTTTTCAGGTGAGTAAGCTAAGCAAACACAGAAATAAGAAAAAATGATATTTCCTAAGATACACAGTACAAGAATTGTAATGCACCAACTGTTCAAACATCTGTTCTTTAATTTTCCATCTTGAAAAATCAACAATGAGCAACACATTGAATACAACATGATGCAGTCACCCTTAAATTCAACAAACAAGCAAGGCATTAGAGAAGATGGGGAAACAATTCTGAAAGGGAAGGGAAAAAAAAACAAAAAAACAATAAATAAAATACCTGGTGGTTTCAGAAATCTCAGTTCATGGGTAGCATCAGATCTATTTGTCCTGCTAAAATAGTTATGATGATCATAAGGACACTAACAATCATACCTAAATTCATACAAAAAACGGATTAATAAAGAATGAAGTGCTATGAAGAGCTTGCAGTGGAGACACTGGCATGTTTATGGTAGTATAGCAATCCCCAGTAAGGAGTGAGACAGATGAAGAGAATGGTTTCCATGAGTCTTACTGCACCTAGCTGCTGTATGACGCTAGCAGAGGCTGTACATTGTCTACAGCACAAACAGACAGGAAGAGACAAAGGAGTCCATGTTAGCACAATAAAACAATTCCCTGACTTTGTAAAAATGCAGTTATCTTGGCATCACAAACCGCACTTACCAGGGGAAGCCTTCCTTAAATTCAGTGAACTTATGTCGGACCATGAAGGTGGCTAAAGCATCAGCTACCTGAAACGAAGGAGACAGCTAGTGAGAGCTGCTATAGTGGTGTTATGAGGAGTACAAATAATAACTTAGCAACACAGACGTGCAGGAAGGTAAAGTAACACTTATTTGAGCACTCTAATGCAACAACATGGCAATCACAATAATATAGGCATACTTTTTCAGGTGCATCCTCATGAACAGCATGGCCACACTGTGGGAGAACCTGCATCTGGAACTTTCCTGAAGAAAACACCACCAGAGGTAAGAGGCACATTTGGCCAGGTTAGTATAAAATATGAATTCAATATTGCAGTATGCCTAAAGTGGTAATTCTATCTTAATGGCTTACCCTGCATCTGTCCTATAGTAAGGTCTTTATCCAGTCTATCAATACCTGTGGGAAACACACACATACACATATGATAAGAGGCCTTCTTCATTTCACTGCTACAGAACCCTTAAGGTAAGCTAAGTGGGCCTCTGTCTGCTTACCAGCCAGCAGGAGCAACTTTGGCACAGGGCAGCTGAGGAAGAGAGAGGACAGGCCTCTGAACCAGCCCTCCCAGTACTTCTCTGTCTTAGACAGCTCAATGCGCCAAGTGTACAGACTCTCTTTCTTTACCTGTGGACGAAATTCCCAATTCATTCACACACAACCGCACACAAACACACTTCAGCTTTACAAATACAATTACATGTAAGCACCAAACAAATATACACTAAACCACCAATATGTTTGTAAAGTCAAGAATTGCTCCCATGTTCAGTGTCCTCACTAACAGAAAACATAGTAGGTGTTCACTGTCATTATTTAAAAGTAAAAGATTACGTCCAAGTTGCAAGGATTCTCAACTGCTGCTTTAAAACATTGGTTAGGGACTCCTGATCAATGAAAGGGCAACCCTGTTCCTGAAAAAAAGCTACTCAAAGACAGGGTAGGGGTCATGTATCCCTCCTAAAGTTCACAGACTACATAGTGACCACGTAGTAACTAACTGTACTGACAGTATAAAAAGTTCTTAGAATACGTTGTAGTTTCTACCTCTTGATCATCTTCCTTTTTTCTTTTGTGGTTGGATTCGCCTCCTTCCTCATCTTCCTCCTCTTCCTCAATGATCCCTTCACTAATGCTCTTAGAAATGCCAGGACTATTCAGTGGCTCCTCACATCTAAGAATGAAAATTAATTTTACATAGCATGTACTACAATATTAAAAGGGCTCAAACAGAAAAGAACTTTTGTCCAAATTCTGATTTAGATAAGGAGAACTTACTTTTTCACTTGTCCAGTCATAGACACACGCGCAGACTCAATATTCCTGATCTGCCCACTTTTCACACTGACATAAAAACACAGGACAATTAGTGGGAAACCTAAATCATGTGTTTGCAAGACTTACTTGGCTGCCATAAAATTACCCCTAAAACATAATATAACACATAAGCTTGGTGTAAGGGTAATGTGTTAGAATAGAGTTATACTCATTCCTAATCAACCAGGCATAAACTTAAAATAGGTTTCAACTGCAAATATGTGCTGATTGCATAGTCCATATTAATATTGCCATGTACCTCCATTCAATGGCATTCTCCACCGATTTGAAGGTTTTTGGTCGACTCCTCAAAAAGTTCTGCATACTGTTCAAGGCATCCATTGCTGTACCTAAACATTATTTAAAACAGATATTCTCTATCAGGAACACACTTACTATGCTCACAACAAACATGACACAGCTAATAAGATTGCACTTTACTGTATCTACAGGGTTAACAAAATAATAGAAACACCTGGTGACACACAGACATATCAGCAAAGAGAAGCTGGGCTGCTAAGAAGATGGAAAAGAAATCATGTTTTGAACATTACGTAATGGGAAACTGGGCCTGTTCTTCCAGAAAAACAAACCCACCATTTTGGATTTTTAATTTTGGACTTCATCTTGCTTGCCACTAAAGCTGTGGGGGGAAAAAAAGCTGTGCCATTGTGCCTTGTATGCAATTGATGGTTTTTAATGCCTTTTGGATACAAAGCCACACTGAACACCTTTGAGTTTGAGAGTTTGGGACAGAAATTTACAATCCAAGACAGGAAACAGTGCCCGAGGTTTGGCCAAAATGTCTATACACTTCATCTGGCCACTCAATGAAAGTGACAATGCATTCACTCTGAACTGAGAAGGCTTGTAGCAGTTTGGTGTCGTAGCCCCAGCCAACTAATTTTCTTTCTTAAATTTGAAGTTTCCATTATTTTGTCTATTTCGGTCACTTTAAACCTTGGACTTTCATGTATGCACCTAATTGTTTTATGTTTACTCTCATTAAGCAATACATTTTTCTAAAAAACAAGAATTTGATGCAGCAGGCATCCTACCTTCCACCACATCAATCACACAAAGCCCAAGCAATGATGGAACATGATTGGCTGCAGCAGTGTGAACTGCTATTGCTCCACCCATGCTGTGTCCAATCATCAGGATTGGGGGTGGGTTTTCACCATAGAGCGCTTCCACAACTTTCCCAACATCCCTGTATGATAATACAGTTGAAACATCAGATTTCAAGAACACAGGTTTTTAAGATACTCTTTGAGAGACAGTCTAGCAACTTACTTGGCCATAGTCTCAGCAGATAGATCTTCTGAGTTTTTCACTTTTGTGTCTCCTAGATATTGTCAGACAGAAGCAGCGCGCATTGAGGAAAAATCATTGACAATTATGGGCAAACATATATCTTGACATAATTCATAGATGGTATATACATAGGCAACTGCCTCTTTATGAGGAAATGGCTTAATGGTCACTCACCATGTGCCCTGAGGTCTATAGCTACAACCCTGCAGTTAATCCTGCTACATATCACTCCCTGAAAAAAAAAAAAATAAATAAATAAAAAAAAAGAATGAAGGTTAAGATGAGGTTTGACCTTTTGGAGTGCTCAGTTAGAATACTGAACACTAATCACACATCAACTACAGTGCATGCATACAATGTTCATATGAAACAGTAATGACACTAACAGTGAACACGGCCCAGGAGAGGGCAGAGTGGCCTCCTCCGTGAAGCAGAAGCAGCACAGGGCCGTGAGATCCGCTGCTGTAGATTCTGAATGTGTGCAAAGGAGTCAAGGTGTGGTGTGGTGTGGTTAACAGGACAAAACAGACTACAAGACACAATGCTTTATTAACATAAACTGCACAAGGTCAAAGCAGGAGGCGTGCTTAACATCATCTTCAGCACTTCAATGTACCATAAAGCATCAAGACCACATCATAGTCAAGTGAAGGATATGTCTTTGCCATTGTCATTTTCCACTTCCACGTCTTCCATGGTTTCAAAATACTGACTCCAGGGCAGGGGAGAGAAGTCTCTCTTTCTTCCAGGTCTAAATGCCATAGAAAAGAAAAGCAGGGGGGAGAAAAGTACAAAAAAAAAAACATTACACTGATCCCTCACTGGTACAGTAGCCTTAGCACAGAACAGTAGGTTTAGTTGGAGTATAGCCTTTTTATATAAGTGAGATGACCGGTAATTCACGCAATGTTCAAGCCAAAGTGAGTCGTGATCAATTGTAGACTTGGTTGAATGAGCGCAGGAGGGAGGGGGATCATTTTGGACGGAGAGCTGGAGAAAGTGTGGGACGAGACGGTACCAGCTTTTATTGTAGCTACATAAGACATTGCTAATATTTAACTTGACTTATAGATTTTTCAACTTGAGTTAATTAGCGTTAGCTTGTACCAATGCATATATTTCGTGCGCAGCACGGTAAAAATGTCGCATCTAGCTAACACTTCCATCACTATGATCGTGTAGCTCTCACGGGAACGTCACTGCTCAGATCGAGCTGTGGACACACACAAGCAAAGTCGTGACATCAGTGTGATCAGTGACAGTAACGCTGGAAAAGCCGAAAAATATACACGTATGGGCATTTAGACAGGTGCATTCATCGTCAGTGTAATGTAAACTCACCCCATTCTCATTTTAGACCCCGACTGCAAACCTCCTGCCATCGGGGGTCTGGAGGCTAACAAATTCAAATGCAACTGCTTCTCCATTCTGTCAGCAACGCAAAGACCTTTCTAGAAAAGCGAAAAGCCTCTCCTCTTCGTTGCACCATACGACACTTTGCTATCACTAACTCAGTTGTACGCCACTAGTCGGAATCACAGCTAGCTAAAAGCTAGTTTACAAGACAGCCACGGAAATCTATCCAGATCCACATACAAGCACACAAGTCTCCACCCACGAATATGTTTTTTTTTTTCAGTGTTGCATTGTGGGTAGACGCAGCAAATCGCTGAAGGAGTACTGTGGACCTGAACGACGCTCTACAGCAAATAAAACTACGTTTCCCATAAAGCAGTTCGTTTAGGTCCGCAAAGACGTGCAGCCGCTGAAAAAGGATGACGTAATGGTGTGGTGACGTGCGAAAAGTCTCAAACCCCACCACCGCCACCCCCAGATTTGCCCCACCATTTTAATCAGAGGCTTCCCCCATCCCGCCACAGCGAAGCGTTCCGTCAAATTCGAGCCACGTTTGGTCAATACTGGTCCACATTCTGAATTAGTCGTACATGAGACTGCTGAATAGCAGCTAATCTTTAATACAAATCAGCAGAGGGCTCTTCTGACATAAAATAACAAATCTAAACACCAACCAAATAAATAATAGTATATGTTTAGATATTATGTTACTGGTGCCTTTTATAAAAATTTAATATCGCAATTATTATCTAACCCTTTTTCACGGTTTATAATACTATCATGAATTTTATTAAGAAAAAAAAACACCACATGTATGAAATATTGTAGCGTATTCTGCTACTGGCTTGTTTTGCTGTGGGCGCGTGGGAGGCATGGCCATGCAGAGCGACTGTGCAAGGAGGCTCTTGGGAAGCACCGCGTTTGCAGTTGGAGAGACTTTTATTATAAATTAGATGTGCACATGTTGTTTGTGCCATTCTGTGCCCCTGTGGGGTAGTTGATGCGGTGTTAGTGCCTGTTCCCAAATGAAAGTGTGTAGCTAAGTGTCCTGCCTGCTATCTTGGCCATTTCAGCAGTGCTAAGCACAAGTTGTCCCTTGCTGCATGTGGCCTTAAAACGACAATGTTTCCTACGTCTTCTTTTTCACTGATGCCACACTGGTGTCAAAAATGGAATAGCACCCTACAGCAGCCTGGAGAGGAATGGTGCTTACACAAACTCGAGGGTGAACGGTAGATAAAACGAGGGCAAGGACTGCAGAAAGATAAGCAGCGTGGTGAGGATGTGTAGTAGAAGAGGCACCGCGGCAAAGCTCATCAGCAAAGCCCGGTAGGAGGACAGCAAAAGAGGCAGAAGCAAGGATGCAGGATGGTGGCTGGTGAGGATCTGCCAGGGAAGCAGCATAGCACCCTGGCAACATTGACCATAGCTTTGAGCTGGCGTTGGAGCTGAATACAATAGTTCAGCAAGCATATCTCGCATTTGAGAAGGCAGCGCAGGAAGACCGGACCCTGGATGTGCTGCTGCCAGAGAAGCAGGGATGGCTTGTGCAGTTGGCCACACCGACTAGCCTTTAAGCCATCATAGTGCAAGATAAGAGTAGAACCTCGCTTGGGGTGGAGAACTTAGCGCTCAGTGTCTCTGCTGCAGCATGTGTGTTTTCCGGGACAGTGGACGTTCCAAAACCTCTGCTGCGAAGGGACCATGGACTAGGGAGCAGTGTCTCCCAGTGCACCCCAAGGCCTCTTGAACTCTGTGAGGTTGCTGGGATGGCTCACTTTGAAGGTGAGCTATGTAGCATTCAGCTACTGGTTTGCTGTGGGTGTGCAGTAGGCGTGGCTACGCAGAGTGGCCGTGTGAGGAGGCTCTTGGGGAGCGCTGTGTTCATGGTAGGAGAGACTTTTATTCTAAATAAGTTGTTGCTGTTAGCTAAAAGATGTGTTCGCTTTGTTTGTGCTGTTCTGTGCTGGGCTACCATCAGGTGAAAGTCTATGGCTAGAAGTGATCTGCCTGCTGTCTCGGCTGTTTGAGCAGCACTGAGAGGCGGTGATCCCTTCCTGTTCAATAAAAGAACATTCGCCTTTAAAGCGTAAAGTTTTCTGCGTCTTATTTTTTTGTTATGTAGCGTCATTTTTTTAAGAGCAATAATGTGTCAGTGTTTATTTTATCTCTATTTGTGTCTTAAAAAAAGCTTTCCCTGGTGGCTGTTTGTAAGACGGCACATACATTTCTCTAATCCTGTTTTATGGGTAATCATGGATGTCACACGTTTGTGTTTTCCTTGGATGTTTCCAGGATGGGTGGTAGACTCTCAGTGTGTCCCAATTCAGGGGCTGGATCCTTTGAAGGACACGGTCTACGAAGGCATGTCCTTTGAAGGCTGCTTAGACGCGTGAACCGAAATGAGATGGTTTTCTGTTTGCGTCACAGCACCGCTGTTCCCGCCCTTACTGCTGCGTCACGAAACGCCGCTCCTGTTCTTTTCAAGTTCTTTTAAAGTTTTTTAAAGAAGCCAGAAACTTTAAATTTTTTTAACATTTATTAGAGCTGGAGATGCTTCACTGATGAGAGAGTTTTTTTTTACATTCGTATTCCCAGCTATTCGCCTCGGTTTAAACCCAGTGAACTCTTCAGCAGTCGTTCGCTTCTCTGCTGATGCTGCCATGTTCTTGAATCTCCGCCAGCACGCAATGGACCTCGGGATATGTTGGTTGGCATAGGATCCACCCAATGGGTCCTTTGCTGCCACATATGAAGGAGCCTTTCAAATGGGACAGCCTAGTCGCGCCGCTGTGACGCAGTTGGCCTTCAAATGCAGCCTCCGAAGGATGCAGCCCCTGAATTGGGACACAGCTCACATCTGGCACATACAATATTGTGGCGTCAGAGCACGGACTCCGTGTTTCATGGAGAACTCAAGGGGTGTGGCATGCAAAGTAGCGACTGCACGCGCCCCCTCCCCTAGTGTTAAAAAACACATTTGTTGTAGTCGGTTTGTTAGTTGGAGATGTGTTTACGTGTTGGTTGTGTTTATTATGCTATGTTGTGTCTGTCATGTAAGAACAAAAAGTTGAAACAGCAGGGAGCAGGGAAAACACTAAAATATGCAGAGCAGTGCGTCTCCAGGACCAGGCCTGGGACACACATCGAGGCTCACAGTATTTCCCCTAAACTGTACTACACAGGCATGGCGCACGATAAGGCACACAAGAAATTTCTCCATCGTGTCCAATAGGTTATGGATATAACATTAGTGCTGCTAAGCTTACAAATATGGGGCACAATAAGTCTGTGGTATACCTGTCATCAATGTAAGCCACTGCCACTGAAACCGAAGCCAGGCTGTTTACGCTGCCGGGAGACGCCACTGTCAATCATTTTGCGTTCTGACATGCAGTTGAGAGCAGGCAGCAGCTCTGAATTTTTGGAGTATTTATCTAGTATTAATTTGTATTATGTATAATTTTTTTAATATAACACTGGTAAACGCTTTTTCCATGGCATATCTTTACTATTAAAGCAATTTTAATATTTGAAACCATGCTGACAGGGGATTTAATAAAGCAGAATTTGTAAAAACTCAGTAAATTAAAATTGGTGAAATTCCACTTTAATTTACCTCCCAAGATACAAAAAGTAAAGGAAAATTTGTTTATTCTTGTCTTTATTCTTGTTTTTTGTAATTTCAGGTTGACTGTCATCTTCCCTATTATTTGACGAAAGTAGTTTAGTTTTGCTAGATTTGGAACATCAAAGAAATTTCCTACCATCACCAGTGAATATATACAGAATGCATGATATGTCAGGTGCTAAACAAAAGAAAGACGATAAAAAAGAGCAAAGGCATGAAAATGTGAGGAATGTGTGGTTTATGTTTTATAAACCTAATGATCAATCTATAACACTAATATTACAATTTACAGATGCCTAGTCAATAAAATAATAACCAAACTTCAGTAGTTAAATCAGTTTATATTCCATCACAGATATGTAGCTGTTCGTAATGACAAAGTTTGTTCCTCAGTGAAACACTCTGATCCAACAACATTTAGTGCAGTTAGCTAGTTTGACCACTGAGTGGCACTGTGTCAGAACGCTTTTCTGTCACACTGCTCTTAAACTCAGATGCCGTGTCACTGTGTGGAAGAGCACCCTTTATAATTGTGATGAGTCTATAATTTCATGTGTAATTTACTGCCATGTGTAATGTTTGCACATGGTAGCTGTGCATTGTTCTAGGCTGAGGTGCGTTTATGTTTGTAGTTGGAGATGTGTTTACGTGTTGGTTGTGTTTATTGTTCCCTGTTGTGGGTGAGTTAGTATGCTTTAGTGTTCACCATCAGTAGGTGGTGTATGGTTTAGGATTAAAGAAATAAGAGCAAAGAGTCAAAATAAAGCTGCATTATGGTCATGAACATCGAGTTGTCTACACTCACGCTTCAATATAAGGGACTGCGCTGTGACCGTTACCGTGCGCTGTGAAGGTACTCAGAACAATAACACACTAAGGGCTATATTTCCAGCTGCAGATTAATCCTAATCCTACACTAAAAAGAATTTCCAATGGAGATTCACCACTGGCACCGCAATTTAGTCCGAGACCCATAATCCATAGACCTAAAGCAGCTGTACAAACATCAATAAGAGGTCGGAGCACTGCGCAGTGGATGTGCGGGAGGTGTGGTCATGCAGAGCGTCGACGCGCAGAGCACCACGGGAGCGCCGGACTCTTTAAATGTGTAAATAAGTTGTGTTTCGGTCGAAGATGTGCACGTTATTTGTGCTAATCTGTGTTCCTCTCTTATTTACTATGACTTTTGTGACAGGAACATGACTCCTACTTTGAGAAGCTTCATCAATACAGGCCCTGTTCTGATTGGCTGTCCTGCATTGTGCCTTGTTTCAAAAAGCTGTCTGGACTAAAACACTCCTTATAACTTCGTCACGTAAGGGCGGAGCTAAAGTGCTGTAGGCTGAATAGACAGATATGTGTAAATTCAAAATAGGATGATTTGGTAGCTTTCTGTCCATATATGGCCTGTGAACGGTAGGTTTTTAAACTTTAACACTGTTTACATATTACATTTAACAATTTTATTTAAAAAAAAAAAATTGGATATTTTGGTTTTCCCTGATATGGACCCCTTTTGTCATTGGAAGCTACAATGAATCGTTACTTTTTTGCAATTGCAATGCCCCCCATATACATCATATCTGTGTTCAATGAAGAGACAAGCCTGAGACCAGGACATTTTCTCTCCAAGTTGCTTTAATAGTTGTTTACCACTCTCATGAACAGAAGGTATTTTCAGGGCGGGATTACTGGTATTTGGTGAAACAAAATCAAATAAATAATATCAACGAAGCACCTTAATATGGATCAAAGGCATGAATGCAAATAAATGTGAACTACATTCAGTAAAAACCTTTCTTTCAAGCACATCCGTCAAAGAAAATTCAAATGAGAAATGTAAAAACTTTCATATTTTGAAGGCTCTAATTATATAAAAAAAAACCATTCACAGTTTAGCAAAATAAAACAAGCATGAAATCTGCCACTGCAGGAATCTTTTTTCCCTTTTAAAACATATTTAGACGCTTCTATTTGGATAGGTAGGACCATCCCGGTACAATCCCAGCAACCCAGAATGCAACACTGTTATTAAACTTCCCGTGGGTCAAATCACACTCAAACCACAGTAACAAAAGGAAGCCAAAAAATCAAAACTCACGAACATCAGTGGAGCTACAGTAAAATACATAATTTATCATAAAATCAGAATCTGAAAGCTAGTTGTCTGCTATTTTCTCAACTAGGAGACAGCTCGTCTTCAGAGGCAGGAGGCAGAGAGGATGCTGAGTCACCCTCCAGGCTTCAGTGTCATCAGCAGCGTTCCACTCACACACTGCACCACAGCGCTCCCTGGAGGGTCCAAGCAGAACAACCCCACAAACAAACAAACCATTAAAACAAAACAAAACAAAAATACAATCTCTGTGTGATTTTACACATAAAATAAGAAACGTGTGTCTAAAAAAAAGGAGGGGATGTTTATTGGGGCGTGGAGGGACAGTAAAAACAGTGCATGGAGAGATGCGTGCATGTCTCCCCTCAGTGCATCGGAGGGTGAGTCTTCACATTCCGGCAGGCTGGGCTCGGAGGGGTAGGGGCATTACTTCTTCCAGATGGTGTAGAACACCCACCTGAGTCAATTCATTAAGGATGAATTCCAACAGATGAGAGCTTATACTTGTACTGAGTAATTTAGTGCTTTAGTAAATGACCACAGTGCCATCAAAAAGGGGAGCAACCAGGTATGCTTTCTGGGCCCTGGACTGGGTTTTAATGCAGAATTCCACAGATTTTCAAAATGTTTGCGTAATGCAGTCACTGAGATGTAAAAAAAGTATGATCTTAAATGGTTCATTGTAGAGTAACTTGCCCACTCAAACGATCTGAGCTGGGCAGAACTAAATTTGGCACAGGTGATGCCAAATCTTCCAAAGTATCAATCAGAGTTAGCAGTGTGTATACACCGGCTACTCACGTTTTCTCCCTCTTATAAAGTGACTGCCCTCCTGCTGCCCGGAGTCTCAGCCAAAACTCAGAGCAAGTAGGTCATTTAAGCTTTTCTAAACTTGTTAACAGTGCTTCTCATGTAAGAATAAAAAGTTGAAACAGCAGGGAGCAGGGAAAACTAAAATATGCAGAGCAGTGCATCTCCAGGACCAGGCCTGGGAAACACATCGAGGCATTTCCCCTAAACTGTACTACACAGGCATGGCGCACGATAAGGCACACAAGAAATTTCTCCACTGTGTCCAATAGGTTATGGATATAACATTAGTGCTGCTAAGTTTTCAAATATGGGGCACAATAAGAGTGTAAAGAGTAGATAAATTGGAGTATTTATCTAGTATTAATTTGTATTATGTATAATTTTTTTAATATAACACTGGTAAATGCTTTTTCCATGGCATATCTTTACTATTAAAGCAAAAATTGTAATATTTGAAACCATGTTGACAGGGGATTTAATTTAATTTGTGAAAAATCAGTAAATGAAAATTGGTGAAATTCCACTTTAATTTACCTCCCAAGATACAAAAAGTAAAGGAAAATTTGTTTATTCTTGTCTTTATTCTTGTTTTTTGTAATTTCAGGTTGACTGTCATCTTCCCTGTTATTTGACGAAAGTAGTTTAGTTTTGCTAGATTTGGAACATCAAAGAAATTTCCTACCATCACCAGTGAATATATACAGAATGCATGATATGTCAGGTGCTAAACAAAAGAAAGATGATAAAAAAGAGCAAAAGCATGAAAATGTGAGGAATGTGTGGTTTATGTTTTGAACACCTAATGATCAATCTATAACACTAATATTACAATTTACAGATGCCTAGTCAATAAAATAATAACCAAACTTCAGTAGTTAAATCAGTTTATATTTCATCACAGATATGTAGCTGTTCGTAATGACAAAGTTTGTTCCTCAGTGAAACACTCTGATCCAACAACATTTAGTGCAGTTAGCTAGTTTGACCACTGAGTGGCACTGTGTCAGAACGCTTTTCTGTCACACTGCTCTTAAACTCAGATGCCGTGTCACTGTGTGGAAGAGCACCCTTTATAATTGTGATGAGTCTATAATTTCATGTGTAATTTACTGCCATGTGTAATGTTTGCACATGGTAACTGAGCATTGTTCTAGGCTGAGGTGCGTTTATGTTTGTATGGGTTACTATGGGAGGATGTTGGTGGGAGGGGTGAGGTATTTTTGTCTCAGACCTGGTAACTTGACAACGCCCTGACTGTCCATGCAGTACATGTACACTCTTAAAAACAAAAGGTGCCAAAAAAGATTATTTGGAGCAATGCCACAGAAGAACCATTTTTGGTTCCATAAAGCCATCTAACCCAAATGTGGTCCTGGAGAATCCCCTTCCCTGCACATTGTAATGCTCTTCCTGCTGTAACACTTCCACTTCAACTTAGAAAGTGGCTGGTAGTGAACTGATAAGTTGACCAATTGTGCTGAGAGCAGGGAAAACACTAAAATGTCCTGAGCAGTGTGTCTCCAAGATCAGGATTGGGAAAGACTTCCATTGATAACTAAACAGTTCTTTAATGAACCATTTATGTAAATGAGATGTGAGTGTGGAGAACCTCTTTATAATTAAAAAATCCTCCACATGATGTAAAGGTTTTATATCAATTAATTCCACTGCTACTGCTTTTAGAGGTGGGAATCTCTGAGCACCTAATGATTCGATTTGATTTCAATTCTCGGCGCCAAGGTGAGATCATAAAAATTTTTTGATGAATCTCAATTGTTGATTTCTGTAGCATACATTATATTGTTTTTATATTGTAACATATGCTAACTAATTTATTGAAAGGCTTTCATCATATAAATCACATATTAAACAATATAACATTTTGAATGTTGACTTCAAAATGTTATATTTTTATAGTGCAGTCATGGCTGTTTCTTCTCTTTAAATGACACACACAAAAGCAATCTGCATGCTGATAGTGCCACCCCCCAGTTAAACTTTAGCTTGCCACACGTGATCTGTTGGAGTAAACTAGTGAGTCGCATTCACATGCTTACATATTTAGAAAAAAAATACGTGTTTCCTGTAGTTACAGCGGTGTCACTGTGGAATCCAGCTACAGATACCCGTGGACAACCTTTAAGTATATTTTCATAATTTTATAACTCGTCTGAACCATCAGGATGAAAAATGCTGATAATTTTCTTCAGACAGTAGTACTCTAGAAATCCACACCATGCTTTTTACTTTCTATGTTGCAGCTTTACAGTTAATATTTCAGTAAACATTTCTAGTTAAAAAGTCTAAATCTGAATATTACTGGATTAGCTTGTTAGCTGGTTAGCATCTCCTGAGCTGGCTGTTAAAAAGGCTGCATTCTTGTGTAGGTAACGTTTACTATCGTTTCAAGCCTTTTCCTATATATGGGTTAAATTTGTCACCAAATTATAGTGGCAAACGTGCATGCATAAGTGACACCCTACGTTTTTTCTTCCTTCATCCACTGCCACTGCTCGCCAGCCCTCTGGACCGGCTTGACCACCATCAAGCTCCATGCTGTACTACGCCGTGCAAACCTCACCCTCACAACCTGACCCCAATGATGCTGATGCTGCCGCTGCTGCTGCTGCATGAACTAAACTAATCAAATTAATCACTGCTCCACCTGTTTTCCGTTTTTGTACTAACAATGTTTACTATCCGGTGTCGACCAGAGGAGAATGGGTTCCCCTTCTGAGTCTTGGTTCCTCTCAAGGTTTCTTCCTGTTCCTAGGGAGTTTTTCCTTGCCACTGTCGCTACTGGCTTGCTCATGGGGGCTTGGACCCTGAATTCCTTGTAAAGCTGCTTTGTGACAACACCTGTTGTAAAAAGCGCTATATAAATAAACTTTACTTACTTACTTACTTACTTCAGGCTGAGCTGCGCAAAAGTATCCTACTTTATAAAGTCTCTGGCCGCACATGAATTTAGTTTACAGTAGGGGGAAATGCAGAGCCTACATAAAAATCCACATATGCAGTTTTGTAAATTGGTTCAGAATCTTTCGAAACAGAATCAATACATCCAAGGATCAACCATTTTCCCACCCATAATTCCTTTAGGCTAATGTGCAGGACTAATAATGACGCAGTATGCATGCCATCTGATGTATAATTGTTCAGAAATCATCCCGGCTCATATTCATGTGGCAAATACAAGCGACTGTGGCATAGGAGATTATTTCAAAGGATACAGCTCCATGTAGGAAGGAACACACACCACTTCTTTGGAGAAGTCAACTTTGCATGAAAGCCTTCCCAGCAGCTTCTCATACTCACTAAGCGCCTCAGTGAGGTTCACACAGTTACCCTGCCGGAAGAGCATCAGAAGAGGTTAGTAATTTCAGAAGAAAGAAAAACAAAAAACACAAACAGCAGTCATCCACAATAACCTCTGAGTAAGCCTCTCACCTGTGTGTAGTACTTCCCATTAGGTCGGAGAACTTTGATTGATAGGTCAAGAATGAGCCTCAGAAATTCCCACGTTGACTCTGAAAAGATGTTTTAATTCATCAATTTATAAAATGCTCGTCACACTGAGAACAACTGAGAATACATCAAACTGTATTGCAGACAAGGCTGAAATTATTGCTTAATTTTACAATTTGAATGTTCTTGTGGCTTGGATGATATGAGGCCTATGTGCAAAAAGAGCATAAATATCAACACCAACCTTCTTCAGGTGCTGTAGAGATAGGGACTGCTGTTAGGTCATTAATGACGTAATCAAACGTCCTTCCCTCTTCTCCAAACTTTTTAAGGACCGGAACACAGTCCTGTACCAGAACCTATGATTGGGAGTGAGTGGCCGAGACAGAAAAAGAGAAACAATTATGACTGTTTAAGTTATAACATAACACTTTTTTGTAATACACATTGCATAAGACCAACCGACTGTTAGTTCTGAAACACTCCTTAGGATTGGAACATCAAGAACTTCCACAAATTGACTGAATGCTGTTTCACAAGCAGGAAAGCAAGTTTCTGTTTACAAGGTCAAATACACAGTAAATATTCACAGTGGCATGGGGAGGTGTGAATGTGGTCATGTGTCAAGAATGCGGATTTTGATAAATACAAACAATACAACAAAGAACCTGAGCTGAGCTTAATAAACAGGCCTTCCCGTGTAATATTTAATATTTAAGGTCAGCAACTGAACAATGAAAACTTCGCTTGCCTACTTATCATCAAACACAATAAATATGGCACATTTCTAACAACATCCAGTTGAATTAATTATCAAAAACAATGAATTAAAAAATCCATCTTTCAAAGCATCTGTCCTCCTTACCTCATAGCAGTCCCCTTTCAAGTTATCCAGTACATTCCCACAAGTCTTCCTCATGTGCCTCCGACATCCGTCAATCACCAGCTGGTCAATGTACATGCTTCATTAAGGAAAGCAAACATAATGTATTCTTTCAACTGCAAATGAGTTAGGGGATGAAAAAGAAGAAGTACTTTATCTATGAATGTGAAATATGTTAAAAGTAGCAAAATCCTAGTTACACTTCTTTGAAAAATACAGGGCAGAGTGGGGCACAACCTAACACATTTTACTTTTTGCTACATAATTTTAAGAGCAAGATTTTTTGGTACAAACATTCTGCACTGCTTCAAGTGAAAAACGTGAACATTGTTTTTAGTGCCTATCATTCGTGAACAATTCAGCCAAAAGTGACACAAGCGAAAATGTTACAACTTACCCCACAGACAGGGTTAAATGTAACAGGTATTATCAATGCAAAAACAATTAATTCAGCACCATTCTGTGGTTTGAGCTGAATACAGTTGTATGCAAAAGTTTGAACACCCCGCTCAAATTACATATTTTGTTGATTTACAAAGAGAAAATAACACATCTTTTACAGGAAACACACTTAAATGTCTTAAATTTCTATTTTTTGCTGAGTACCATACTAGGGAAAAATAAAATATAAGTGGTGCTATAACTTCCACAGGCTACATTTTTTGTTTATGTGTATTTATGAACAGTAATTGTGCACTAAAATGTGCAGAAGTGTGTCCTCTGTAGAGGATGTGTTAACTTATTTTAACTTAGAGAATCAATAAAATGTAACTCACCAGAGGTGCGCAAACTTTTGCATATGACTGGACATAAAAATATATGCATCAAAATAAACATGAACAGTCAAAAGAGGCTGTGTTAAACACTGGTAATGTTCTCTTTTGACCAAAAAAGAGGAGCTAATTTTAGAGTGATAGAACATGAATATATTTTGTTTACATTATATTTATAGTATGTTTTTGACTAATCTGTGCATAAAACCTTCAAAAAATGAACTGTTTAGAATTTATATATTTATATATTAGCCTGGCGAACTCTCACTGTGAGTTACTTACATGTCTTAAATTATGCTATATTACAGCCATCGAAAGAGTGATTAAAATAAGTGTGGATTATGTACACGACTTAGCAATCAAAAACACTTATTATTATTTTTTAAAAATTTACTTTCTTGGTACAAAAATAGCCTTTAGGGTCATTCTTAAGAAATATCTGTCCGATTGCTGTCAAAATTTCCAGAACACGCTGCTATGGGAACATGAGAAGATGGCCAAAATCAAGTTCTACTCAAACCTGTTAAACTATGTAAAAAGTCCATGTTACAGTTTATGTCAGTTGTGTGTTGTTCTTCTATATATCTCAAAGTCAGCACCCTAGATGCTGCCTTGGTGCTTGCATGTATTTTGCCTGCTTAAAGTAAATGGAAGTATAAAAGGATATTTCCACCATGGTGATCATCTTTGGTTTGAGCTTCACTGCTTCACAAAGGATGCCTCCATCTCCTCCACCCAGGATTAGTACCTCCTTCCCAGCATAGCACTCCCTGCCGCTGCCCATGATGGCATGCGTGTAGGGCAAATCGCTCTCCGCCAGATCTACAGGAGTTATTACATAAGCATGTCCACACATTCCTATAGGTTGCATACAAACCAATTTAAGGAACTTGCAAAAGACGGCCAGTGCAACTTACTAACGTCCCCATTGAGGATGAGAATATTGCCAAACTGTTGTGAGTGCATGATTTTGATGTTCTGGTAAGGAGAATCTTTCTCATACACAACTTCATCAATGTCATACTCCACAAGCCTGCCATCAGCTGTGGGCCAGTACCTGTCCACCTCTCCCCCTCGCCGAAGTGCAGGGAGCCTGACCAAAGACACACATACAGACACACATCAACAGTTTGCAATTTATGATGTAGCTTTAGAAATAGAAATTAAAATAAACTCTTTCAAGTCTCACCTCTTGACCCTTTGGATATCTCCATTCAGTACAGTCTTCAGCTTCTTCTCCAGTGCATTCAATAGCTATAAAGTTCAATTCATTCTGTCTTAATTAGTATTAACAGTGTGATGAATAAGTAATAACAAGTAGAGAGAGAATCAATTCTCTCTGATAAAAAGAAAGCAAACAGCAACAATTTATACATAAGGACACTAACAGAGACGTAATCTCTCTGCAGCTTCATGCTATATGATTGCTCATAATTATTATTAAGACAGAGGGAGTGAAAGTTGTTTAGGATTAGTTTTCTATTAATGTTCTTCTTAGAATTATGTTTGGACAAGCATTTGGGATGACAACACAATTAATAACATCAAAGGTGAAAAATCTCAACAGGTTAGGGCCAGTGTATGACCCACATCACCATCTCCCACACAAAAAAAATCTAGGGAAACTATAGCCACACAGGTGGAGAAGGTGCTGAAGCAAGCATCTTATTGGCCTTGATCACTTACATTGTCCATTCGTGCTATATCATCCCCTTCACTACACTGCAGGTCAAAAGTCACCAGACCATGAGAGTGCACTCGCAGGACAGCAAACCTGGCAGAGAACAAAATATTTCAGATTCGAAAGATAAAAATTATAAACATTGAAAGTATTATATAAATACAAAGTCTTTTTGAGAGGTGACATTCAATTGAGGTAGCATTCTGATAAGTATGGCCCTGTTCACATCTGTCTGGATTGATCTGCTCATAAGTAGACAGTGGGATGCATAGCCGTTTACACCTGCCATTACCCTGTTTCTCAAATGCCTCTCCAGCCACCACATTGGATTTCATGACTGGAGGAAGGGTAGTGAGCATTTACTACATCAGTCTCTCACTGCATTTAATGTTAGACAAAAACGTCCCACAAGTCCTTGTTCTTGAAAATGTAGGCACCGTTAAAACAGTTCAGAGGTCATGGATTGCTAATGCAACTTGTAAAACAAACGGGACAAGAGACAAAAAAATAAACAACGCCGCTGCTTTCGTGTGCTGTGATGACACAGATAATCAATATGCGCCCCTGACCACCTCCAAAGGTGGTTTGAGTGATCGGATCACATTGCATGTCCGAGACACATTGCTCCTCGTTTACACCTGTACTTAACACTGTCCACTTATGATCACACAACAAGCATGTTAATCCCAGGTGTAAACTGAGCCAAAGTGCGCGGTAGAGATATACTTTTAAGAAAGATGCTTGCCCATTCATGGCTCTGTAACCGTGCTGAGCACATTTATCACAGACCAGGGGTATATTGCAAAGAAAAATTTCTCAGGTAGGTAAATTAAGCCAGAAGTCAAGACTGTCCAATTGGTGAAGAGCTAAGGGCCATTCTTGTTGGACAATCCTCATTTTTGGCTTCAAGGGGAACTCCACCGATTTTGTTTTTTTAATTTCTGCATTATTAAGTCATTAAGGTGTATACAAAGTCATTCAGAGCAGTTTGATGTGAAATGCATCATTCTAGACAAATGTGCCAAGTCAAAATTGTTCAAAACATTGGTGATGGGAACCAAACAACCAAACTATTCATACCTCAAAGAAAGCTATTACACAAAATGGTTATGAATATGTTGTTTTATAACCGTTTCGACATAAGTTTCTGGGCTACATTTTTTAATCTATTTTGGTTCCGCTATTTTACCATTATCAACATTACATACAGAAACTCAGAAGGCACATGTAGATTCACTGGTCCATGAGAATAGTACATAAAATTTACCATGACCCCTGGCTTTTGTTGCTTTGTAAAATATCCCCTAAGACAGACAAAGACCTGACCTAGGCTTTTCTTCACACTAAAGATGATAAGATACCACTTTTTCTTTTCCAATACAAATACCAATACTGAAACCATAAGCTATTTTTAATTGAATCGCTTCACTAAAGGTGAGCATCTAAAAGTGGGCATCATGCTTAACCTACTTAAACACTCTATGAGGCCACAGGATTCATTCCTTTTTTCTCTCTAATATCTGATCCAGCAATTTCTGCTAATATTGTTCCGACAACGATAGCCAGTAGCAAGCTGGAGTCCTGACAGAGCATCAGACCCAGAGTAACCACCACTACTGTTATGCAAAGATGGTACTGGGCACAGAGAATTTTGCCCCAAAGTGATATGTGGTCCTGCCCAGGCCAGCTTCATCCCAGCTTAGGCCAATACAAAGGCCCACCAGCTGTGTTTACCACGAGCCACACACAAAACAGGAAGTGTGTGCCAAAGCCCTTAGCTCAGATTCACAAAGCCACTGAAATGGCCCTGCGCTCATCGAACGGGGCCCATTGTTGCACAGAGGATGCACTTAACTGGCCAATCAATGGTCATCCTAAAGGGTGTCTGAACACAGGAGCACACCTGGCGTTTTCAGTGGGGGGACCAGGGGGGACATTTGTGCACTCAGGCATGGATGCGCTCATCATTATTGTCTAACTCTGGACAGTTAGCTTCAACATTTTGCTTAGCTGTTACAGGAAAAACCCTCCGTGGAATGGCTGAAAATATTTCCGCCTGACCTTTTACACTGACCCATGACTCATCACTGAGAAATTAAACATTTAACCAAATGAAATATTTAAGTAGATTTGAGGGAGCTTATATGTCACACAAATGAGCAGTTAAGTTTACACAAATGCGTAGTTCCAGTTCGACCTGAATGACTTGCCTTTCTTAAATCTACAGAGACCACAAATCATGACAACTTCTGGGTTTTGAAAAAGGTCTCAGTTCATTCCTCTGAGACTCTAAACCAAAAATTAGACGATTTCATGGTATGGACAGCTGACTGGAGGGTGACGGTACATACCTGCCATTCTTGCCAACAAAGGTGGCCAAGTATCCATGTCCCTCCGTGTCATGGACAGTCTCTGTCATTTCCTGCTCTTGAAATATAGACTGCAGGCCACGCACAGTCTCAGCATGGTCAGCTGGAATGAGAGATGATAAACAGATGGAGAGCATGCCCACAGAGTAATCAGCCTTTCTATTCTGTGACCTCTTTAAGTTTCTCTTAGGAGGGAGATTTAGCGCTGCTGCCTCCCTCACTGACCACAATGGCAATCCCAGTCTCTGATCTTATACTGCCTAATCTCTCTTGTGTACTGTGTCATTGTAGCTGTGGCACAAAATACTGCATCAAAAAAAATAAAATAAAATAAAATAAAAATACACCACATATGTGATGAACTGGGTAGTCACAAAGCTGCATCATTCTCTGAGAACATCAGGCTCAGTTTGCATAGGAAAATAAAGCTTGCTAAAAACATTAGGCTACTCATAAAACGAAATGGTTTTAAAGCATTTGGGCACTTCATACATCATATCACTAACGTCAAATCACTAAAATAGACTTTTACACTCTACTGCCGGTAATCAGTGCGATCTTATATCGGTTTATGATAACCATATTAAGGCAGCTTTCAAAGTCCCCCAGAACAGAAGTCATCCAGGACCCTTCGACACGTACGTGCCAGGCATATGGTAGCACAAAGAAACGGGGCTAGTGGGCAAACCAAATGCTAGAGACTGAGGAAATAAGAAGTAGAGGAAGCCTTAGAGAGTAATGTGATACGACAGCAGACCGTGACCATGCCCTGTACAGGTGTTTCCCTCATATCCCTATGGCAACACACTCGCATCTAAAAATAGAGAGCTGCTTAGCCTCGTATGCTAGTTGCCACAAAGCCAACTCTCGCCTTCCTTTCTTTAATGCACTTACAGTACGGTAGCACTAATTAGGTTACTTTATTAGCACATCCTAGAAACCGCAAATGGAGAAGTGCTTGACAGCTGGAGCAGGGAGGCTGAGTCTGACGAAGTCCCTCACATCATACAGAAGACAGTTTGCTTGCTAGCCCGCTAGCCGAGAGTCATGTCTGTCCATTCAACGCATAATGATGCATAGCCGCAACTGATAGAAGGAGTGAAGCAGACAGACAGACAGAGGACAAGCACGGATAGCCTTAGCACACATGCTAACTTACGTCTGTAAGGTCAACACACAAAACCTACACACACAGGGGGGGTTACGCTCTCTCGCTACGCATATCTCGGGTTATTTTGTCTCGGCTGTCCCTAAAATAGGCCGCCAGGCTGCAGCAGACGTTATTCGCCATATAATACGGCCAGCAGAGGCCCATGTTTCTGCTGCTGCAGAGGAGCAGCATGAGTCTGCCCGCCTGCCTCCTCTTTACCTCGTTCATTCATTCCGTGACGACTTTCTTTTACCTGGCCCACAGAGCTTGAAGTCGAGGGTGTAATGTCGCACTGCCATGATGGGGTAAAGCCGTCTGCCATGCCTGGAAAAGGCAGCCGGTGTGGGGAAAACGGGACGCGTCCGCGGTGACAGAAAGCGAGGAGGACACAGAAGGTGCGACCTAGCTGCTCTGTGTGTGCAGTAGGCTAGGAAGTGGGCGGAGTGGAGCGCAGTGGAGTCTCTCTCTCTCTCTCTCTCTCTCTCTCTCTCTCTCTCTCTCTCTCTCTCTCTCTCTCTCAATTCAATTTAATTCAATTCAAATAACTTTATTGGCATGAATTGTAATGAACAATTGTTGCCAAAGCAATTAAAATATCCTAGTAGAATATGAAGATAATGGTGAAGAAGGAAATAATGTATAAAAGAAAGACTAAAATAATAAAATATTCATATGTACATACACACATATACATACATAAACATACACATTGTAAAATACACACACATCAAATAAATAAATGATACATTTACATGGGATCAGTTTAAGGCGCTGTGTCACTCTGTTCTCTGCGTTTGTGGCAGCTGTAAACATATTTAGCTGATAGTTCAGCACATTCTGGAGTCTCTCCTAAACACACTTGTAACAAATCTTCTGTTTTAGTCATTTTCTCTTTAAATGATGGGATATAAGTTTCAACTGAGCCGATATAATCTTCTCTGAGGTCTTCATATCTGTTACAGGAGGAGAGAAAGTGTAGCTCAGTTTCGATTTGTCCTGAACTGCACTGATTACATATTCGTTCTTCTCTGGGCCTCCAGTGTTTTTTATGGCGCCCTTTTTCTATTTCTAAATTGTGATCACTCAGTCTGTACATTGTTAAGATATTTCTTTCTTTGGGGTTTTTTATTTTGATCAGATAATCTGCTAGTCTGTATTCTCTCTTCAGTAATCTGTAGCATTCTAATTTATTAACTGTGGCAATTTCATTGGTCCAATTGTTGATATATTGTTTTTGGTATATTTTGTGGATCATTCTGATCTGTGTTGGTGAGAGGGTGGACTGGGCTGTGGTGTGTGATGGTGAGATGGTGTACTGGGCTGTGGTGTGTGATGGTGAGAGGGTGAACTGGGCTGTGGTGTGTGATGGTGAGATGGTGTACTGGGCTGTGGTATGTGATGGTGAGAGGGTGAACTGGGCAGTGGTTTGAAGGTGATATTTATCTGTGAGGGGTCTGAGGGGGTCTGTTTCTGGGTGTGTGCGGTTGCTGAGGTACGCTGTGTGGTGGTATGACTCTGGATGTGCCTGTGAGAGGTGATGGCGGAATTTTAAAGCTCGTTTTATCATGGGGAGGGAGAGAGGAAACTCGCCCAGCTCTGCTCTGCACGCCAGATTGGCTGCATTGCGATGTACTTTTAAGATTTCTTTACAAAATTCTAAATGAAATTTTTCTATAGGGGTCGTGTCCCATAATGTGTCTTTTTGATAAATTATTGGTCCCCATACTTCACTGCCATACAAGAGTATGGGTTTAATTACATAATTAAATATTTTTAGCCAAATTTGGATTGGTGGGTTGAGTGTGTTTATTGATCGTTTAATAGTAAAATATACTTTTCTTGCTTTTTCTACTAGTGCATTCATTGTCTTGTTAAAGTTACCAGATGCATTGATTATTAGTCCTAAGTAATTATATTCCATAGTGTGCTGTAATAAAGTCTCGCCAAACGTAAAGTGGAATTTTGATTTGTGTGATCTGGCTTTTTTTTGAAAAATCATTATTTTGGTTTTATTGATGTTGATGTCTAATGCCCAATTTTGACAATAGTCTTCTAATAAGTTTACGTGTTTTTGTAAGCCTTGTGCTGTAGGAGCTAGCAAGACTAAATCATCTGCGTATAAAAGGAATTTTATTTCTTTCTTATTTAGTTCTAATCCTACATTTGATGATTGTTCCAGGGTTGTGGCCAGGTTGTTGATGTATATGTTGAAGAGGGTTGGGGATAAGTTACAGCCTTGATGCACTCCACGTCCTTGTTTGAAGAATTCTGTTCTTTTGTTCCCTAATTTAATTGCGCATTTGTTATCATTATATTTGGATTTAATTAAATCGTAGACTTTTCCTCCTATACCAGTTTGGAGTAATTGGAAGAATAGTCCATTGTGCCAAACAGAATCAAAAGCTTTTTTAAGGTCGACGAAACAAGCAAATATTTTTCCTTTGTTTTGCCGATGGACGTGTTTTTGAATGAGTGTATGCAAGGTGTAAATATGATCTGTTGTCCTGTGTTTCGGTAAGAAGCCGATTTGGCCTTTTGATAGTGCGTTATGTTCCATTAAATATGCTAATAATCTCTTGTTTAGTAAACTACAGAAGACTTTGCCTATATTGCTGTTCACACATACACCTCTGTAGTTATGAGGGTCAAATTTATCACCGCTTTTATATATTGGTGTAATGAGGCCTCTATTCCAGAGCACAGGGAAAATTCCACTTTTGAGCACTAGATTGTACAGTTTTAGGATGGCCAATTGTAATTTAGGACTACTGTGTTTTAACATTTCATTCTTAATATTGTCGATTCCACATGCTTTTCCACTTTTAAGAGCTGTGAGTATTTCTTGTAGCTCTTCTATGGTGATGGGATAATCTAGAGGGCACTGGTTATTTTTTATTGCTGATTCTAATTTGGTAATTTTTTCTGAGATTGTGGCCTGGTTTGAATTTAAATTATTGCATTCTGGATTTTTATAAAGCTCTTCAAAGTATGTTTTCCACGTTTTACCATTTTTCATTGGGGTAGTTTTGGAATGGGCTGTATTGTATTTGTTCCAAAGATTCCAAAAGGAATTTTCATTAATGGCTTTTTCCATTTTACTGAATTCATACTTCATGTATTGCTTTTTTTTAGTGCTAATTAATTTTTTATATTGTTGAAGTGCTTGGAGGTATTCTAGTCTAGCTTGTTGGTCAGTTTGATTTCTGTGTTTTCTATTGGACAATTTTCGTAAGGCTTTCTTTGATATTAAACATTCTGAGTCAAACCACATTTTCTTTGGTTTTTGTTTCGATTTTTTGGTTCTTAATGTCCTTAGTTTTGATAGTTTTGTCAGCTGGTAGAAAACTTTGTTTAGATCATCTGTTGCTAAGTTTATGCCTTTTTTGTTAGTCTTCTAGTTTGTTTCAAGGAACATATCCAGCATTAGCTGGATCTTATCAGAGTCTAAAGCTGCTGTGTAATCAGTGATGCTCTGTTCTGTCCATTTGTATCTTTTTGGGAGAGGGCAGGTATCTTTGTTTTGGCCTTGTTTGTTTTTTTCTTTTGTTGATTCTTTCAAGTATAGTACTATTGGGCTGTGATCTGATAAATGGAGTTGTGGTAAGACTGTGAAAGCATTGATGTGTCCAGGATTCATGTCTGTGATGGCGTAATCTACTACGCTACTGCCCAGTACAGAGCAGTAGGTGAATCTGCCCAGGGAATCTCCTCTCGTCCTGCCATTGACAATGTACAGACCGAGGCTTTTACATAACTGAAGAACATGTTTTCCATGTTTGTTAATTACACTGTCGTAACTTTGTCTCTGAGTTGTTATATTTGTGTGGTAGAAAGGGATTTGTTTAGGTATGTGTGTAATTTCCTCTAAATCAATAAAATCTTGTTCTCTGCCAGTTCTAGCATTTATATCACCGCAGAGCAAAATGTAGCCTAAGTTCTGAAAATGGCTTATTTCCTTTTGAAGGTTTTCAAAGGTGTCTTCTAAATAATAAGGAGAATTTGGTGGAGGTATATTAATTGCACATAAATAGACATCTCTGTCAGTTTCTAACAGATTCATGTTAATTTTGACCCATAGATGGTTTTTACCTTTTTTTATTGGGGTTATAAATGATCTGTATTCTTCTTTATACCACACAAGTATACCACCAGAGTTTCTACCAGTTTTGATATGATTGTGCTTTGTAGGAGGTACGTGTAATTCTATGTAATGGTTTGGGCAGAGAGAATTGATGTGGTTATCCCATGTTTCTTGTAAGATGATTAAATCTCTATTATATACACTATTTACAAAATCTGGATTTGTCAATTTTGAACCAAATGTTGATGAGAATGAACCTTGAATATTCCAACAACTAACTGAAAAAGAAGCCATTGTCAGTCAATTACAGGTATTTCACAAAGAGGTATCTAATCTATAACCTAACCATATGATGAATTAATCACTGTTTTTCGAATAATCCCAAGTGAATTAATAGTAATGACTTATGTATCTGAATTTAAATGAAAAAGATACATATATGTACATATACATATATATATACATACACATACACACATATATACATATATATATATACATATACATACATATATACACATATATAAGTAAAACACTAGTAAGTAGAACTAGTTAAGTAGTTTGTGACAGAGCAGGGTGATAAAGTCTCTTATCTGACTGGACTGTAGCTGGGTGGGTGCAGGTGGAGTTCCTCGGGCCACTATAGCAGCGTAAGTCTCAGGCTGTGGTGCTGAATGAGGGGTGGTCTGAGGCTGTGGTGGCCAGTTGTTCTGGATTTGAAGAGGCTGGTGATGTGGGGTGTGCAGTGGAGTGGGGGTGGAGGCACTGAAAACCTCTCTGGGGTCTCTGGCTGCTCTGCTGGGGTGAAGGTTCTGGGATGAGTAGAGCTGTTCAGTTGGGCGTCCCAGTCTGGAATGGACTGTAGGTCTGTTCCGGCATAGAACTGTGTCTTTAATGTTTTTTACAAATAGTTTCACTCCTTTTTGGTTGAGATGGAGTCGATCGTACAGGTGTGCATGAAGTACTACTTGAACATTTGGTACCTGTGTACACAGTCTGTAGATGTGTGCATTGATGTTGTTGATCGCGTGTTGTGGTGTGTCCAGTCGTGGTAGTAAGGTGGAGATGGTGATTGTAGCTTTGGGGAATCTCCTGCTGGCTCTCATGGCTGTTTGTTTGTGAGTGCTTCAGGTATGTTTCTGTCTCTTTCAGTGAGATTATTGGTTCCGGTATGAATGATGATGTGCTGAACTCCTTCTCGATCCATGCTTGATAGCTGATCAATGGCTTTTGATATGGTTGGAGTCCAGACTTTTGTTGAGTTTTTGTTTGGGAAAAGACGCTTCATGTCCACATATTTCCCGTTGGAGTCACTCATGAATATTATTTGGTGCTGTTTCTTCTCAGAGGGTGGTGGTGTCTGTGTGTTGTGTGCAGGTTTTACAGTGTTGTGGAGGTCCGTTGTGAGCATCTGTGTAGGTTTTGGTAGAGTGGTTTCAGGGGGGGTAGAGGTTGTAGAGGATGAGGAGAAAGAAGTGGGAAGGGTAGAATGTGAGGGCTGGATCAGCGGTGGTGCTTTAGAGGGGGTGAGGGTGGGGGACGAAGTGATTGTGGCCAGCTCCTCTGTCACTCTCCGTAAAGCCGTTCTCAGATACTGGTTGTCCTCCTCTAGTTCTCTCATGGCCTGCTGTAGTTCTCTGATCTCGTCTCTCTGCTGCTGTAGTAGAGAGTGCAGTTCTCCTGCTGGCTGGCTGTTGTTGTTGTTCTGATGCAGAACAGACAGAGTTCTCTCTTTAAAATCTGTGAACTCCTGCTCCAGGGCAGACAGCCCCTCCTTTAGAGTCCTGATGCTGCTGGCTAGCTTAGGCGTGTGTTCCATTTGTGCTGTTATGGTGGGGCTCTGAGGAACGTCCTTGCGTAGTGGTGTTTGTGGAGCTGTGATGTTCCTCTTTGACATTACAGTTCTCTTCATGTTTAGGAAGCAGTTTTGGAAGTTTTGTAGACTGTTTTCAGATCCCTGAATCATAACTGTTCCATTGTGATATATATTGACTGTCAGGATGGGAGATGTGTATTCAGCGTCCTCGTATGTGCTGATCTGTCTTCCTTTGCTGATTCCGTTTTTCTTTATGTGAGGAAATGTCTCACATATCACTGCATGCCAGTCTGCAGGATGATGCGTGAAAAAAAGCAGGTTGCACATTACCTTGCGGTTGTCCTTTGAACTGAAGTCTCCCACTAGTGTTTCTGGGTTGTCGTGGAGAACTTTTGTTTTGAAAATTTTCTTGGCTTTTATTGATTTTGCTTGTTGCGGGTATCGGATTTCGCAGCCGTCCAGCTGTAGCGAGTGTCCGTTAGAAGCGGAGGAATCTGCCGTTTCCATCTTCAGTCTACTGTTTACTGTCTGCCTTCTTTTCTTTCTTTCTGTCGTTGTTCTCTGCGGTTCTGTTCTGTTGTGTTTGGTTAGCACCGCTGTGTCGCTGTGTTAGGTAGCGCTGTTTGGCCGTTGGTTACTTTGTTATCAGTAACGGAATCTTTGCCGGTGCGTCTCCAGCCGAGGTCGCGGTCCTCGTATTTCGTCTAGAGTTGATATAAAACTCTCGTTTTTTCTCCCAAATGTCGCTGTGTTGTTTACTCTATTGTAATATCATGAGGACGGGTCATATATGAAATTTCTCAATATGAAAATACCGTAAAAGTTTGTTTAACTTACGAGCTGATGTTTTTTGCTGCCATTCGAACTGGTTACCATGGCATCTCCATAACTCTCTCTCTCTCTCTTATTGATGTTGCCAAAGTCTATATAATAGAATTATAGAATTTTCCTCGTTTTTATAGCCCATAGTTCTTTTTACAGCCCATACACACACAGCAGCAAAACCAGCTTACTTTGAATTCACTGTGTTTCTGATGTCATGAAAACCAACATATAACCCCCTACTCTGTGGTTTAGCCCCGCCCACTCACGTTGAAGTTATAAAGAGTGTTTCAGCCCGGACTGCTTTATGATTGAGGCACAATATCAGATCAGAAGTCATTAACATACATCAGGCTTAGAGGGACAGTACAAAACAACCTGATTAAATTCTAAGGGATGTAGAGAGGTTGTTCTGATTAAATTCTAAGGGATGTAGAGAGTGATTGTTTTGGTAAATAAATTCATACAGGCATCATAAGGAGGACTCAAGGAAATAAAATGAAAGGCTAGAAAAATGCACATATGGGCCCTTTAAAGGATGAAAGTCAGTAAAAGTAATTACAGCGTTATTATGTTATCTATAAGTGTTTATGACAATAATTGTGCTAATGATGGCAACAAAACAAGAATAATGAAAAATAAATAGAGTTACCAAAACAGACAAAAATGTTTAACTTCTATCAGTAAATGCTCTGGTAAGAATCGCTAGGGTAATAGTGTGAAGTGTATTACTCACTATATTAATAGTGGGATTGGAAAACCAAATTTCCCTTGCTTTTCTGGAACAACTTGTTTTGTGATTCATTTTTTATTTTTCCATTTAAAGAACAACACCCCCATTCCAGGCCCGACCCACATACACATGGGACTCACAAGAGGTGAAAAAAACACAGGACACGGGAGAATTACATCATTCACAACTTAAACACAGTATATAGTTAAGCAAGCACAAGGGTCCTGACTTTAGAAATTCCGTGTATCCATGTGTTAAGAGTTCCAGGGCCAGCATTGCCAATTCTTGCAAATGACAGTTCCAGATATAGAATATCCAGTAAGGTATGGAGCCAATGACGTATAGACAGGTTATGGGGGGGTAGCCAATGCTGGACAATGACTTTTTTCGCTACCGTCAAGCCAGCCAGCCATATTTTCCGGGAACTTTCCGTAATGGGGAACTTAGCGTTATCATTCAGTAAATGAAGTTCAGGGACCATGGGTAAGTATGTCCTGATCAGAGAAGAGATGGAATCAATAACCTCCTCCCAAAAAGCATAAACCTTTGGACAGTCCCACATAATATACATAAAAGTCCCCAGAGTCCCATGTGGACAGAAATTACAAAAGGGATGAGGGCTTAAACCCATCAAATGTCTTACCCTGGGTGTTAAATAAGCCCTGTGGCATATTTTCAAATGAATGAATTTGATGGCTGGGGTTATGTGATGCCCTAAAAACATTAGCCCAAGCCATTTCCCAGTTTATCTGCCTTCCTCTCTGTTGCATAACTCTATCCCACTCCGTTTGTCCAGAGACATTTACAGATACATGTGACATAAACTTGACGTAAATAAAAGATACTATTATTTTGTGAGCCTCTGTGATCCAACTAATTATTTGATGGTCTTTCAAGTCTGAGCCCCATTTAACAGTATGCGATTTCAATGCGGATCTGAGTCTAAAATAAAAGAACAAAGAATGTTTGGGTATCCCATAATGTGAAACCAGTTCCTCAAAAGAGCTCAGAGAATTGCTGGCATTGATGTCTTCAAGAACCCTTATACCTTTTTCTGCCCATGAGTTTTGAATAAACGGGTTGTTCCCTGTTAGAAGATTGTTGTTGAACCAGATTGGAGATAATTTATGCCATTTAATATGCAACCCCGTGAACTTCTCTGCTGCTTTAAAGGTTTGAAGCATATGAGTCATTACTGGACCGGAACAACCTGTTTTGAATTCATTGTTTTTGTGATGTCACAAAAACCTTCACATTTCCATATATCCTCCTATTTATATATATATGCATATCCAGTATACAAAAGTTGATTCCCACCTATGCACACTGTTACAGCAGTTATAAGGAGTGTTTCAGCCATGACTGCTTTTTGAATGAGGCGCAGGGCAGGGAAGCCAATCATAACAGAGATCATTTATCTTATATTGGTTTTATAGTTATAGTAATTAAAGCAGCCTATTTCATTCTAAAACATAAAGACAGTTTGGAAAATAGTCTGTTTAAAAATGATTGGTGAATAAACCCACATGAACATTATTTTGGAGAAAAAATAAAAATGTGGATATGGTCCCTTTACAGTATAAGACGTATGTGTGGTCAATATAGAGTGGGAACTGGCGATACTACTAATTTTGTTTTCAATCCGATATTAAGTATTGCCAAAGCTAATACCAAGATGATGAGACTGACTCCAATACTTTTTAAGACCTGTACCTTGTTTTGCTTTTTTGACTATGGATGTGTCTTGTGTGTACCTGCCTGCTTGTTTGTTTTGACCCCTGCCTGTGATTCGTATGACTGTTCTTAGTAAAACTACTATGCAGATATATCCTGCCTACAGCCCTAGAAGACTTAGCTGACAAAGTCTGCAGTAAGTAGCATGCCCAACATGGCTGCCGTCAAGCCCTGCTCCTCACCACCTTCCTGAGAAGCTTGACAGCTCATGGGAGAGGTGCAGGGAGTGGACAACTTACAGGTGGGGTTTTTCAGGATAAGGCTACTCACTGGCCAATTGCAGGGGCCTCTCCTGGTTCACCAATTGATCCTTTGCTTATAGAGGAGGAGGTGAAAAATCCTCAGGGGGTTTGGCGGGGAGAGAGTTGCTATACCACTGTGGCTCTGGCCCCTGTGTTGCTGAGCAGGTTGCTGGCAGTGCAGTAGATATGGAATCCACTACAGTGGGGGATAGCTCAAGTGAGCCAGCCCTGGGTCCCACAGTGCTGTCCAGTGCTCTGGGCAGCACCAGCGCTCCAGTGCTAGCTAAGTGATGGTCCTTGATGCTGCTCCAGTTCTGGTTCTCCAAAGAGCTCCAGTGCCAGCCCTTTGTGCAGCTCCTGTGCCTGTTGTGGTGCTGTCCGGCCTATTCTGATGTTGGCTTCCCGAGCTGCTCCTCTGATGCTGGTTTGCTATGCAGCTTCTGTGCTGTCTCCCCATGCTTTCCCAGGGTCTGCTTCCAGAGCTGTTGCTCCTTTCTCTGTGGTTGTGTTGTGGGCCTGTTTCGTGACCCTTGCTTGTAATGACTGAGATTTGGATTGCCCTTTATAAAGCTACTCTGCAGTCTGCCTACAAACCCCCTTCGTTACTTTTTACTTATTTGATTACAGTTCTATTGAAGTTGTACTTCTATACTTTCAGAGACTTATACATAAGTACATTTGTGAAAAGAATCGACATTGTAATCATTTCACTTTGTACTAAATCTTTTTTTTTAATGTTTAATTTAATTCTGTTATGTTGGTTCAGCATCTGGGCTGCTTTGCTGTTGCTCGCACCCCTTGCTTTTGAGCTTTAGTATATATATATATATATATATATATATATATATATATATATATATATATATACATATATATATATACATATATATATATATACACTTTAGACCAAAGTGAGGAATAGCATGTAATGAACTCCAGTTCCCATGCCAAAATATTAATTCTATATTTAATAAATGAAGTGTCTAAAATGCTGTCTATGTAACTTTGGATATGAGTTTTTGAAAAGATAACAAATGACATGTAATGAAAAACACATTTTTATTTCTGTAATAAAGATGATATTAATCATAATGTAGCATTGATATTTCTTGTATGGGCTTCTTGTACTGGAGGACATCAAGTTTCTATGGTCATCCACAGGAACTAATCAACCAAAAACACCTTTTTCCTCTGCTTTTTTGACCCAAATTCCTGAGCGCTGTTTTTCAATGAAATATCAATATTTTGTCATTACTGATGCCTAAAATACTCATAGAAATGCCTTTATGCATTGTGTTGTGACCAACCATTCAGAAAATGAAGAAAAAAAAGTTATCCTGGCTAATCTATCTAGATACACAGCAGCACTGTTAACAGGACCACATGCCCTCTCAGTGCTCATATGCCCCTGGCTGTGTCATTTGCCAGTATGTGTAATGAATGTTTCCACTGACCTGACCTTTATAACGGGGTAGTCATTCCAGGAAAGATACACTTATCAAAATACTCACAGTTCAGCAGCCCAATTCTGTAAAATATTATGACTGTGAATAATAACCTGTAGTCTGAGTACTGTCTGTACAGTCTTCCATATATCAGGCCAAGAAGTTTGCCTAGAAACAAATGGTAGGTGGGGAAGCTGGAGGCAACCTATCAAGTTTCTTACTGTAGAATGGATCTACACAAGTAAGAGTGGCTTTACAGAACAAGTTCAGCTTGTTCTTGCTTAACTGACGGAAGCTGGTAAATACCAAGTTATTGTCTTTAATCAAAAGTCATTCAGTCTAGATGACAGAAGTTACAATGGACTTAAAATATGGCAAAACATCAAACAATTTATTGATAAAATTATTTTTATCTTGTAGATACAACAACATAGTTGTTGTTTACATGAAAGTTTCATCCTGTCAAAGGTCTTCTGGAAACATTTAGAAGAGGGGTGTACACCATCAGTAATCTTCATATAAGACACAGCTCAGCATACAAAACCATGTACAAACAGCTGGATAAATATCATGCTTACAAAAATAGACAAATGTTTCACTGGTTAACTGTTTTACTTGAGCATTATTGCCAGCCTTGTGTATTTAACATTGTACCATGGGATGTTTCCAGGGCTCAGGGTTAAAGGCCATACTGGAGACAGCCAGATGGAAGCAAGGACAAGGGCGACACAATAGATCTACACTAGCGTTCAAAAGTTTGGAGTCACTCTCAAAGGTTTGGGATCACTGTTTTGAATACTGTAAAACCAACTGTGTTGCAGGTAAATGTATAAAATGATTGTAATATGATGCTAATGTTCTATAGGTTGCAAACAACTTGTTGGACGGTGAAAAAATTACAAATGTTTTGAGGTTGAAAGGAATCGTAGATAGAGCCAACTGCTATAAAATGGTGTGTTATGGGAATTCTGGGATGAAAAGGTTCAGCTTCTTGTCAAAGAAGTTAAAATGTTGGAGTTTACAGTAATTTGCTGTTATTTGCAAAGCATATTTGGATCTTTGTAGTCTTAAGATAAATGTATGTAACCACTGTAATGTGATGTTCAGTTCACGGTGCGATTGATAAAATAGTATATTACTGTTTATCGTGATAATTCTCTTAATTATGCATGAATGTTCAAGCATCAAAAGTTAGATAGAATTGCCCTGTTTGCATATATTTTTACGTTATACTACATAGTATGGTAAAATTAAGAGTTCGCAGACTGTTGTGGGTTCACACTACAGCACATTTGAGCTGTACATTAGACACTGGGGTGCAGGAAAAATAGCACCAATACAGTAATCAACTGTGTTTAGAAATACGATAAAGTACTGTCGTTGTCTAATACATTATAAGTACTTTTCTTCAGATAAGAATGGCTTTACAGAGCAAGTTCAGCTTGTTCTTGCTTAACTGATGGAAGCTTGTGTTGTGGGCTGGACCTTTTAGTCAATCATCAGGCATCTTGCAACAACTCCTAACCAGCCTTGTCTAGTTTGTAAGACATATTTCATGGTGAGATTTCTAAAGGCTCATGTAAGTGTGCCTTCATTCCGTCAGTGAAGTACTTTTAACAAACTTGCTTAGTTTTAAAAAACTACAAGAACTATAAACATATTTCAGATCATATTGGCAAATTGGTAATACCAAGTTATTGTCTTTAATCAAAAATCGTTCAGTCTAGATGACAGAAGTTACAATGGACTTAAAATATGGCAAAACATCAAACAGTTTATTGATAAAAATTATTTTTATCTTGTAGATACAACAACATAGTTGCTTTCACATGAAAGTTTCATCCTGTCAAAGGTCTTCTGGAAACATTTAGAAGAGGGGTGTACACCATCAGTAATCTTCATATAAGACACAGCTCAGCATACAAAACCATGTACAAACAGCTGGATAAATATCATGCTTACAAAAATAGACAAATGTTTCACTGGTTAACTGTTTTACTTGAGCATTATTGCCAGCCTTGTGTATTTAACATTGTACCATGGGATGTTTCCAGGGCTCAGGGTTAAAGGCCATACTGGAGACAGCCAGATGGAAGCAAGGACAAGGGCGACACAATAGATCTACACTAGCGTTCAAAAGTTTGGAGTCACTCTCAAAGGTTTGGGATCACTGTTTTGAATACTGTAAAACCAACTGTGTTGCAGGTAAATGTATAAAATGATTGTAATATGATGCTAATGTTCTATAGGTTGCAAACAACTTGTTGGACGGTGAAAAAATTACAAATGTTTTGAGGTTGAAAGGAATCGTAGATAGAGCCAACTGCTATAAAATGGTGTGTTATGGGAATTCTGGGATGAAAAGGTTCAGCTTCTTGTCAAAGAAGTTAAAATGTTGGAGTTTACAGTAATTTGCTGTTATTTGCAAAGCATATTTGGATCTTTGTAGTCTTAAGATAAATGTATGTAACTGCTGTAATGTGATGTTCGGTTCACGGTGCGATTGATAAAATAGTATATTACTGTTTATCGTGATAATTCTCTTAATTATGCATGAATGTTCAAGCATCAAAAGTTAGATAGAATTGCCCTGTTTGCATATATTTTTACGTTATACTACATAGTATGGTAAAATTAAGAGTTCGCAGACTGTTGTGGGTTCACACTACAGCACATTTGAGCTGTACATTAGACACTGGGGTGCAGGAAAAATAGCACCAATACAGTAATCAACTGTGTTTAGAAATATGATAAAGTACTGCCATTGTGTAATACAGTATAAGTACTATTCTTTAATTGAGTACATTTTTGCCAGTATATTACTGTAGTTTAGAACTGACAGTTTGTATAGAGCGATTACATAATTATGAAAGCTGTATAGCATCAAGAATGAATTTCTCCGTAAGTTTTCCAGAATTCCTCATATTTGAAAAGCGGTAACCAAATCTTGCTGATCAAATAGCTGCTCATAGTAATTTTGTGACAAGAAATTGCACAAAGAGATTTTTTACAGAAATATAGCATATTTTTGGTTGTTGAGTTGTTCCCCAAATACTTTAAAAAAAATGTGAATAATGCATAAATGTACATGTTGGTATCTATTTCATAACATGTCAACCTAAACTGTATAAGTTGTTATAACATTAATAATATGACAAGTGATTCCAAACTTATGAACAGTAGTATACACTAATATCTCTCTCTCTCACTCTCTCTCTCTCTCTCTCCACACACACTGTCAGTTTCACAAGCTCATTTCACATCTTACACTCATCCAGTCCATTCTCATTAGAAAAGTTAGTTAAATTCAAACTAGAATTTACACATACAGTTAAGAACCTTTAAATAAACACCACATACAAAACTCATACCTTTTGACTGTGGCCATGCAAATGAAAATAATAACAATAGAATCAGTAGCTCAATAACAACAATACCAGCAGTTCTGTTCATTCAGTCCCTTCAGAGGTGCTTCTTCAGTCACGACTGAGGAGCAGAGCTCAAAGGAAGTGCAGCAGTCATTTGGCTTCTCATAAAGGCCAGTACTTATTAAGTCAATACAAGTCATACAATACACAGAATTCAGTTTCAGCAGACCATGACTTTATATTAATGTACAAATAATGCCTTCATATCCACATATTAACACTAGTGCATTTGATGGAAACGAACTGAGAAAAGGAGGAAGACAGTATAGAGTTATGGCAGGAATTTTCAGCATGGGGGCAGAGATGAAGAGGAAGAACACTGGGCAGAGGGAAGTATGGATGTATAGTCCAATGCTATTTAGGCTACTCTCCTGCTATACTTGTGGTGATTGGCGTTGGCTTTCCTTACACATCTCGATGAATGATCTTAGTCTCTGCTTCTTGAAGTGGGACATCCTATGAAAAAATGATATATGATAGGCTTCAAAATCATGCAAAAAAGTGTCACACTTCATTATGATAGTCCCCTATATATTATATAGATGCTTTAACCGTTAACAAACTGCTGAAACTCAGTGGCTTATCAAAGGTTTTAGGTTTAGATTTTGGGTTAAAGGTTGGAGTTACACAAACAGCCTTCTTTAAATTCATTGTTTCTGTGATGTCAGCTGAACCATCTCAATTACATATATCTAATTATTCAGCCTACAGCAGTTCTAAGCAGTGTTTCACCTGAGTGCTTTTTGAATGAGGCACAACACAGGGTGGCCAATCAGAACAGAGCAAATTTACATATATCAGTCTTACAGTCACAGTAACAAAAACAGCCTACAGTTCAGTTCTAAGGGATACAGAGAGGCTGGACAATGTCCATTTTTGGTACATAAAACCAGATGAATATTCTAAGTGGACCACAAGGTAAAATATTAAAATACAAGAAAAATGTTGTATGTGGGCCCTTAAAATAGATGTTTCTTGTAATGTTTCTTAAACACAAAGTGAGTATCTGCAGTGAATTCTCACAAAATACATCTGCTGAAAAAAAAATAGATGACACAATATTACTATAAATTAAAGCTGCACAATATGGCCAAAATATTATAGTATATAATATTATGAAGTACTATATTTCTACACAAATCAATGGTGATATGCTGGAAAATATATTAAAAACAGACTACCCTGCATTTTTTTTTTGACCATTATTATTTATCGTTATTAGATCATGTGAATTCCTTGATTAACCCACAAAACACCCACAGAAACGTAGCTCACAGCACACTATGAAATATTTTGTCATTTCTTAAAGGGCTTATGTGCAGATAGAGTGTATAGCTATATCAGTATGGCCAAAGCCAATATTGCTATAGTGATTAATAATATATCTTGCAGCCCTGCTACAAATGGAATAAATCTCACCACCAAGAACAAACAGAAACAGCAGTCAGAGGATCTGTTACCTTGAATGTGTTCTGAAGAATACGCAGACGATGCAGTTTCTCATTAAGTAAGGGGTCGTTACAGCGACGGACAAACGAGCGTTTGTACTCTAGACGGGTAGAGGGCCTGTGTTCGTTCACAGGGGACAGATTGGCCCTCTCAAGAGCACGATACAGATCACCCAGAGAATCAGCCTGCTGCCTGCGCTCCCGCTCCACACCTGCAGAGGGCATCACAGAGTTACAGTAAGGAGCCCATCATTACTGAGCATTACTTGAGGGAAAGATAAAAAGTATGGCTATTTAAAGAGAGGAGTGTAGTTCTCTCATCAGCCTTTAGTTAAAAGGCAAACTGAAAACAGGTCACCCAGCAGTCAAGCTGTTAAACCTGAGTTATTAAAAGTAGAATTCAAAACTCAATTCAGAAGCTCAACTGTTGAGATACAAAAAAAGTCATTCCAAGTGGTTTGACGTAAAATGGTGCAGGGGCTCATGATGTCCTTCACATGTCTTCTAAATCATATATGCTGATAAAACTAATATAGTGGCAAATCTGAATAAATAAGCTTTGTTCTGGGATTAATTTGCCTTAGAATGCTCTGCAAGTATAATTTCACAGTGAAAAATATGTTTTAGGCTAAAAATATATCCTAGAACTAAAAACCAAAGGCTCATTCACCAGTATTGTATGGGTGGATTCTGGGCCTTATTCACCAACCTGTCCTAAGAAGAAATTTCTTCTTAAAACCTACTTACACAGTTTTCACAAAGATTCCGACATTCATAAATGTTTTCTAATTTAGGATTTGTTCTTAGGTAAGAATAGAATCTAAACGCACTCAAGAGAACAAAGATGTGAACAGCCCTGCAGTTTAAGAACACGTCATGAATCTGACATAGACTTTTTCTTAGAAACTTTTTTAAGAACAAATGAAAGAAAAAAAAAAATATTGATGAATGAGGCCTATTGTTCTCACCTAAGAACAAATCCCCCAAAAAAGAAAACATTGGTGAATGTCAGAATCCTTGTGAAAACTGCATAAGTGGGTTGGTGAATGAGGCAAAATAGCTTCAGGCAATGTATCTGTAACCATTTCAGATAATAACTTTCTGTGAAGGAGCCTTTAGAGGCATTAAACTCTTCAGAGGCCTAGTTCCTTTCACCACCACTATGAACAGTTCAGACTTGGTAAGTTTTTCTAGAATTAGAGAATTTCACATCAAATCTTTGTTTACATTTTAATGATTTAAACACAGAGAAATTTTGAATAATTTGTGGAATTCACCCCTACAATCATTTATGAAAGCCTCCACTACTACAGGCTACCACAAGGGGGCAGTGTGACAGCTCTCAGAAGTTATTTCTATATCATGCACAATACATACAGTGTCCCTACAAAGATAACAGTGTTCCATTCATTTAATGAAATATGGTCCATATTGGCAAGCTTATTAGAGATTCTGTGCTCATGAACAAAGCTATTATTCCATATGTCAGAAGGATTTGCTGCCTTTGTCTTTTAGAGGCTTAAGAAAGGCGAGGAGATAGAGGAGAGAGAGGGAAGAAAGACCCTGGAGGCGTGTTCCTTTGCCCTATGCATCAGGCGACATTAACACAGGCTGAAAGGACTCGTCCTGATGTGCTGTGGGGCACAATGAAGTCTCTGACAAATTGTGTGCTTGTATGTGCAGTGTGAGTATGAGCATGCATGTGAGTGTGAGTGTGTGGGGTAATATGGGGATGTAGGAATGACAAGTGTGAGCGATGAGAACTGTCAGAATAAATTATGGTCAATTATGATGCGTCTTGTAAGACTCTATCTAATGTTAGGGCAGGCGAAGGGTTTAGAGAAGGGCATTCAGCCAAGACATACTACTTCATCTGATTCACAGTGTAGATACCTGTTTTCACAGTTTCAGGTTCTGTACCTGCTAAAATACTGAAATATGGTTACAGAAAATGAAAAACAGCCATTTGTACTCTCCTACACAGTGGCCCATTTTTATCAGCCTTATCGTCTGATTCTCTGGATGTTCAATAATTCATAAGCTTAAGTGTGATTTTTAACAGCATGTAGTTGTGAAAGCATGATACAATTCTATATCCAGCTTTAAGTGTGGCTCACATCTTATAACTGTGATATCTGTGGGTGGCAGGTAGTCTAGTGGTTTAAAATAACAAACCAGCAACCTTTTGTAATATCAGTACTGCAAAAGCCAACTAACAAACATTATATTCTGCAAAGGAATAATATTCACAACAAAAGAAGTTATACTTTTTGGTGGGATTTTAATTGGCTTGCCCAGACAATGCCCAGACTGCAAGGAGCACAGCATCACCAAGCAAAGCAGCCCTGACTGGGGCAGTAGTGCGTAAGGGCCTTGCCCAACTAGTTAGTCAATGGAGGGCTGCACCCTTGGGTAACCATGAGAGTACCATGGTTACCAAGGCTAGATATGACCAGGCTCCTGATGTGCCCTTGGGCAAGGCTCTACCCCAACTGCCCCATTCAGTGCTGCTTTGCTTGGCATGCTGGCATGGTGCCTTTCTGGACCAATAAAGGAAAGGTGCGAAATACAGGGGGTCCTCGGGTCTCAGTTAATGTGTGGAAGAGTGCACTACCAAACTAGAAAAGAGCATTTCCAAAAGAAGAACTGTTAAACCAAACATTTTGCTGCCATTGAAGCTAGCGCTGTTATGGCGAGTGAGTTAGCACCCAGCCAACACAGGACTTCCCGAATAACAGGGGGTATTTCGCACACTGAATAAAGGTCATATAATCTCCATATGCTCCATGGAGAGGAGTGGGGTGGGAGTAGGGGTGGCACTGGGTTATTGGCTCCCACAAAACAAAAGTGCTTCTGCTATCTTATCACAAAGAAACGTTACAATAGTGAAACTACATACAACAGTCTGAAACTACATTATTTACTTTATTGCTTTATTTACTATATCAATATTTCTAGTATGTTAACTGTTTATAAAACTAATCGAAGTGGACTAAAATATACTTCAAATCACTCCATTCCTGCTCATATGTCCACTTTTCTCTTCCGAAGTGAAACGTCTTTGATTGAATAACAGCAAAACTCTTTTTTTTGCCCAACAAATGTTTAAACCAAATTGTCGATAGTCAAATTTTGTTGTGGACATTCTATGTTCTTTGCACACACTGTTACCTGAATCTCTGGTGAATGGTTGGCCTAGCTGGTAGTGCTGGGCTTCTCTGTGTTCAGGTGCCCCTGCAGTGGCTGCAAGGATGGCATGGAGGCCGCTGTCCCGGGGCAATGTGAAGCTGCGGTGTTTGCCCACTCCTCCTCCACGGGAAGTGGTGGTTGGCTGTCTGAGTGGACTTGGCTCTCTGGGCGATGGGGGCCCATAGCGCTCAGGCAGCGGACCGCGCTGGGCAGGCAGAGTGGCCTGCCGTCGTAACTCCACGGGTACAGCTCCGCTGGGGTCCAGGAAGACCGCATCCTCGAGGGGAAGAGTCTGAAGATAGTGCAGGCCAGAGCTGGTGAGTGGCGTTTCAATCAGGTCCTGCCACGAACGCCGTTGGTTGGCTGACTTGCGGCCAGGGGAGCTGGAGCCGCTCGTGCTGCCTCCCCGCTGAGGCTCCGGGAGGAATTCCTCATGAGGGGAACGGGGCTGGATGGTTTCGGTGGAGGGCGGCCGGATATGTTTGGGCTCCAAGTAGGGGCTCATTTGCTGCAAATAAAGAAAGACAGAAGTGAGTGGGTTGATAACATAGTGGGTGACACCATCACCTTGCAATGGAGCTTGAAATATTTGTCTGAACCCAACAGAACCAAAGTGCTCCTGTTGGGTTTTGTTTACGTTCCAACTTTATGATATTTGTTGGGCTTTTAACAGATTCTAACCTGCATTTCTCCTCACTTGTTAATTTTTTACTACTTTCACTACCTTAAATCATTTTGTAATCCAGCAAGTTGGAGTCACCACTCAGCTTTGACATCCACAAGGCCCACACTTTTTAGAAAACATAAACAGTAAATTTATTCAGAAAAGTACTTTTAGTGCAGCCAGAAAAACTTTTGTTTTGTCTGACCAAATATTTTTCTATCTTCTGAACAATATGTTCTGTGTAACATGTTCTGTGTGCAGAAATAGCGGTTTAGTCTTAGTATTACTGCACAGTGTTAGAGCAGCACAACATGGAAGAATGATTCAGACTAAAAATCGTTTGAGATGATGTTGGACAGCTGACTATTTTATTGTGGCATATTATTTTTTCTATTTTATTTATCTGCACTGTAGTGAAGGCTATTACTGTCACTACACGGTATACAGGGCAGTGCTGTCAGGTTTTATAAAAAACTTTGGTTGATGACGGGCTGGTTGAGGTCAGTTTCGGACTCAGTACATGATGATGTGCTTCAGGTCAGCTCACGTTTGGATAGAAGTTTATCGGGCTCAGGTCAGGATCGGTCTTAAAATATGATCCTGTGTGTCGAGTCAGGTCAGGCTTGGAAAGAACATTAAATATTCTATAAATTTTGGGGTAGATCAAACTGGCCCAAAGTTCTGCCTCATTTAAGACTGACTGCTATACCAATAAGAATGTCAAGCAATGAGCAAGATGCCTACTGCTGTAAACCACTCTGGACAAGAGTGTCCACTAAATGCATAAATATAGTTAAATGTGATGTATGAACCTGTACAGAAAAAGGGCAAGATATTTTGAAGTCAGGTGAGCTATCAGAGTGCTAAATAAATAAATGTATTCATGTAAAAGATTTGGAAGGCAGACTATAATGATCTATATATCGTCACAGTTCCAAACAACACATTTCTACGTTTTTTTCCAATTTTGAACACAGCAAGTGTCCTTTATGTTGTGTAACATTTTTGTGACAAAAGAATTAATAGAAATGGTTCAAAATTACTTGGAATAAAATCTTTTTCATTCACTTGCATTAAAGGTTAAGAACATTTATTCATTTTCCTGTATATTTACCATTTTGGAGGGTTTTTGGATTTCTAGCTTGATTGTTCGACTGGTTGTCTAATTCTACCAGCTTACAAGAGTCACACCTATTTCTCTTCTGCAGTTTTTTAATGTAGTCCTCTTGACTTTTATAGGAGTCAAAAGGGGTGAAATAGCATGACGACGGAGGAATAAAAGATACCAGCAGGACACAGTAAGAAATGTGGCATGCTGCTGTGCTGCCCTGGAGCTGTCACCATCAGTTAGCTTTTGAATATGAAAGCGTAATGCGTCCACACACATACACACACACACACACACACAGCTTTTCTGCAGGATTACAGGACTGTTCTGGTTTGTGGGTCTCTCATTAAGATAAGCGGGGGCAGCTGCCACGGGAGCTCTTTTGTCTGAGAATTTACAGCCATCAAACTGCTCTCCCGAGCTTCAATAATTAATATGTCCTTCAGCTCTCTTCCTCCTTCTCTTTCACACCTCATTCTTCATCTTTTCCTCCCTCCCTCACTCCCATCTCCATTTCATCTCTCTGTCCATCTGTTCACAGGATTGATATCTTTATTATATTTAATGTGTGAAGCCCTCCTCTGTACTGTCTGTATGACAAACATTTCCCCTGTGCCTCTTCTATCTTCAAACAGAGGCTAATCTTCAGAAAATCAGCCCTGGATGCAAAATTGAGTCCACCACAGTGAAAAAATGACATCTTCGCCGGTGAAAGAACTTTAAAGTTCGGAATCACTGTTTTCATAAATATAAAACCATTTTTTTGCAGGTACATGTGTAAATGATTATATTATAATGCAACTACTCTACTCAACTTCACAGGTTTTTACAAATTTGTAAGAAGCTGTGAAAAATTATATGAACATGGATGATGAACAGATGCTGTAGATGATTCTAAAATTACTGAGAATGCTGTATAACAATGAAGTGAGAATAAAGTTATACTAAAATTACCATAACAGTTTCAAGTATTTGAAACTGGTGATAAAATCGCAGTTGGATAACTTTCCAAGAAATTACTATATATAAATAATTACAGTCTATTATATATTAACTATTTAGTGATGCAAAACACTTTAAGTATTGAACAGAGCACTTTAAAATACATTTAACACACATTCTGGTGTCTATCTTATAGGATTTCAGTCTGCACTGTTTAAGTTAAATTTGTACAAAATAACATCAAATACTGATATGAAAGGGATTCAAACAACAAGAAATATTAGGTATACTCCCTATATTTATGGTGCTTTAATTTGCCAAGATGTCAATTTTTGAAGTGCACCAGAGATCGAACAAAACACCACATTCCCAGTGATAGAGTCTGTTGCGTTATCAGATTATAAATAAACGAACAAAAACAGGAATAACCTGATAATCAGCTATCCAAAATGAAGCTTAAATTCCACTTTAACAACTGTGTCCTCAACATTTGGTAGTCTGGATAAACTTTACATAATGCTTAACATGTGTGACATTCCAGATTAAAAATTGGATTGGGGAATTCCTTTAATTTCTCAAAATTCCCACATAGTTAATTTATTAAGATGAAAACAAAGAAAGCCATTCAGAGTGATTTGATGTGAAATGCTCCATTCTAGAGAAACGTAGAGTCAGAATTGTTCACAGTGGTGATGATTAGAACCAGATGTCTGCCTCTAAAAGCTCCCTCATAGAAAGTTATTACATAAAAAGATTATGAATACGCTGCCAGGTGCCCAAGACATTGTTTTACAATAGTTCTGAGATAAATGGCCTAAAGCACATTTGTGTCAAAGAGATACATAGATAGATATATAGATAGATATAAGTATATATAAACCCAGAAGACAGGCATAGGTTCACTGGTTGTTTTTCATAGTAAATAAAATGGCTATAATTGCTGGCAGGTTCAGACAAAAAATCTCAAGTGCTAGTGCGGATATTCCTCCCACAGAGAAGTGGAAATTGGGAGACGTACTAAGGCAGAGTGAGGGTAGGTGTCATAGGGTGGAGGAGGGCTGTCCTGTTTAGGCATCGGAGACATCTGATCAGCATCCTCATGGTCACTCTCACTCCAGTAGTCTAAGGTCAAACCAGAAGAAGAAGAAGAAGAGGAAAAAGAGAAAAAACAGACATTAGCAGTGTTATTTATGAAAACACACACCATGCAGTAATGCTTCCTGGTTCCTTTGATCAGAACAGACAGTTACCTGCTCCATCAATACAGCACCATTATACACACCATGAAATGGTGATTCATATTAAAATGGGCTTTTCTGATCTTTTGTCTGTCCATCCTCATCAGTCAAGTCACCTTGTCACGAGAGTGCTTTCAAGTCAATCGCTCAATATAGAAAAGGCTTACCTATATTTATAGAACCTATAGGCCAGACCACACAAGATCAGAGTATGGGAATAATTGATTTGACAGGATCAGCGGAGCATGAAGGCTTTTTTTTTCTCACCATGATCCTGCCGAATCCTCTCCTGCTCCGAGTGAGCCGCTGCTGCCATGTTTAATCGACTCAGCCACCTGTGTGTGAATGGAAAAAAACACCAGTCACCTGGGGAGCTGCTAAATGCTAACATAATGCTCCTTAAATGTTATGGACGTGCTGCTGAATTGAGAGCTCAAGTTGCGGTGGCGTGGGGATACAAAGTCTTGTATCTCCAAAAAAGTATGTTTTCAGAAGAAAGAACATTCCTAATGAGCCCATAATTTAGAAACGAAAGAGTTTGACGTAGTGCATAAACAGTAGTAAGTTTCAAAAGATGTCATTCACTCCCCAAGCCATACAGTCGATACATGGAAACTTCGCTGCAAAAACAGCTAGTTTTGAATTCATCATTTATATGATGTCACAAAAACGATCCCATTTGCATATATTCGAGTTCAATTCAGACTAAAGCTGTTTAGTCCTACCTGCTCAAACTGAAGTTATAAGGACTGCCTTTTTAAATGAGGCACAATACAAGGCAGACAACCACAACAGAGCTCAATTACATATTCCAGGCTTGGTAACAAAGGGTTAAATAGAGGTTGCAAAATAGTCATGCAAAAATGAGTGATGACTATTTTCGGCACACAAATCAGGAGGAAAAAAATAAACTATAAGAAAAATGTACGATATGGGCCCTTTATCTAAGACAGTATATGTTAATGTAACAAGATATTATCGTTTTGGACTATTTCACTGTTTTTCCTTCAATGACGATATACTCAATATACTTACGATGTATGCTAGATGCAGTGAATCAGGGAACATTTTGTGTAGTTTCTTTAAAATTTAATGGTCTCTTTAGCTTGTTGAAAACACTCTCTCACCTGTTCATGTCATCCACATTATCTGCTGCAAAGTAGAAGCTCTTGATCTTGGGATGACATGCCTTAAAAGCGCTTCAGTGGAACAAATAGGAACAGAATGTTAGCAAACATTAGCACTCTCTCAGAGGTGTGAAATCTGTTTATTTTTGTGCATAAAAGGTTAAACTCACAACTTCTTGCGGCATTCATTTGCTCGATCAATTTTGAACTCCGGCAGGCTGACGAAACCTTCTGCCTTCTCATCCTGCAAAAGAAAAACAAAGCTTTTGCTGCTCTGAGTCTGAGTACACAGTCAGAAGATCTAAAGAAGAACAGAGTGAACATTAGTTGTTCAATTTTCAAGCATGAACTGGTTTGAAGACCCAATTTCAAACCAAAACTTCAATTTTGATTTCCCAAAATGATCTAATGATCCACATGAGTCCACACTTCAGTTCCTCACACTCACATACAACATTACTTACATTTTACTTTTATAGTCATTACTGAATAATAAGTCTTAAGCTTAATAACTAAATAATAAGTCTAGTGTTCAAGGGGTTAAGGCTCACCTCCTCATTGATGTACCAGTACAGACATGCATTCTTCAACACCACCCAGTACTTCTTCCATTTCTGAGAAAAGTAGCTCTTAGCGTCTTTCTTCTTCCACAGCCAGCCTTCACAGTCTCCCTGACCCAAGTCCTTACACGAAATCCGCCGCTTACTGATGGAGGACAGGGAGCCAGCTATGAAAAGAAACAGGAGAAAAAATATGCTTACAGAGGGTAATGGGTACAGGAATAACAATACCAAGCTCAGATTTTATAATGAGAAACAATTAAAACACTTTGATGTTGTTTGGAAACACTGTTAAAAGGTTCAAAACATACACATATACAGTCTACATGGAAATAGATGATTTTGAAATAGTTTTTTTTTTTGTGATGTTTCGAAAACCATTGCAATTACACCGCACATCCATTTTAATGAGGCACAATTCAGTGCTGCCAATCAGAACAGAGGTCATTTACATATCAATATTTAAAAACAACCTGTTTAATGCTAAGGCATAAAAAGCAGATGGAAAACAGTCATGTAACATAATGAATTTAAACTATTTTTACTACAAAACTCCAAAATAAAACACAAGAAAAATGTACAACATGGGCCCTTTAATTGTACTTTATGTTGAGGTAACAAACTCCTTTCATGCTGATTGAAAACGTGTGGCATAATTAAATTCATACAACATTTCATTCAAGAGTGTAGAAGAGCATTATTCTATGACAGAGAACAGCTCAGCGTCTCACCTCTTAACTTCTTCTTCGACCTTGACAGCGCTGAAGACTGATCGAATGTCTGCAACACATAACAGACCCATTACTCAAACCACTGTCCACATCTAACCCTGCATCACCTCTAACACTGGAACCTCTGCGAATGCTATAACACGCCACTCACATGATAAATGGAAGAAGTGTCTGAGGTGGGCGTGGTTACTGAGTCCTGTCGCAGCATCTCCATTTGAAGAGCAGGGACCAGGGCGTAATGGGAGGGGCTACTCCCTTTCTCATTCTTCCTCCGGCTCCGCCTACTGCTGCTGCGTCCTATCAGGAACTCGTCAGGCCCCGCCTTATCTTCACCAACATAACGAAGCAGGGAGTTTTCTGTGTGCACAATAACATGATCATAAATACGAATTTGTGGACTATGCAGAAACAGCACTGTCAAACGTACTCCGGTTATTGTCTAAAGCTACATGACTCATTACACTGCACTGTGCATTATACACAGTGCAGTGTAATGTGAAATGTACTTTAGTCAAAGAACTTGGGGTTCAAAAACTTTTATCTCTTTTATCTTTTAATTAATTTTACATGACCATTCTCCAGCTTTTCTTTATCCTTTTACATTAAACAGGCTGGTTCTGTTTCTGTGTCATTTAAGACCGATATATGTAAATGACCTCTGTTCTGTCTGGCTGCCATGTTTAATGCCTCATTCAAATAGCAGTCCGGACCGAGACACTCCTTATAACTTCAGCATGAATAGGTGGAACTAGACTGCTGTAGGCTGAAAAGGTGTATGCATGTAAATGTGCTGGTCTTGCTGACGTAATAAAAAACAATGAATTCTAAACAGGCTGTTTTTGCAGCTTAGTTTCCAAACATGGACTGAGGACTGAATTGACATTTTGACACTGTTTACTTTTATTTAAAAAAATCGAGGAGCACTTGGTTTTCCATGGTATGGGTCCTTTAAATGGTCATTTATTGATATTTTATTAAGATTGTACTTGCCACATTTATATCATGCTCACAGGAGAGTTTTATTTCATATAGCTTGACTTAAGTTTTGTACATACTAAAATATGATGACCCTGTAAAGGCTACATAGCATTTATTGTTTTGTTTTCGTTTACTGTTATCAAACTATTTTAGTTCTTGTATAACTGGGTTCAATTGTTCCACTGATGTGACCTTTGGCTCTGTAGATTTTACAATTTGACTTTTGTAACCAGGAATAAAGCTTATTCATGAAAAGGCATCTAGTTTGTGTCATGGGGCTGTCTAATGAGTAAAATGGATGTATTCACAAAACTGGGAAAAATGTGGGATTAAATAGGTTAATAAAATATACTGGAGAGGATGAAATGATTACAGAATGCTGGTTTATAAATCAAGAAAAAGAAACATGCATTCTGTCACTGTAACTAAATAGACTATTATCTCTGCTCCTACTCTCTTTGCCACTGAGCTGCTCGCAGCCAATCAGATGTCAGCATCTTACCAGGACCTCCCTCTTGGAGTTTCCATGGCAATGGAATAGCACAAAATCTCAAATTCTCAGACAAAGAGAAGGACACAAACGCAGAGAAACATAACATGGGGAAAAAACAGGCGAGGGGAGGGAGGGAGGATCGACACAGAGCAAAAGCCACAGATTAAAAAGGGTGGTGAGAAGAAGTAAGAGGGTCAGAGGGAACTTGATGGAAATTGAATCAGTATTCATGGGTTCAACATGACCAAAAGAAGAAGGCTAAACACCCCCTGCCCTCCTACTGCCTCTCTCGCTCCCTCCTCCCTCACCCACCTCTCCTCAGCTCTTTCTTCAGCTTGGCTGGGTCTTCATAGTCTCCCACCCAGTTATACTCCACCGGCATGGAGATGGGCCTCAGCCTGCCTGGCTCACACACACCGACGAATTGCGTCAGAATCACACCACACAGAGCACCACACAAAAAACCTCACAAAGCCAATTACAGATTGTACTTTGAATTTTACTGTGATTTAAATGTGTTCATAATTTCCACATGAATAAAATATATTACTTCAACACAATTTGGTCTTTCAGCTTAAATTTGACAATAATTATTTTTATATACAGTACTGTGCACAAGTCAGAGACCTCACTTTTATTTAATTTACAGTCAAAACAGTTATTATGTTATTCATTTTCAGGAGATATCTGTGAAGGGGGTAGATATGGACTATTCTACTGAATTAGTTTAAACTGTGATCCCCACCACAAAAAACATTAAAAAAAAATTTAAGTGTTCAGACCTTAGATGCTTAGAAGGGTTATGTTATGGTCTATTTAAATGCAAAGCAATAATTAAGATAGTAATAAGAAATCATATGAAATCATAATTTATAGGATACTTTATATTGGGAGACTGTCCTGAACCCTAACCCCCATTTTCAACTTGTGAAAACGGTATAGATTTAGCGTGATTTTAATTTTTACATAAAAACTTTCAAAATTCAAAAAATGCTGTCCAAACCCACACAATACCACACTAAATAGTATGTCAAACCCAGTACACCATCACTAGAAGTCCATCCATTAGTGTATTATGTATAGTAGTATGCAGTTTTTGACACAGCTAAAAAGTTTTAGTCTATAGGTGGAGCCTGATTTAAACCACACCCTTGCATTTTAGACCAGGAGGTGGGACTGCATCCCTGAGCAGTTGGATCCTATTGTTTTGAAGTAAATTAAGTACATTGTTTTCAATGTAAACTCTGCAAATCAGTGTGTAACCTTGAGAATTGCCACTACCAAAACATATATTTTCTGCAATTAAGAAAACATGTTTGTGTTTTCATAAAATATTGTGATTTTATGTGTCTACAACTATTCAAAGCTGTTTTTGCTATTAGCTAAAGTTGTCACTACCAAAACAGGCACTACTGAAACATTTGGTAAAGTTTTGTTATGATTGTTTTAGTAGTGACAAAAAGGAATCTTAAATCATTTATGTAAATAAAATAAACACAATTAAGGCATAAGGTCATTCAAAGCAAAAGGATTTTAGTTTAAAGTCCAAGTTAAAAGCCCAAATTGTCTGTTGAACTCTGACCATTTTGGCAGAATGACCCATATAATATAAATCACTTCTGTATGGAAGGGGAACGTCAAAATCAAATAAGTGAAAAATGAAAGTTTTCTAAATCTGGAGTTTAAAAAGTATTAAAAGAAACAGAGAAAATGAGACTCTTAACAACCATGTACAATCTAGTGGACCATCAAAAATGTCACCATCAGATAAACAGCATATGCAGCTTTCATCTTTGTGAAAATCTGGCTCCACTCTTGTCTCAACAACTAAATAAAATGTCAATTTTTTCAGTATTTAGTGTGTCCACCCTTAGCCTCTATTACAGCTTCCATTCATTTCATAACACTTGCTCATGCTTCAGTTGCTTCAGTTTTTAAAAAAAATTTGCAGGGATATTTTTCAGTGCTTCTTATAAACGTTGCCATAGTTCAGTCTTAGATGTGTGTTGCATTTTCTGCTTCTCAGGATCCAAATAATCCATATTACAAATGTAGATTCATCAGTCCATGAAACCCTACACAAGATGAAAGCTTTAAGTACTGCTTATTCAATGGTGACAGTTTTGGTGGTCTATCAGGTCCTGCACAGTTGTTAGGAGTTCCATTTTCTTAGTTTTTCACTTATTTTTCTTTGGATTTCCTCTCCTCATTTTAGATGTACATAGGAAAGAAATTTGCAAGGCAGCTAAGGTGAGTTTGGGTAGTTGCTTGTGTGAATGTTAACCCCTTAAAATCCCAGGCTTATTACACACTAAGGCTTATTATTCAGTAGTTAAAGGAAGCTTTGGGAACAGCTTTTGTTGGGGCATAACTTTTACTTAATGGCTGTTTTGACTGGAAATTTGATAAGCAAAAGCATGGTCTGTGACTTTTTCACAGTACTATAAAATACTTTATTAAATGTGGAAATGATGTAAATGTTTGAATCACGTAAATTCAATCCTTCACCTTATTCAGTGCAATTTTCCCTTACCCAGATCAGTCCAAGGGCTCAGACAGAAAAGATCTTCACTGAATAACATGGGCCACAGAGCTATGCCATAGCGAGACTGATTAAGGAAATACGCATCTGTGGTGTAGACATCAAACCATAGCAGTCTGGACTGAGGAGAGCAGTTCAAAGCATGTACCATATGTTGGGGTGTTGTCCCTGCGCACAGGAGGAGGGCCCTGGTTCTGGTCGTATTCGTAGCAGTAGAGAACCGCATCCTCGTCCAGCACAGGAAAGTGCCGTCGACACTCCTGGTCCAGGAAAGAGTTCGGTGACTCTGAACCTTTAGCAACGTCATGCTGGGACATGTCACTGGCTGTTCCTGTGTCCTCTCTACAACAGAAAAAAACTGGGGGTGTCTCTATCCTGGATACAGATTTGTATAACTTATACAGTATAGATATCTACTTTTTAAAATATTTTAGATGTTTTATTCCACTACACTGTAAATAGTTTTGTTGAGTTCTGTTTCAAGATTTGATCACTACTTCTGGATATTAATTCCTCAATTCCAAGGTTGGAATGATATGTGAAAAACCATAAAGCAGTGATTAGTAAATTCTGTTTGACCTGTATTAAATTGAAAACAGTACAAAGACACATTATTTGACATTTCACCTTATGAACTTTAACATCATTTGATAATCTGTTGGGGACTGACAATGCCAGTTGATCCAGTTTTGAAAGCAGAAATATTTACCAGTCTTCTATTATACCAGTCTTCAGCTGCACAATCATAAGAGGTCTTTGTTGTTGTATTTTGCGCTTCACAATGTGCCACACATTTTCAACGCAGACAGATCTGGACTGCGGTCAGGCCAGTCTAGCACCCGGACTCTGATTATGCAGCCTGCTGTTGTAACACGTGCAGAATGTGGTGCTGTCATACTGAATTAAACATGGACATCCCTGAAAAGGACGTCATCTAGAAGGCAGCATATGTTGCTCTAAGATGTGTATATATTGCATCTTTCAGTGTTAACAGTGCCTTCACAGATGTGCAAGTAACCCATGCCATGAGTACTATTACACCCCCATACCATGACGAACACTGGCTTCTGAACATTATGCTGGTAACAATCTGAACAGCCCTTTTCTACTTTTACAATATCAATTATTCCAGAAACCTAAATGGTTGACTTGTCAGACCACAGTATATTTCCACTGTGCATCGGTACATTTTATATAAGCTTGAGCCCATTTCTGGACATTGTTGACATGGCTTCTGTAGTGCATAGTATAATCTTAGCTTTTATTAATAAATGTAGCGACAAACCTTGTTTATTGACAACTGTTTGTCAAAGTATTCCTAAAACCATATTGTGATATCCATCACAGAAGCATGCAGGATGTAGTGGTAATTCCAGACGTTTGAATATAAATCATCTGATGAAGCAGTGATGTACAGTGGGCTCTGTGTGGATGTGTGTCTACCTGGGCGTGTATGGCTCTTCTGGTGGTGGGGGGATGTAGAGATCCTGCAGGGCGCAGCTGTCCCGTCTGGATGGTGTGCTGAGGGTGCTGGAGGGCGTGGCTGCACTGCTGCTGGGGCTGGGGGGGATGATGGGCTGAGAGAAGAGCAGAAGCAGCAGTAATCATTAGCATCATTAGCATACAGATTACTGCTCTACAGGTGAGCTGTGAGGTGAGAAAGCTAATATTCATATCTGTGTAGTCATAGCAACATAGCTGTCCTAAAGAGTGCATCATGAAATGAGTTTATTATTGCTTTCACTATCCACTCCTCTTTATTTCTCCCCCTCTTCTTTTCTTTCTTCTCTCTTTTTTTGCAGCTGTCTCATTAGGTTGTTTTACCGTACAATCTCAGAAATAAAGGGTTTTTAAGTGTTTTTGATTTGGAATCACATTTCTAGGAACATTCTGAGGAGGTCCTTTAAACTTTAAAAAGGCTGAAACATTTCTACACTGTACACAATTTGATACCAAGCAGAAACCTTTAGCACTCATTTCACAGAAGACTTCATTGTCTGTCAAAAGTCAGAGACACTTCATTTATATATTTTCCTGTCGAAATGCCTATCAAGAACAAACAATTAATTTTTCAGATTCTTCTAAGGAGATTAGATATGACAATTCAGCCGCACAAGAAAGAGGAAAGTCAAAGGAAAATAAGTGAAAAACATATTCAAAAAGTATTGAAGGGTATAGAGAAAACGGGACTTCTAAGAACTGTGCAAAACCTGGTAGACCACCAAAACTGTCACCATCAGATAAACAGCACTTAACCCCTTAAATGGCCAAAAAGGGGGCTAAAGTTTTATTACACACTTCTATAACCTAAGAATAGCTCAGCCAGCTTGCATTAAAGTCCCTGTAGCTACTGAATAATACGCTTTAGTATGTAATAAGTCTGGAATTTTATGGGTTTAAAGCTTTCATCTTTGAGAGAGAGGAGAAAATCAATCTCCACTCTTGCTTAGATCTGGAAAAAAATCCACAGGTGTTTCTGTCCATCCTTCCCCTGTGAGCTATAAGTCTGAAAGAACGTGTAGCAGTCAACAAGCTGTTACTGAGAAAAGAAAAAGGATAGAAAAGAAAAAAAAAACTAGCAGCTGCTGGTGTTCTCAGAACAATGGACTGACCACCCCAGAGTCCAGATCTCAACATCATTTAAACAGGATTACTTCAATTGTGAAGCACAAAATGCAGCCAACTTCTGAGACTGAACTCTGGAGGTGTGGAAAAATACAAATTTCTTTGAAAAACCAAAAGCATGATTTTTGAAAATAATGTAATAAATGTAAAGAGTAGACGAACTTAAATACAGAAAAAATGACATTATATTTAGCTGTTGAGGCTTCTGTGTAATGTTCTATTAAATATACGTTTATGCCTTTTTCCCTAATGCTGAAAAATGAATGACTTGTATTTAATGGCTGGAAATGAAATAAATGAAGTGTGGTTTCTGACTTTTACATAGTACTGTATGTGCAAGACATATACATAGAATACATACAGTACAATAAGGTGTTTGGACATCATGTACCACTGATGGTGTAGGTGAAACCTGCACTTTCCTTGGCCAATAATTAAATCCCTGACAGACAGGAGCAGGAAAAGGGATTGGGCAGAAATGGATGAGCAGCAGATTAGAGCCAGGGGAGAAAGAAATGGTGGTGGGGGGGGTGGGGGGGTGGGAGAGAATGAGGAGGATGGGTTGAGATTTGCCATGCGCTCCAGTTGGTCATTGCCCTTAGGGCAGAGAGGCAGCTTTTAACGCAGAGCATCCCTCAGCATGGGGGCTGGGCCATCATGGATCATTATTCACACACACACACACACACACACACACACACACACATAGATGCCAGCTGTACCTGCAGGGCCAGGGGCTTCCATCTCATGTTCTTCAGTAAGGCAGGAGCGGAAGTGAGAGTGCTCTGGGGTCTTTTCTTTAGCGTCAAAGACACCCCAGCGGGGTCGCCACGCAAAGAGTTCACCAAGTTCTTTAACTGCCAGCCCACCTGCACAAGCACAAAAATATACACTTTAAAAATGAAGGTTCTTAAATGATTCTTGAACATGCATTTGGTGTAGAATGTGTAATTGGTGTAGAACTTTTACATTATGTGGAGATTTTTTCGACTTTAAAAAGATTTTTCACGCTCACATATCTCATTTGCAAAGACAGTCCTTTAAAGAACAGTTCTTTAGTTGAACCAAAAGCAGTTCTTGTATGGCATTACTCCAAAGAACCATTTTTGGCATCTATATTATTATAAATGTAGGTGGATATTACATCAATGTGAATGTGGCAAGTCTGCCCTATCAGTTTTGGAGGATTATAATCATTATAATTCATTACATTAATGTCATATGCTTGTTTGTTTGAAAGTTGAAATTTTGGATTGACTGTACTGAAGAATCACACTTCTTCAAAATTCTGTCCATACTTCATTCAGGGATGGATTACTGACTGGGCCATTGGGGCCAGTGCCCCGGTGTCTTTGAATGCCTTGAGAGGGGTGAAAAACTTGGGACAATCCACAGCAGATGTAAACATTAAATGAATGAGCAGTTCTTAATTTTGCCCAAATTACAAAATAAATCTAAAAATATACATATTTTATCTTTTCTCAGGCCCATTTTTTGTTTTCAGTGTCTTTCAAATGAGATGTTACTGTTTGCCCTTTCATGTGTGTAAGACTGCTGCTGTTTTGCATTATGACTCAATTTGGCTTGAAAGAAAAAGCGAAGAATTTTACACAAAAATCTTCAATTCTTTACAGAACAGTTATGATGTAGACACAGTAGGATACTGCACATTAATAAGGCTAATTTTGTTTTTTTTCAAAATCCAAAAAACTCATGAACGTGAAATATTATTCATTCTCATCCTGTTACTGTTGGAGTACTCATAACCTTAAAACTCCAAAGACGTGCAAGACCATGATCCATCCCTGCTTCCACTATCATGTAAAAGTTTGTATTTTTTAGTGTATTTTTAAAACTTCTTACCAAAACAGTCTTACCAAAACAACCAAATTGAATTGATTAATGGTGAAATCTTTCGTGATGCATTAAATCATTTCCTCTAGCAATATAATCAAAGTAAATCAGTGTGAGGACAGAGACATATGAGCCACATAGGCCTCCAAAACACAGACCTATGCCCATGACATCATAAGCTTTTACAGCACTGTGTAATGAGCTTTTTACAGCACTGTGGTTCATTTTTTCTCCCATTCCTCTTGGCAAACTGTCTTTACCATCACTGTGCTTATGGTGTTCTTGGGATCATACATGCAGCTCGTCTTTCTCCAAACACAATGAGCAGAATTATTACCAAAAAGTTCTATATGAGCAAATTTTAGATGTACATCTGTGTTGGTTCTTTTTCAGCAGAAGAGTTTTAGGTGGGGTAGGAATGGAAATGATTGCGGTGCAGTTCACTGCTTATTGTTCTCAGTGTAACTGCTGTTCCTGCTGCTTTTAGGTCATACTATTTGGAGTTCCATGAACTTACCATTATCAATTACCAATTTTTATTTAACCTTAATTATATATATATATATGAAACAAAAACAATGAAAAGGTGTATGAATACTTTTCCCTCACTGTAAATATTAACAGAAGGCTAGCTGCATGTGTGTTGGGGGTCTGTAAGTGGTGTGTATGCCATGAGACAAAGGCTGCAGGGTGAAATTAGAGTGATAATAACACAGATGGCACGCACCACTGTCTGATGATTGACCTGAATGACCTCGTCGCCAGCATGGATTTTCTTACAGCGGTCAGCTGGGGACTGCAAGAAAGAGACAGAGAGGAAGTAGAAAGAGAGAGAGAGACAAAAAGAGCGTGAGAGAGAGAGAGAGAGAGAGAGAGAGAGAGAGAGATGGAGAAAGGACAGTGGTGGAAAAAGGGGGGATTACACGCAGCTCTACACCCTCATTTCCCAGCACGTCATCAGTTTTTTCATTATTGAAATAATGAAAATTGCCTTTTACCCCTTCTGTAGTTCCTGTAATTACATGTAGGCCGTCATACGTCGACTTGATGTACATGCCCTGGGGGAAGAAGAGGAACATTTTAGAGCCATTGCCTGAAAATCCCGGTCACACACACGCTGAACACTCCTACTCTATTTCAAAGCCCCCTGCTGTCAGATACATGCACTCAAACAGCCTTTGACACACAAGTTTCAGAACAGCCAGCGAGAGGAGAAAGAAAGAGCAAGCATGAGAGAGCAAATTTTTTATCCAGCTCTGTCCAGGCTCCATTGAACTGCAGCATGTGTTTGTGCATATGTGAGTATGTGTGTGTGTGAATGTGTGGAAGCGTTACAGCCCCAAGCTTGCATGACCACTACAACTAGCATCCTTGACTAAGTGCTGATGAGTGTGCACAGTGACGTGCAGGGGAGCGGTAGCGTGTTGTGCTCCTCACGTGCTGCTCAACACTCGTCCTGCTTTTGTCACTGTTCAAATACGTCCAGCCTCTCAGAGCCTCACATGCTGCTACAAGCAGGCCACACCGCCCCCTATCCATTCCACTTACATTTCAACTGTGAATCAACTGATCACAACAGTCTAATGTTTAGCCCTTTGAATTCTAGGCTTACTATTTGTTATTAATACTTCTTTTTCAGTAGTTAATTTATATTATTTGCTAACTATTATGATACTCTATATTATTTGCTAACTACTATGAAACTAAGTTACATAGTTATGAGAGTGATAGATTGAAGTGTGAGCCCACATACATTAAGGTTTAAAGTGATAGTCTGGTCAAAATTGACATACTTTTCCCCTTAGCCTAAATGTAATTGATCTACACTAAGTAAAAACTTAGTGTGCAAAGTTTGCTTCTTTAGTTTTGTACTGGAGCTATGAAGTGGAGTTAGCATTGTACAAACTTGCCTCAAATCAGATCAAATCTCAAATTTTTTCTATTTTTGCAAATCATTGCTGCAAGAAAATGTAAAAAGGTTGAAGTTCAAAAGTATCTACATTGTTATTTCCAATTTGTCTAGATTATTTGAATACAGTAGCTGGCCTATACATTGTATGAAAATTTCATAATGAATAGACCAATAGAAATGCACTATATACAAAAAAGAAATCTAAATAAATAAAATCCCTTTACATTAAGTTACATTAAAGGGGAATTCCACACATTTTCTAAATTTCTGCATAATTCAGTCTTTGAGATGTAAACTAACAGTCATTCAGAGTGGTTTGATGTGAGATGGTTTATTATTGAGAAACTTGGTGTTAGGTGAGTTATGGTGATAGGAACCAGAGGTCACAATGCCTACAACACAAATATAGTATTTACTAACGAAAAAAAGGTTTCTTTGGGGATTATTTTGCCTTACAACTTAGTCTGTACCCCTCTGTCATGAGTGCATTTGTAAAAAAAACATTTTTAGGCCAAAATCTTATCTCAAGACTATTATAAAACAATGTCTCATCAGGCATCAGGTAACAAATTCATAGCCATTTCATATAATAACTTTATGTGAGGGAGCTTTTACAGGTATTAATCACTCCAGGTGTCTGGTTCCTATCACCACCACTGTGAACGATTCTGACTCAGTAAGTTTTTTTCTAGAATGGAGATTTTTGGAGAAATTATTATTATTTTTTTTGACAGTAATGAACTGTCATACAAGGTCATAACATATCATTCAAGTCATTTTATAGATAATGGTATGTCTTGAATGTAAGACTAATTCAGCTGTGGCAGGAATTTGTTTTGCATCTTGCTGTGGAGGGAAGAACAGGGGTTTAAAACATCTTTGAGCAGGTTCTGAATACAGTGGCAATGTATTCAGGTTAGCCTCATGAAGCAGATGGAATTCACTTTAAATCTTACCCATAAAAGAACTCAGCTATCACTCATTCTGACTAAAGCTTAACCACTTAAGTTTTGTCCGGTAAAAACAGCGAATCCTAGGAGATAAATAAATCTCATGCTAATGTTGGGGGAGCTCCTGCAGTCATGATTTCAGGGCAGTTTGAGCAGGGCACCAAACTTCGCTGGACTCCAGCTCTCCAGGACCAGAGCTGGACACCCCAGTACATGTAATTCACAAAGCCACATGAATGCAGCCACACCCACCAGCCCCTCTGTGGATTTGATGTTGTCCAGATGCACCACCTCCAGATGAGCTGCCTGTGACACCATGGGGTCTGAGGACAGCGTGATGATGTGGTCACACACTCCTGACAGCGTCTTACACTGCAGAGGGAGGGGAAAGAAAAGAGATTCAGCACCAATGGTTTTCTAGGTCAGTCTCAGTTCACTCACAAAATGTGCATTAGCAAAAACAAACTTTATTTATTGCATTATGTACTGATGATGAAATGCCCTCAGAGAACTGTGCAATATCAACAGAGCAGTAATGTATGAATACAGATGAATAAATACAATGCAAACAAGAGCGTAATACTCTAGAAAGATTGTGACAGTCAGGCATAGATTTTGTTCCTATGTTTATATTAAGTGTCTGTAATAAATGTGCAGTTACACATTAACAATGAATAAAGCAACACCGAAACTACCGCTGATATATTCACTGTTACACTGTTAGTGTAGCACAGCTTATGTAAATACACAGTCTCAATGTTTACTCATGTAATTACTCAAGTGTGTTTTATAGTTGTAGCAGCATATTTTTTTTCTTATGTAAATACACATGTATAATAGAGTGAGTAATTACAATTGTATGAACTGCTGTTTTTCAGGAGATGTGTAATTACCCACCATTATGACTTCCACAGCATCTGCATAGGGAATGCCAACTTTCCCAACATTTAGCTGGCTGTACTAATGACACAAATATTCCACAGTAACTATATTAAATTATGTAAAAGTTACACTTTAAACATGAGTGGACAGCTCATGTGTAGTTGTTATGTGGGTACATTGAAATTACAGATAATAACAGGTAATCCAGACACTGCATGGATTATGTTGCAAAATGCATTATAGACCATTTCAAAGAATTTTGTTTTTATTTTTTTCATGACATACGTTGCTAGGAGTGGGCTTTACCCATACAAGAAATATGAATGGTATGATGAATAACACCTTTATTAGAAAAAAAAAATGTGTTTTCCACTGTATTCATGTATACATTTCAGATGTTATTTTTTTTCAAAAACGTATTATTTTAAAAAAGTTACAATTGAATTTGTTGCATTTTGGAATAAAACTTTTCATATTTCATCTTGCATAATAGTTATTTTTAAAGATATTTGCTGTTGCCGTGTAAATTCCATCACATTACAGAATGGTTTAAAGCCAGATCTTTGATTAGGTTACCATATCACAACACAAGCACACTACTACAGCTAGCTAAATGCAGACACAGCACATGTACTTATAAAGTAGGTAATTACACACTTGTTACAATCAGAAATGGTCTTCGAAAAATAGTGGCCTATTACAAATGTGTAATTACATAAGAGAAAATATGCTGTTACAATTATCAAGATACACTTGTTTAATTACTGTAGTTACATTGTTGTTGTATGTATTTTAATGAGTAATACAGTTATTGCAGGAAATTATTGTAAAGTGGGACCAAGTCAATGTCATTAGAGATTTTATTTAAACTAATTCAGGCATTTTTCTTTTGGTCCACTAATCACAAAATGTTCACACAATGTAAAGAGCAGCTGGTTGTATTGAAAAGTAAAAACGGAGGAAAGATTTTGATATGATGGTATATGGTATATGATGATATGCTATCTAGCTAGCTAAGAGAACAGAGTTATTCATATCAAACATAGGGATCAGGTAATGAAGCAGGCTCTCTCTCTCTCTCTCTCTCTCTCTCTCTCTCTCTCTCTCTCTCTCTATCCTTCTCTCTCTCTCTCTCTCTCTCTCTCTCTCTCTCTCTCTCTCTCTATCTCTATCCCTCTCTCTCTCTCTCATAAGCAGGAGCCACTGCTGGGCTGCAATATGCTGAGCTTTTGATTGTGTGGTCACTGTGACGTCCCATAAACACCATCTGTGCTGAGACGGCGGGGATGTTGTTGATGCCTTGTGATGTAATCACGTGAGCAGGCAGTCATGTGATCAGATGAGCATCTCTGACAGATCGCCGTCATGAGCTACTGCCATCAGCCTATTCATCTGTCTCCCATCTTGTCTCTCATTCTGTCTCTATTTCTGTGTGTGGATCCAGTTACCCATGTGTGAAAGCCTGGCGCTTTCGGTTTGTCTGTGTATGACTGAAATATGAATTGTATGTGTCATTATCAGGAGTGTTCTCAGTGCTGCGGCTGAAGATCTCTTTCTCTCTCCCTCTCTCTCTCTGTCTGTCTTTCTCCTGTCCTGGTATTTATAGCAGGAGGGCAGCTGCGTCCTGATGGGCACTGCAGCGTAGGACAGACAATCTGCAGAGCTCTATAAATTACACACGCGCACACATACACACACACGCGTACACACACACACAAACAAACAGAGATACACACACACACACACACAAACAAACAGAGACTCACATACACACACAATTTTTCACTTACCACATGCAGGATTTTATTCTCTGCTTCATACACGGTGCTGTCCTGCAAAAGAGAGAGAGATGACATTTTACATTAGGATTAGGATTATTCCTTGTCACCTCAGGGCCTAGTAGGTCAGGTCATAGATTTCCTCAAAAAAAAAAAGTAAGAAATAAAGGATTGAATTCCTGCCACCACGCAAAATTTCACACTTGTGCTTTGAATCGTTTTTAGGCCTCTTAAATGAAACGAAACTCGTCACTGAATGCTAATGTCTGACTGGATGGAGATCAAATTTTTAGAGAGAATAAATACAACACTAAGAATAATATTTAACGTAAATAGGGTTAATGTAATATAGACCTGATAGCTGTCACAATTATCAGATAAAACTTGATTATTCAATTTAAAAATTAATTGATTAAAATTTTAATTCTTGATGAATCAGTTTAGTGATCATTTGAATGAAGCCCAGGGTATCTGCAGGTCATTGAAAAGCTGTGTTTAGCAGTCTGAAGATTCTCCACAAGGGGGAGCAGTGAGCGCTCAAGTTGCTTATGTCTGCTGGCCTGAGTAGTACTAAACTCTGCACGGGGAAACGAATAGACCCTACCGCTAGCTTGATACATAAAGTTGAAATTCCCATAGAAAAGCTAGCAGAAATTAGACTGTCATTATCTTAGAGGTGGTATTTACACTACTTATAAAGTAAAGATTTCTGCATTAAATGCTGCTATATAATAATATGCATGGCCAAGACAAGTTCATTAAAGATTCCTCTAAAAGTGCTACTAACATTACTTAGTTAATAGCGTTAAATTCACACCTATATATATATATATATATATATATATATATATATATAAACATTTTTTTCCATAATTTAATCATATCTGTTGGACTCTCTATGGTCTCTATGGACCAAAATGAACTAGAAAAAAGCCTGCTGGAAATGATGTACACATTAGAATCATTGAATTGCACGCCTTTTTTCCAGCGTGCAGAGAATTTCACGTGCATTTGTAACAGGAATATAATAAGAAGCAGAAGCTCTTGCAGCCAACAGGAAAAGATTAATTAGTCAGTGGAGCAGCCAGGTGAAGCAGGTGAGGCAGGGGAATGCTGTGTATGCGTAGTGCTCATGCTGCATATCCTGCAGCCAAACCCTGTCTGAAGTGCTGGAGGCAGCTGAGCTATCTCTCCCTCTCAGACAGCAGTGAGTGGTGAGTCAGTCCACCCACATTGTGCTGCTGCAACACTTCCCTTCTTCCTCTCTCTCCTCTGCTCATTTCCTCCTCTCCTCTGCTCTTCCCTCCATCCCTCTGAGACATCAGCTCTCCGTGACCACGTGTGGGTGGAGACGGCTGCTTTCTAGGAGGAACTCCGCTGTCCAGCTTTAGGACTGTATTTATGACTAATAGGTAACATATTGGGAGACTCCCTCAGCCCACAGCCTGTTCATCTCAATGAGGCCTCACATACACAGTAATTAGGGCTATTATATAATATCTATTTACACACTTTGCACGTCAAGCAGTTTTAAAATGCCAGTCAGATACAAAACAGGCTAAACGGAGCATTTCCAATCCTAACCCAGACCGCAACCACTGAAAAATAAAAAAGTTGCTCTTCATTTATTTTTTGAAAACAATATTTTATCATACATTTTTATTGTTTTTTATTTCTTACCTGATGTCCACTTATGATGATTTATGTACCAAAAATAGTTTAAATTCATTTTTACATCCATTTTCCACTCTCTCTTTGTCCTTTACAACTAAACAGGATGTTTTTATTACTGTGTCTTTAAGTCTATGTAAAACAGTTCTGTTCTGATTGGCTGCCCTGTATTGTGACTCATTAAAAAGTAGTCCGGGCTGAAACAATCCTTATGATATGAATGGACAGGTCAAACCACTGTACAAAGTATACTTTAAACTATTTCACCATGGTAATTTAAAAATCTTACTAAATAATATTACTGTAATTAAAACTGTAATTATCTATTTATAGTAGCATATTGATATACAATAACCAAAAAAGCTTTTTGATTAGCAATATTTGGAACTAGAATTCCAAACTTTTGAACAGCAGTGTATATATAAAGTGTTGGTTTACATGACATCACTAAAACAGTGAAAATGGGTTGTTTTTGCAGTTTAATTTACATATATGGACTGGAGAGAGCTTCAAATAAATCTCAACAAGATTATTTTTTTTGACATTTTACTGTACTCGAGGACATATGGTCTTCACAAGGACAAACATACACACACACACACACACACACACACACACACCATAATGTCCTAATTCTATAGACTCAAAGTTCTGGGACAGCAGTTTCTATCTCTTCTCTCCCACAGGAGCCAGGCCATCATCAGCCGCACTGCCCCATGCTGCAGAAACATTATTTCAATCCAGAGCGTGGAGCTGAGAGCAAGGAAAAAAACATCTATGTCCTCCTTCTACTGAATCCTCTGCCCTGAAAACATCACCCGGCTCTCAAAAGCGTGCCTTTAAAAAGCCTCTGTAGCCTCGCGGACTTAAAATACATCACCACGTCAGCTCCAGGGGAAAAAATAGCAAGCATTTTGAGGTCAGAAAGCACAAATATCAACATTGAGGTTATGCTCAGTGGATTGGGGATGGTGGGAAGACTGTTGTTTTGGTGTGAATTTGAAGGCATACCTGCTGCACTATTGTCGTCAGCTCCAGACACAGCTGGATGACGTTGTTCCTGGTCAGGGAGTAGTCCGCCACTGCGGCAAAGGGAGACCTGAGGAAGAAGTAACACCTGGAATTAACCATTAGATCACTCTTAACCACAGCTGTGTTGACTGTAAAAAAAAATGGAAAATGGCTGAGGTATATTTGAGCATTTGCGAGATCTGGACTGGTAAACAACTGCATTAGCAACTGTCAATTGGCTTTAATAAGTGTTTTTTGATTTAGTGGGAAGGGCATTAGAATTATTGTCCATGGTAATCCACGAGCCACTAGAGCTTAAGGGGTTAATATAAGAAAGAAAGAGAAAAATTCATGGAAAAGAAGGAGCGCACGATGAGGAAAAAGGCACTGAGGGAGACAGAGAGTGGCTAAGATGAGCGAGAGACAGAAAAGGCAGAAAGAAAGGAGCGAGCAGATTTCTTGGTTCACTGCACACATTCACTGAGGACAGGCCAGTAGAAAAGAGCTCAGTGCGTGGCAGCACTCATGCCCATCTCAGACTGACTGTCATTATGTCACCAGAGGATCTCCTGACTTGCACACTACTCAAACTATGCTACCCATCAGGAGTTTAGGATCAATATATTCAATTATATAAATCCAATTTGGTTGAAGATAAATGGGTAAAATCATTGTGACTTACTTGTTTACATGGATCTAGGAAGCTATAAATAAATAAATAAATAAACAAATACGTTTTATAAATAGTTTTGAAAGTGGTAAAATAGAGGTAGATCTTTTGCTTCCTTTGTGGACTTTTTTGTCTTACAATGCCCTGCATGTACTTCTCCACCATTAATGGATTTAGAAAATTACGTTTTTAGGCCAAAACCTAACATACAAACTCTCAGGCATCAGAGACTATAACGATTTTGTGTAATAACTAACTGTGATTTAACTTTTAGAAGTATTATATTATTCAGACGTCCGGTTCCTATCACCACCACTGTGAACACTGTGAGTTTCCCTTTAACCCTTAGAAACCTAAACTTGTTGGGATTTTTTTTTTTTGTATTTTGGGTCAATTACAATTACAATTGCAATTCTAAAGTACTTACAAGAGACGGTCACACATGCCATATGTTGTTAATTTCAGGAGTCCCTGGGCTACTCAGATATACCATTATTTGACATGTAAATCCTAACAAATATTTTATATCTTGATGAATTTGACTAATTTTTAATCAAAAATTTACCTAGCGCCTTCAAAATTTTGTAATTTTTTGCTTAAGATATTGTAGATATCTTTTTAGAAATTATTTGTCTGGAGTGTCTGTGAGCTGAAAGTGCAAAAATTGTGATAGTGATTCATTCTATTGGTTATTAAAAGTAAACAAAAACAATTAGCATAAGGCGGCTATGTTTTTATTGATTTTCTGTCCTCTTGGATTCATGCTGAGTGCATGAAACTCTGATACACAGCAAGACAGGCTTTATTTTAAACTACAAATTGAGTTGCATTATTAATATCGTATATTCTTAATACTCAAAATCAATGTAAACTGAAAGACAGAACTGAATATTATTAATTTTATAATAATATTTGTCATATTTATTGTTATTTAACTGTTAAAATGTGTTTTAGGGCCTGTTTGTTTGATTTTGAGAGAAAGAGGGAAAGTAATAATATAGTATACTATTAATAAATGAATCCTGTTGTTATAAAAACATGTGAAACATTGAATAAAGCATGAAACACCTTTTCAGGTTATAACATAAAAAAATCTACACTGTTTATGATACAATTAGATATAATCAGTAATTCCAAACTTTTGAATGGTAGTGTACTTCCATGCATTTAGAGCCTGTTTTACTAACAGCACAGTATTAGAGTGTCTGAGATGTCTGTATCTAGACACAGGGACGTAAGCACATGATGACAACAAAGAGGAGGCAGTGAGCCGGCATATACAATATTCATGACTGTGGGATCCCTTGTCATAGTTTATAATGAGGGCGTAATAAGCGCTAAGTGATGGCCCTGAGCCACGTCCTGCTGGCATCCTGTCCTCAGAGACTGAATGAGAATGAGGCCCCGCCAGGCCCACCATAATACAGGGACATGGAACAGGAAATTAATTGCTCTCTGGAGTTATGAGTATGTGCTGTTAGGCAGAAGAGCCAATGGACTGGTCTAATACAGAGAGCTTGAATAATGCACACAAACACGCTCCTCACGGATCAACACGAGCTCTAAGCCGGTGTGCTTGCTCCTTTCGGGACCAACTCCTCCAAACAGAAGGCTCTTACGTAAGAGCTTTGCTCATCTTTTGTTTATCAACCGATTGCTCCGAAGCATTATGTAAAAAAATCAACATGATTGTGTTTTCAGTGACCCTGCGCATGACCCCACTGATAATCACTTCACAACAGAGCCTTTTAGCCAGGGTAAGTAATCACATGACCCAAGAGGACAATAGCAAGGAGTGCTTTGGTTACACACTGTACTTGCATATGTATGAATAAAGGGATTGTTTGGTGAAAAATCAAACTTGCACAGTTTTCCCCATAGTACTGAGTGTAGTCAATCAGGTAATACATGTTTGATGAACAAATCTTGCATCTTTAGTTTTGCATTAGAGCAATGAGGCTAACTTAGCTGACAAGCAACAGAAGTAACATCCCACCAGTTAGCATTGTGTGAACTGCATCCCTAAATCATCACACAGTTTCCTCAGTCTCAGGTTGTTAAAGGAGTCATAACAAACAAAACTTCACTTGTATGTTACTCGTCACTGTGTCTACATCCAAGAAAAGAGTACATCCCTTTTACAGAAGACATGTGATTCTACAGACTGTTAGGAACTGTTGCCACACACTGAACAAATGTTCTGTCCTGCTCAAATAATCATGCCCACTAAACCAGCCTTCATACTTTGACCACCGCAGCCGCTGGTACAATGGACCTCTCTGATGGACAAGAGAGTGATGTAAACAGTAATGTAATGCCTGATGTGCTCTTAATCTATGGATCTGCTACGAAATGCATATTTACCACTGTCAGCTTGAAGCTAACATAACACCGAAATCCTTGTTTCCAGGCTAGTGGAAATTAGCCAAGGGCTTCTTACAAAATGAAATACAAGGTTTCTGCATCAAACACTGCTGTGTAGTGCATGCTTGGGTGGCACATGCACATGATTTAGTGACAGCATCTAGCTCTCAGTGTAAACAAGCCAAGAAAGTTGAACATGTTTCTCTATACTGTCCAGCAATTGTTGAGCTTTCCACCAAAGTACAGTACACTGTAAAAACCTTACACTCACCCCCTTCAACTAAGCCAGCCAATGGAAGCAGTGGTCATTAGCATACAAAATAAACACACAGGTAATTACCTTTTGTTCACAGAGGAGTAAATGATAGGGTAAAATATATCATACAAAGACTGAATTGAGGTGTTATTTGTCTTATACTGTTCACAGTGCTCTTTCAACAAGCATAGGGCATTTTATATAATTGAATGAAAATGACTAAAATATGTCTCCTTTATGTAATCTCAATTAGACTTGCTTATGTGATTTCTGACTGCATGGCATTAATAAAAATGAACAAAAGTATATTGCATAGCTAAAAAGAGCAGTAAAAGCTATCTTGAAACCTGAACTTTGTGTGAACCGATTTCAGGCACGCATCTTGCATGATGCTAATTGGTGGTGTAGTGAATAATCTTCCATTTCTGTATAGCTGCTTTAGCCTTTAGCACAAATCTAATAAAGCAAACTTTGGACACCAAACATGTCTTGGCTGATCACTCACATTTGAGATAAAGGAAAAATGTGTAAATTTAACTTTTTGCCAAAAACATCTTTACCCCCTTAACATTCCAGGTTTATTTCATTCAAAGGTTTATAATTCAGTAACTACAGGGACGAATGGAGCTATTCTTAGGTTATAGAAGTGTGTAATAAAACTTTGGGCCCACCGGTTGTTAAGGGTTTAAACATTAGTAAGTGTTGGACCATGTTTATGTGTGTGTGTGTGTGTGTGTGTGTGTGTGTGTGTATTTCTGTGTGGGCAAGGGCTGACCTGTCTAGCCAGGCCAGAAGGCTCTTGGCAGCAGCAATAAGATCCACCACGGAGGTGAGGAAGTCGTTGGGGAGCTTGCGTGTAGCTCGGCCGTCGTAGTGGCCTCCTCGCCTGCGGCCCGTTATGAAGTTCTGCAAGTTCTTTGCGGAGGCGTTGAGCTTATGTGATAGAGTCTTCAGATGTTCTGTCTCCAGACCATAGTTCTGAGAGAGGCCACGAAAAGAGAGATACATGTCAATATGAAATCCAAACGGATTTGTTAAAGCAATAGTTCAGCAAATAAAAGTGTCATTTTCAATGGACAAAAGTATCTTACATGGCTATAACCAGTAGTAGCAGCCATTGTGAAGACCGCATTCTGTCTGCACTTGTGTTCACTCGCATAGATAAAATATACTATACGGTGCCAGAAACCACATAAGCAAGATATATTTTATTACTATTTGTCACTGATTTTTTTTTATAATTTCTGCATAATTCAATTGTAAAGGTGTAAACAAAGTTATTCAGAGTAGTTTGATGTGAAATCATTGTAGAGAAACATATTGACTATGATTTTCTTTACAGTGTGGAGACAGGAACAAGGGGTCATGATGTCTACAATGCACTTTTTTACTATCCAAAATGCGTAAACTTACAGTGAACCCCTGAGTTTTTATATGTAATGCTAAAAAAATGCATTGTCTTTGGGTACTGTTTTGCCTTAGGCAATGTTTCCATCACAAATGGATTTAAAAAATACATTTTAGGCAAAGACTTTGTCTGAGAACTGTCCTAAAACAATGCCTCAGGCACCAGGTAAAATATTTGTGACTGTTTCATTTATTAACTTTCTGACAGGCAAGCTTTAAAGGTATTAAGTGCTTCGGTTCCTATCACCACTGCTGTGAACTATGCTCAGTAGGTTTCTCTAGAAGGGAATACATTTCCCATCAAACCAATCAGAATTCTTAATGACTGGGGTATGCAGAAATTCTGAAAAGTGAGTGGCATTCCCCTTTTACAACTTGACACAGTTTGAGGCACATATGGGATGATCTAAGTAAGCAGTTTGGGCAAAGTATAAGATATCCGTACTTGTTAGCTGCATTAGCCTTGTAGCTCCAGTGCAAAACTAAAGAAGCAAACTTCAGACACTGAAAATGTCTTAATTAATCAACTACATTTGGGGTAAAGAGAAAAACTGTGTAACTATCACTTTAACCACAAGGAGAAGATTCTACTAGCCTTATTTAGTCAGGCACCTAAGGGCACGTATACAGAAATACATGAGGTCCAGAGAGTGCTTGTGAATAATGGAAAGGCTGGCGGTAAGCATAAAGCAGGACAGAGGGTCAGACTGAGGCACATGCTCCATTACGAGCCTTCTGAAGCTGATGTGTTGGGACATTGCATGAGTATGAAGGAAAGTTATAAAATGCTTGAGGAAACATTCACAATGTGCCACTCAACCTGGGCAAAATATTGCACATATCATGTTCCATAAATACTGCATGTAAAGTGAGGGTACCATTCACATTCTCTGTAGTCTACTTAACATACTGTATTACATCAGTACAAGAGCTCATCATGCAAAATTAACTTTCAAACTGGATGGTGCTCAGTGCTTCCTCTGTCTGATGAATGGAGGAGCCTGTAAAAAATCCCAGGAAAGATGTCACAGTGGAAGAGCTCAGACACTGGTAGATCAGAAGAGCTCTGCTTGTGTGCTGCTTAGAGGTGTAAAATGCATTGATCCATCATGATCTGGAGGTGGCGATTTAACTGCTTAGATATTAAAATGTTAGAATAGATTACAATCAATTATAATAATATTTGTTAAGACTTTGTTTAAAGACTACCTGCCTAAGCATTTAATAAGGTATTTGTAAAGTAATCTTTCTGAGTTATGAAGTCCCTATGTAGGCAGCCTTCAGATAAAGTGATATCTAATATTCAGTGAAACATGCACTAATTTTTTGGCCAAAAAAATTTACCAGACAGTTTACAAAAATGTATTTCAGCTGCTAGCTCACCTGCACAAACATATAGAGGCACAAAAATTGGTCAGTATGAAGATGGTGATTTGACTGCATTGATTTTGGAATGGTAAAATCGATTATAACATATTATGATAATAATATTATGATATAATATTCAATAAACTGTGCACTCATTTTTTGAGATTTTAAATTTTTTATGTTATTTATATTGAAACATGTCACTTCTTAAAAAGAAATGAACTGAGAATGTAAAGGTGGGTGTATTGTTTTCACTGTCTACATTCCACTACTAATGCTGTGCTCAACTGGGGCTTGTAACTCCGAATTTTGCACCTCGTACTAGGAAAAATCACAAAAACACCACCTCAGCAAGTCAGGATGATGTCCTCAACACTGAGCTCAGCAGATGACGTCAAATGAACATGGCTGCTCACAGCACCAATGTTCATGTTCAATGCAGCATTACTAGTTCCTCCAGTCATATTTATGTACTCAGCATTTTTTTCAGTACTTATGAATCGTACCAAAATAACCAATGTGAATGAAACTGTATGGAATTGTAGTGACGTGAAACTTCCTGATGCACTAAACAGTCTCCTAAAGAATCACAACCGAATCAAATTGTTGAGAAGTGAGAGATTTACAGCACTAGCAGGGCTCAGAGAGGACTAATGCTTCCCAAAACCAGTGTAAGAAAGCACCCAGCACATAAACTGACCCACAAACACCAGCACAAGCACAACCCCCCTCCCTTCCCCCGGCAAACCCTGAGCTGTCACTGTACAAGTGCAGCAAGGCCATGACATTCCGCTACCACAATGCTCTGATGCACATGAGAGCCTGTGGGTGTGCGTCATGTGAAAGGCTCAGCGGGGGGGAGGGATGAGTAATCATATTTAATAGTGCAGGGCCTTACACTGGACCCACCTAAAGTAGCATTACATAAGGGCATTTAGCGCAGAAGGCCAGGCTTAAGCTCTTGACTGATGGCCGGGGCTGGAGAACACGCAAAAGGGACAAACTAGCATATCCACGTCCTCCAATGCTTTTTATTCTCTTCCTTCAATCCCAATCTTCCGGCGGCTCAAAGCTTCTGTCTAACACTGCTCGTTTCTTGTTGTTATTCTTCCCTCGCCTCTACTCCTGTCACCCTTCCATCCGCTCTCCCACGCTCACTTTCTTTTGTTCTCTCTCTCTCTCTTTTTCCCTCTCTTCCTCCCTGTGTATGTTGCTTTCTCTCGTCCTTATTTCTAAACGCTCTGCTGGGACGCAGCCTGCAAGCGGCAGTGTGTGGGGTGACAGGAGTAAATAAGGGGGATAATCCCTGGGATTTTCAGGGATTTAAAATGTTTGTTTTGGCTAATATCAATTACAACTCATCAAAAAAACATAAACAGAGCGGCAGTGTGGAATAAACGAGGTCAGGGGCCTCAGCCAAATCAATTCCACCAACAAAGTGGATGCTCAGAACCTTCTGAAAGCACTAAGGCGGACAGAAGCACAGAAATCCGCACAACTAACAACACAGCAAAAGCTTTTGGCACTGACAGAGCGACACTGACCCTGTCCCAGATAAAGCTGTGCCCGCGAGCAAAGCTCTGATCAGCAGCCCATAGCTTCTGACTCAGTTACAGCAATCCACTTCACACCCAACCACCCTGAACTAGAGATCAAAGACAAAAACATCTGGATGAAGCCCACTAGTGTGTTAGAGAACATGTTCACTATGTTGTCTGCGCGTTTGTGTGCTCACCAGTGCACACAGCAGGTCCACAGCCTCCAGGATGAGCTCCTGGTGGCCGATGCGGGACACGCCCAGGTCCTCCAGCTCCTGATGCGTGATGCGCAGCAGCTGCTCCCCGCCCACCTTCTCCTGCTCAAAGTTCTTGATGTACTGCTGCAGACAGTCGTCCAGACCTGTGACAGAGCATACCCATATTACATATTTTCAATAATATAAAACAAATTTTATTGTATTTATTTATTTTATTATTATTTTATATATATATATATATATATATATATATATATATATATATATATATATAAGTTTAGTATGGTGCTACTTCTCTACAATATCATACATTCCAAATAATTCTACAAAATAAGATAAGTCTTAAGAGCCAACTTTGGGCCACATTGGACAGCCCTGTTCAAAAAATGCAGAAAAATCAAACACTGAATAATACATGTCAAATATTTTCAGTTGTAATTTATAAAATAGGAAAAATTCTGAACTAAAAATACTTTTAAAACATAGTTTTATGGTTGTATGGATTACACTGTAATTGTCTGTCTCTTTGAAGAAGTCCCACTCTGTATGAGTTTAGCCAGACCTAAATTATTTAGGATAATTTCCAGCATGTACAGGCAAATGCACAATTCATTACAATGCCTAATCCTAGTTATGTTTACTGGCTCCAGTAAAGAACAGATTTTGTAGAATGATGTAAACACTTCAAATCCTAGAGAGGATTTCTTTCATTTTCCAAAGAATGCTGACAGGTTCTGATAGGTATGGAAGTCTATTACTTTCAGATAAAGGAGAAAAAAAAATCACCTGCATTATTTTCTTCTACTCTGTTTCTGCCAGCAGTATGACAAAATTTTGACTTAGTATTTCAAAATAAAGATGGACTTTCCCAAAATATTGACTTAGTATCTCAAAAATATGAAATATTTCTCAAATTAGTCATCTACTATGTCAAAGCAATGACTTATTTTCTCAAAATATTGGCATAGTATATCAAAAAATTACATTTTTCAAAATAATCACCAGCAATGATTAATTAATTATTATTCCAAGTCACTTTCCTTGAAATCTAAAAAAACTCATTATTTTGATATGGTATGTCAGACGAAAATAAAGCATTACCTTAAATTACTAAAATGTGCTAAAATATATCCATCATATTTTGAAAAAAGTCATTAATTTTGACATACTAATTCAATTTTTCTAAACAAATAAGTTTTTTTTTTTTTATACTAGGCCAAAATTTTGACTACTACTAGAAACAGAGGAGAAGATATGTTTCCACAGATGAGCCACAAAGCTCACGCTGACAAAAGCAATGTGATGGATTTTTAGTTTTTCAGTTTACTTACTTTTGTTAATAATTGTGTTGATGTAATATATTTCATTCATGTGGAAATGATGTGCATATGAACAAATTCAGCGCAGTAATGCAGGTTCTGAAGTGCTGCGCGCAGCTCTGACCAAACAAGAGTGGACACACATACAAAGCACGAAGGTGGACTAACTCTAATCTCCCCTGACACACACACGTCTCCTCACGTGGGAGCTGTGAGAGTGTGTGTGAACGTTCACTTTGGTGTTTTCACACAACAGCGTTTAACGCACACAGCTACACAGACAGACAGACAGACAGACACACACACACACACAGAGACATATATTGCAGTGGACACAGCAGGGGGAGATGTGAAGGCTTTGTCACACAGCTGTTCAAACATTCTTCACTTAGTGCATAGACAACTCCACACACGCATGCACAGAAATGTCCTGCTGTCATGGACACACATCCATAGATTTGAAGGACTATTGTCATCATTAAGGGTAGAAGTGTTTGGCAGAAGCTCACGGTTGCCAAGGAAACACACACCACCCACTTTCCATACGCTGACCCTCCTGGGGTGTTTTTTTCATTCCCTCATAGACTCGACGAATGAAAAGGACAGCATCACTAAACAGAGCTATATTTACTCGCTCCACACATGTGCTCCGTTCCCACACACAGCCAGCAGCCGCATTCAAGCAAAGCGCAAGAACAAGTGTGTGATCTGCTCGAGGCGGCAACATTCTCGTACATTCATGTACACAAAAGACAGGATGATAATGAAAAGCAGTCCTGATGATCTGATCAGTATAGACAGGGAAACCTGATGTGCAACACTAGTATTAGTGATGCTGGCACGTGGGATGGGCAATAATACAGATCTTCTTTTTAGATGAGATACCAGTAATATGAATAGCCTTGTGATACTAATGCTGATACCTGTATTGTCTTCATATGCACATATACTGAGGAATTTGGCATAATTTCTATGATCCACATTTGTAAATACAAGCATCCATAGAATATATTTGATATTCTTTGCATCTGGCTTAACTAAATTGCACAATGTAAATCTGTACGTGCCTGTTCACCAACCTACTATTGCAAAATTGTGCTCATCAATAAATAGGTTCAAGAAATAATGTCTATCACATGACTAAATTAACCTGCTATTATATATCTGGATAATGACTTTATAAGTATGAGGCTGGGGCTGAAAGATTGTTTTTTTATTGAAATTGCAATTTGAAAGACTACAGTTTTCAAATTGCAAGAGCTGCAATTTTTATTATATATGACACTATCAACAATGTTGACAATAACACAGAGGTTGTGAACTGCTTGTAGATGAGCTGGACCAATCAGAAGCTACAAAACACCCATGTTCTGTATATGTGACATCACAACCATCACAACTACCTGGTAGTCTGACGCACTCAGCATTCAAACTGCCTGCCAGAAAAAGTGTATATTCCGCTCTTCTTGGCAAAAAACAGGCCTGAAAATTAATTGATAGAAAATTGCTGGATTTAAATCGCAATACTAGTCAGAAAAATGGCAATTAGATATTTTCCCGAAATCGTTCAGCCCTGTATGAGGCATGGAGGGATAGGGTGGAAGGTTTTTTTTTTTGGTAAGAAAGTCACAGATTTGAAACTAAAGATTATTGACTCTTACACAGCAGAATAAAACTATAAAAGATATGTAAACACTTTCTGCTTGTAATTTTTACTGTCTGAAAGACAAGACAAGATCTGGAGGACCAAGAAAAATCTGCATATCGCACAACTGAGTCAAGTAAGTCTGGCAGAAACAGAAATTAAATTTTATATTACATATTCCCCCAAAATACTGCATGGCCAGTGCATAAACATCTCATTAGCTGGAAGTTGCATTAAGAATGCATACTGCAATTGGATAAAGGCATTTATTAAACCTACTTGTCAAAACTTTTATAGACTAAAAACTTCCACTGACAGTAGAGGGGCAAACAGTTCACTTTATAAGTGACTGAAATTCATTCACTACAATAATTTATTTTTTTTACATTTCAGTTTCAAATGCACATTCATTAAAATTGTCAATAGAAAATATATATTAACATTACTGGTTGACACTAAAAAGTCATAATTGTCAGTGATAACAAAAGGAAGTTGACCTGCATGTAAACTTGATGTCAATTATTTCTCACCCGTTGCTCAGGAAAATTCTGTCCAATTACTTTTATTATGATATTTTATTATGACAAACAGAGAAAGTCAGAAGCGCAGACTTGAACCTGTCAATACAGAATGAAAAGCAAATATAAATGTAAATGTACCAACTATGTAATTAATCATGTTATTGTGCAATTACATTTACATAGTTTAGCAAAATGATGATAATAACTCCAGACCTTTAAAAACAAAAAAAAGAAAACACCTGCCATTGATATTTTTTAGGTGAGACTCGCCAAAGCAAACGCTAGGACCAATACTATCAATAGCAACAATCCGCCCACCGCTGTTTGGCACACTGGAAAGTGAATTTCAGCCAGAACACTGTCTGTCACTCTTCCTCTCATCATTATTTACCCACTATTCCTTCCTACTCCTTCCGCCTTCTTATCTGTCCATCTCCCCCTCTTCTCCATCCCAAACCCTTCATATGCCTTCTCCCCCAGGCTCTCTTCCTCCTTTCTTCCTCTTATCTCCCCCTAAACTTCCTAACAAAAGGGGGAAGCTGTAGAACAAGGCATGGATCGCTGGAATCAGAGCTCAGATCAGGTGCTTAATCTCTTGCAGTTTGTAGCCGAGACGTAAGCCTAATGGAGCGTGAAGAAAAAGTTGGGTCAGTAACAACACGATAAGAAGCTGAAAGGGAGGTTTCGTGGCTTCGCATCCGATTGAGGGGCTTAACAAATCAGCCCGTTCACCAGGGCTTATCTTAACCAGGTCCGAAACGAAAGAAATCATCACAGTCTGCCACTCTGTGTTGCTATAGAAACAACACCGGGACAAGGAACTTTGATTAGGACCTCATTATAAACTGAAGAAAAGAGGCGTATATGTATGATTTATGCCTGAATAGACGAATAAGTCAACAAACAATCAGAGCTTTTGGCAGCATCAAAGACTTGCATCAAAGCACTATTCACAGATGGATTTGTGCTGTTTGTGCTGGATTGCTCATGCAGAAATGCTTGACGACTGTAGTACAGGTTCAAAAAACTAAACCTCAGTTAACTGTGTGCTTTTAGACAAACGCACAAAATTCCATACCTGCGCAGAATCTTATAGAAAAAACTAAATATTTCTCAGAATAAAATAGCGATGTGCCCAAAATTACTTGTCATGAAATGACGTTTCTTATCTTTCTTATAAGAATACTCCCAAGAATAAGGCTCAGACATTCTTACATTAAGCAGTTCATTACCAAGCACTTGAGAAGCAGATGAGCTAATCTCTGGAGAGAGACAGGGCCCCTCACAGAGAGCCAGTGTACACAAACAGGGAGCTCACTGATTAGGAGGGCATCACGCTGCTGGTAATTGTAGCTACTGTGATTAAGCTGCGCTAAAAGTCACGCAGAAGAGTGCGGCATGTTAATTTGGGTCGCAAATCTCCTTCAAAAGACATGGACTGGTCACCCATCCAGAGTCAAAGAGGACTCAGTGAGTGAGTGAGTGAGTGAGTGAGTGAGTGACGAGTTAAAGGAGGCGTGTTTAATATTAGTATGGATAGCAGTCCAAGGCAGATTAGGATATGGTCCATTTGAGCCCTTAACCCAAAAAACCAGAGCTGTCCTGAATCTCATATCTGGCATCTACAGTGACCCAGAACTGAAAGAGGGATTGGAAGCTTAGGACTGCTCAGTGAGATGGATATTTACAACCAGGCAGGGAAAAAAGGGCATTAAGATTTTTAAAAGGGGACACACAAATACTATGGGTATATATACTAGGTGTATAAATTTACTATATTTCTGAGGAGATTAGAAATGAGATAATCAATGTGCATAAGGAAAAGGAAAAGATAAAGATTTATGATAAAAGATGTGCAAGACCTGGTAGACCACCAAAACTGTCACCATCTAATTACAGTATTTAAAGCTCTTAACTTAGAAAGAGGAGAAAATGGGGCTCCACTCTTGATTCAGATCTGAAAAAATCACAGGAGCTTCTGTTCATCCTTCCACTGTGAGAGGACAACTGAACACTATCTGAACACTATATCTGAAAGGAGGTGTAGCTGATGAGAAGATGTTACAGAGAAAAGGAAATAGACATAAACTAAGATGATTTGCAAGTCAAGCACAGAAGCCTAGACCTCCAGACCTCCAGACCTCAACATCACTGAATGTGTTTGGGATTACTTTGATTGTGAAAAGCAGAAAATGCAACCAACTTCTAAGACTGAACCTAGAAGTGATTAAAAGAGGCATGGTAAAACATTTCTGATGAAGTAAGTCTCCTCAAGAGAATGGAAGCTGTACTAAAAGCAAAGGATGGATACACTAAACACAGAAAAAAATATTACATTTAGTTGTTGAGGCTTCTGTGTAATTGTCTGTTAAAATATGTTTTCTGTTTTTTTTTTCACTTTTATACCAGTATGCCTCGTAGTTTAACCAAAAACACTTTTGAAGATTAATACCGATATCAAGTATGCCAAGAGTATAGTCTAACCCTGACTGACAACAGTTCCAGAACTTGATTTGATCAAATTGCTTTCATGAAACTATACAACATTGCACAGAGTACAATATATCTGCAATATTTACAGTCATAAATACAGTTTTAACTGCAGTTAGTTTCATGCCATGTCCTGTTACAGGTCAAGCCATAAATATATTCATGCCAAGATGTCATATATCAATGACCTAATACAATAGATATGCTACCAATGAATAATATGAACTCATCTAAATTTATTTTGAAATGTAGAACAAATACTACTCATACAAGGCAGAGCACTGGAGACAAGAAGAACAAATACATAAAAAGAAACACGCAGGAATCAGCAGTTCTACACTGATTATTATTATACAATGACTAGGCGTTACATGGACATAGTGAATACACATGGGACAACTGATCATTATCATAAAACAGATTAGTAAAACATGTATTTAATCACGGCCATACTTGAACGCCACTGTGCTGCTTTTCCTAAATTTATCATCTTTGTTCTACCCAGAATGCCAAGGGCCCCACTCGGTGGGGGGTTTTGGAGAGTGAGTCACAGGAAACAACAGCGGGGCGGAGAAGAGCATTGTGGGAAGGTCACAAGGGCTCTCCTGCTTTAGAGAAGCTGCTCCGTGGCCCTCAGAGGCCCTTGGGGCACCAGCACAAAGCTGTATGCTAATGTGGAGACATGCTAATCACGGTGCGACAGGGGCCAGGCAGTGTAAGAGCACAGCAAGCACCGTTTTCACTGAGTAAAGTCTGCATCCAGTGAGATTTCTGTCTGCACTGATGATGCACTAATTACCATTCAAACATTCATCTGTGTGAGGACTGTGTTCTAATCTGAGGCACAAAATCCTCTGAGCCCGTTACTATTTCTCTGTTTCCCTGTTCACTGCAGGAAGCTCAAGAGATTCACTGCCAAGTCAGACAACAATGAGAGTTTTCTGAAATGCGATGAGTCACAGCGAGGCTTAACTTTCATGAAGTAACAATGAAAGCGAATCTGTTGTTGTTGGTATATCCGTATACAGCGATCACAGTCTCTTTTAATCTCTTCCTCCCTTGCTGCCTCCATATCCGATTTCTCTGTCACTTTAATCTCTTCTTCACCTGTCTACTAAGGTCACAGGAGAAAATTGGTTTGCCCTTCAGTTAGTTTGCAACAGACCAATTAAAAAAGACCACGATGGAAAAAATGATATAGAGGCCAACATGGTCGGCCTGCTGTCCATGTAATGGCGATTTGATTGAAGGCCCGAATTGTACAGTTAAAGTAGCTCTATGCAACATTTGGGAATTTGCAGACCTCCTGATGGAAATACGTAATTGCATGCAAAGTGTGGAGGAACATTTTGTAATGTCAACTGTGCTTCGGACCCCCATGAGCAGATGAATCTGATGATTGTGTATGAGTTGAAAGAGTATTCAAAGAAAACTCTTTTAAAACATGGAGCAGGACATTTCTTCTAAGGATGTAAGTGAAAAATCCTCTATTGTCATCATATCTTCATCAGTATAACATTGATTTTGTATTTGAGACATAAACATTGAGCCGGACCTTCTTTTGGAGTCTGTGCATGTGACAACGTATAATGTGGTTTGAAAAACTACTGTGAAATCTGTCTTGACACCTCAACCTTCAACTAATTATTTCAGGTTTTACAGATGGTCTATGTATATATTTCCAGTACTTTCAAAGCTTATTAGCTAAAGTTACAATATAACGATATAAATAGCATTATTTGATGGGCCAAACTGCCATTCTAAATTCTTAAACAAAGAACACAAAAATTTACAGTCGGTTGACTGTGAATGCAACATAGATCAAATAAAGAGTTATACAGAAAGAGGCAACTGGACATTTATCACAAAGAAGCATGCATAAATACGCTATTACATTTTGGTACATGTATAGCAGCATTCAAATACAGCACAAGAGCAACACAGGTCAGCCAGAATCAAAATAATAAACTGGCTGCATGTTCACCTGGTCATGTGTTTAGAGCAAAAATCTGTCGAAAAATTGCGATTGTGAATTCTAACTTTGTTTTTTTTTAAGCTACTAACACTTAAAATAAGCAATTTTTCACTAAGACATTTAACTTCAGATGTAATGTTACACTGCATGTGGCTACTGTTTTCATATAACCAGCTTCACTTCAATTCCTAGGTCTACTACATCCTAAAGCTTAATGTTCAGTAAATACATTGAAAACAATGCAGTTTTTCTTAAATTATAAGAGGGGAGAAATGAAAATGTGGACCTGATAGCAGGTCATGGTATTTAAGAGGTTAATATGTCACAATACAAGGAATTCTGTGATACTTCAGGCTAGATTTGTTCCAGAATTGGACTGGATTTGTTTGTTGTTCCTCTGATATCCGATTCAGCATTTTCTCTTGATGCCGGATATCAGATCTGTGCTATCTATAGCAGAGATGGAAACCCACAAATCATTAAGAGGAAGAGCTGAAGGTAAGTTTGTGTTTATTGTATTGATATTTATCATACTGTGATACAGGTAGACCCAGTAAGTTGATAAGTTACATTAAGCATCCATGCAACAGAAATGATCTGATAATAAATTTATAACAAAAATACGCAGATCAGGATTTTAATCAACGACAGGCTAGTGACCACTTTGATCCACGTTCAAAAAATAGGCCACAGCCTAAGTGGTCTCCTCCCAGTTCTGTAGTCCATGAAGCCAGGCACAGAAAGTGCTGAGCAGGGTGGCACATTGGCAGTTGCTGGTCAAACCTCTCCCACGCCTTCCAAGCCATTCACATTCAGGCTAAAAACATCTGAATAACTGCTGCAATGGACCATGAACCCTAACAGCACCGTGCAAAATACCCAAAGATGTCAAGCATCTATTTGCCTCTGCGACACAAAATATTTCAGATATTAAAGGCATGACAGCAGCCTTAAAACACACCCTCTGGGCATGGCTGAAGAAATAGATGTAAAAAATGCAAGAACAGATGCTGCGCTCAACGAGCATGGCGGCAAAACCTAGACAGCTGTCAGAAGTCATACTCCACATGCAGTATGGATTAGGATTACTGTATGCAGGGGCATGCTGTATGGGAGCTTTTCATATATACCACTATGCGCGAGCCTGAGGCTGAAACAAGCAGAAATGTCAGCGATAGTAGGCTACGTTCATACATTTGAGGACATGTGTAAGAATGTACGGCAACGTGACCAAGCATGCATGTGGACTGTGTATCTGTGAGTTCTTATACACACCACTGACTATAAGGCTCTGAGAAGCACACAGCCACAAGCACCAAGCACCTACCAGTAGCCTGCCTCAACACAGGGCCCTGAGAGTAATGTCAAACACCAGACATCCAATAGTAAAGTTCTATAGCAAATAGTAAAGTAAAGGGGAATTCTGAAAAATTCAATTCTTGTAAATAAAATTGTTTAAAGTGGTTTACTGAGTTATTGACAGAAATCAAAACAAAATAACCACATTAAAGAGCCAATGGCTCACATTTATCAGACTTCTTGGAGTAATCAAACTGATCTAGGATCAGCTTATGCTTTTTATCTAACACTGAATAAAATTCCATGAAACGATCAGACTTGATCTTAGATCAGCGCTCTTACTCTGAGATGATACATGCAGGCCAACAATCAGGTAAGGGTTGTGCAGAGGGTTATGATGAATAAGTGCTCTACAAAATGCGTAACTCACCCTAGTTATCGCTTGATGATATAGTAATTGTCAGATACCACATATATGTATTTAATTAGACCACATAAAAAAAGGTCAGGCCACAGCACACTGCATGGTTGCATGATGTATAATGTAGAGCAACGCATAAACTTTGAGCCAGCTTCTGTGAACGCACAACAGACTCCAAGAATCAGCCTGGGACAGAGGCAAAGTGTGCAAGAGTCAGGGACCTTCTTAAATCTCTCTCTCTTAGCTGTCAATAAGGATGCATGGGAACATGGGAACACATACATCTGCTCCGCAACAGACAGAGTTCAGCTCCACATATACCTCTCTACCTTCCCTCCATTTCTTTTTTACTGTTTACCATGTTCAGCCTCTGTTTTATGTGTTTAAGCAACAGAAGCACAAACTAAAGCAAAGAAAAAGATTTGAAGCAGCAAACAGGCTGGCGTGCAGATTCTTCACGCCTAATGAGTCACTGCATATGGGTGTCCTCTATAGGAGAAGCATGACTTGAAATCCGAAGGCGGCCATCACATCAGCTCTGTACATGTGTGTGTGTGAGCAGCACAGGCATGAGTAAGTGAATAAACACATTAAGGCATGGAGTAAAGCTGTAATCAAGACCCGGCACACTGTTTATCCACTCAAACACTGCATGCTGAATGTGACACAAGCATAGCTTCGGATACAACAACACGGAAAGAAGCAAATAGACCTTCGTTGTCTCTCTCTCTCTCTCTCTCTCATAGCTGAGTGATTGTATTAAGATATGACTGCACACACCACATACACACCCATACAGATTTAATTTCCAGTCAAAACAGTCAATAAGCTATTAATAAAAATAGCAGAAAACATATATTTTAACAGAAAATTACACAGAAGCTTCAAAAACTGAATATAACTTATTTCAATATTAAGTGTGTCCACGCTTCACCTTTATTACAGCTTTCATTCTTTTGAGGAGACCTGCTTTCAGTTTAACATAGAAATCTGCAGGGATAATTTCCCGCATCTCCAAAGTTCAGTCTCAGAAGTTGGTTGCATTTTCTGCTTCTCACAATCCAAATAATTCCAAACACATTCAATGACGTTGAGGTCTGGATTCTGCTTGGCACACGAAATACTCTCCAGTTCTGGGAAAACAAGCCACTTCATTGTCTTTTGCTTCTTTTTTCTGTCTGTTTTCTTTTTTCAGTAACAGCTTCTTGACAGCTACACATCCTTTCAGATCCATAGTGTTGAGTTGTCGTCTCACAATGGAAGGATGTACAGAAACACCTGTGGATTTTTTACAGATCTGAAGCAAGAGTGGAGCTTGATATTTTCCTTTCTCTCAAAGAAGAAAGCTTTATGCTCTGTTTATCTTATGGTTTATCTTTTATTGCAATTTTTTATGATTTTGAACTTTTTTCACTTATCTTTCTTTGACTTTCCCTTTGTTTATGCAAGTGGATTATCTTATATCAAATCTACTTAGAAATATCTTTAGAAAAAATGAATAACTTGTACTTAATGGACATTTTGACTGGAAATTAAATAAAAAAAAGGGTGGTCTCTGACTTTTTCACAGTATTGTATATTTGTATGCACGTACACACACACACACACACACACACACAGAGCACAGGCAGGCTGTGGCAGGAGGAGCTTAATGCCTGAACTGTCTCTGAGAGGAATGAGGTATCGATCCACTTCATTCACACAAGGGAGTAAATTACTTGAAAGCAACAGGCACTGTTACTGTTGTAATTATGACTCAGAGGAAAAGAATAGAAAGACGACCATCATGCTGCAACAGCTGTCCAGCTTTAGGACTCCAATTGTGAGAATCTCTGCTATAAAATGACTACTGTCCAGTTTATATCTCTTATTGTCCAGTTTATATCTACAGTTTATATCTCCATTCTGCCAGCAGTAGCAGTAAAGAGTGAAGAGAGAGACTCAAGAGCTCATTAATGAGCAGTTAAAATGGATGTAAGGACAGGGAACAGAGGGACTCCACCACTATACACTATCACTAAAACTACCTTTCAGGGTACAAATACTGTCACTGGGATTAGAATGTTTAAGGATAGGTCTTCGGTACCTTTAGTTAGGGAACATGATTGTACTAGATTCACTTGCAGTTGTATTTCACTTCATTTAAGCCATCTTGACACCCTGTTAAAGCATTTTGTTTGAATTTCGTACTTACAACTATTTCCTACAAATATGTACCTTTCCCATGGAAAAGCAAATGTACACTGCAAAAAAACAGTATGTCCAGCAGCAAGGGTGCCAAAAACACTCATTAATTAACAGTAAAAGTGTGCTTTCTCAATGATGGTAAAATTAAAGTTATTTAATATTTTAGAAATACTGCCTTTTACTGTAATTCAACAGAATTTCTCTACCAGTAGCACTCTCTATTTTTGTACTTCTTTGAATGGTACTTGGAAGACCAAAACCTGGACAGTAACCTTCTTCCAACAGTCAAGAGGATCTCTAGTAGCAGTGAGTAAGCGAACCTTGTACTCCTGACTTTTTATATGAGTCTTATAATCTCAATATCACACGCCTAGAAACACTGATTTACTGCTACCAAACAATTAATGGCATAGATGACTGAAAATCTTCACAGACATAATGCTATTGATGGGTTAGGACAGCTCTTTGACTATGAGGCAGGGCTTCTCAATCCTGGCACTGGCCCTTCAGTGTTTTCATGGACTACCATGCTCAGTTTAACCCTTTAAACCTCAAAGGCCTGTACAGCCCACACTTCAGCTCCTCACTCTCATAACCACATAACTTACACTTCCTTCTCATAGTTACTGAATAATGTATCGTCTACTCTTAAAAATAAAGGTTTCAAAATGAGTTGGAGCATCACTTTAGGTTCCTTAACGCTTTAAATGGCCAAGGTTTTATTACACACTTCTATAACCTAAGAATAGCTCAGCCAGTTTGCACTGAAGTCCCTGTAGTTACTAAATAATAAGCTTTAGTATATAATAAGCCTGGGATTTTACACTGTTAAAGGACCTTTCAATGGATGATTCTTTAAAGAACCATCTTTGTAAATTAGATCAGTTTTTAAGTTTAAAGAACACAATATAAAAGTTCTACATAAGTTTAAAGGTTTTCCTACAACCAAGAACCTTCTTTTTAAGAAAACGTTACTGAAACACAGGGCTAGGGTTCGAGGGGTGAAGCTTATCAAATGTTTGTTAATGAGCAGAGTTCAGTCAAGATTGTTTAAACAGGGAAAAGCACTAAAACGGACCAGGCCTGGGAAACCCTTCTATAGGGGGGTAGGAGAGCCCCTGCCTGTGAGGGAGGCCCAGCTGATTACTCACTCTACACGTGACCCGTCACAACTCATTGTGGTTGATGGGAGCACGTGACCACTCGCCCACCCCTGTTCATTAATACAATAACAGTAAAGGCTCTTTTAGGGCGATGCTGCCTTATGACGCTGTCTCGGCATTGTTTTGACAGCTAGGGTAGACTCTATAATACCAACAGCAGAAAACACGTTCATTGCAATAACTGCTCAGGTGATAGCCTAGGTGCCCCCCGCCCCCCCACCCCCCCACCACAGTCACTGCACGAAAACTGTTGTTTCTCAGCAACATTGCCAACGCACGCGATCATGCGTGAAAAATACATATATGTGGCCCACTATACTACAGAAAAACACACAAGCACGAAACGAATTCCTCCAGTGGTCTTATTCGATTTTGAGGCATCTCCCACTCCCCTTACCTTTCATCCAGTCCACCACCTGGCTCGTTGTCCACTTGCTTACAGGTTCCATGACCAAAGCCATCGTGGAAGTTTTTTTTTCCTCCTTCTTATTCTGTTTATGGTCAGTGCCCAACAACAAAGGTGCGCGAGAAAAAGATTCGCTGCAAACACTCAGCTGCAAAACAGCGCGCGACTTAAACGAGCTTCTTCCACATCCATCGCGTGGTTCCTGGGGAAGGCGCGTGAGCAGCCTGTGTCTGGCTGAAAGCGCCCACGTTCACCTGGCTGCTCGTGCTGAGGGCGCCCACATGATCACCGCTAGGTTCCTCGCGAGCTCTCCGCATTCTCTCCTCCTCCTTCTCCTCCTCTCTCTTTCTAGGCTTCATTCACATCGCGATCCCCTCCACGGTGGTGTCCGAGGCGAGCCGCTACGTCAGGAGTAAACAGCAGCTCTGCTCTGTCTCTCTCCGCTCAGACAGACTCTCAATGGACAGCTCCGTGCTGGAGAACCGCGAGGCTGGATCTGAACGATGCAGCTCAGGATAAAGGAGACACTCCCCTCTTCTCATCATTGGAGACCTCTGAGCGAATTCTGAGCAGTCCAATCACTGCAGCCCACTGAGCCATGCAGTCCCATTTAACCATTCAAACAGCCTCGGGTAATGGAGGCTTCAGGACCAAAATGTGCTGTTTTACTGAACTTTATTTGGAAAGAAGGTTTTTTGAAGTTATTTCTGCATGAAATAATTCATTCTTTACGTATTAATGGAAAAAATAAAGATGGTTCTTTTAAATTGTTCTTGACCAAGACCTATCATTGGAAAAGCATTTCATTGTTTTTATATGGTTAAGTCAGAGATCATTTAATTCACTTTCATTTAATTAAGTACAATTAATTACAACTTTTTCATGTTTTTGTGAAAATCAGAAAACACATGTTTAATGAAAAAAAAAAAAAAAACTCTAACAAATATTTTAGTTTTTAGTGTGTCCACACTTCTGTTCTTCTGTACAGCTTCTGTTCTTCTCAGGAAACTTACTTTCATATTTTCAAAGAAATCTGCAGGGATATTTTTCCACACCTCCAAAGTTCAGGCCTAGAAGTTGCATTTTCTGCTTTGCAAAATCCCAGTAATCCCAAACACATTCAGTGGTGCTGAGGTCTGGACTCTGTGGTGGTCAGTACATTGTTCTGAGAACACCAGCAGCCTCTTAGCAAATTTTTATCTCTGTTTATTTCCTTTTCTCAGTGATAGCATCTTTACAGCTACACATCCTTTCAGACCCTTAGCACCCATATTGTTTTTTTAGAGTGGAGATTGATGAACCCTCAAACATGAAAGTGTTAAGTACTGCTTAACTGATGATGACAGTTTTGGTGGCTTATCAGGTCTCCATTTATATATATATATATATATATATATAATTTGTATATATAGACTAATGGAAGGTGATAGAAAATAAAGAATATAATACATGCTACAGTCGATCAACTTACCTACAAGTATGTGTGCTACACTTCCAAACAGGTCAAAAGGAGTGTGGTGGAGGCTATTACAAAGGTACCCTTAAACATCATTTAATAACAATCATATCATCATTGATCAGTTTTAAACATAAAATAAGCCTTATTAGAAAATATATGTCTACAGTTTATATGGATGTTTTAGGATAGTTCTGGACAGTATGCAAAAAGCCCCCTGGTATTCAGGGGTCCCATGTCGGCTTGCTGCTCCAGCGTTGGCTGGCTGCTGACTCACTCACCATAGCTGATGCTAGCTTCAATGGCAACAAAATGTTTGGTTTAACAATTCTCCTTTTGGAAATGCTCTTTTTTTAGGTTGTTAATGTGCTCTTGCACACATCAATTAAGATCCTACACATCTCTTTTGTTCTCAGTTTGTGAAATGAGTAACAATTCACTCTTTCCATCAGTCTCTTGGGGAAATAAGTTTTCAGATTTACACATGCTATGGCATATTGTAAAGTTTTCAGAGGTATCCTGGGCATAGTCACAGTTGCTAGGCTATGAAGACCTAACTGGGTGAACCAGTTTGCTACAGCATCACCCTGAGGCAGACCAGTGCTGCATATCTAGTTTGTTAAGAATACCAAATACAGCTCGCTGATTGTGGGAGAAGCAGCTAAACAATGGCCTTTGCCTGAATCTGTATTTGAGCATCTAATTTTCCCAAATGTCACAACATGTTTATTTTCAGGGACTCTCAGAATTTTGATTTTGAGACATTCAGGGGGTCCAATGGGTTAATTCGGAAGTCCTGGACCCCCTGAGAACCCCTGTATTTTGCACCTTTGTCCTGGATAGTCTAGATCTGGGTCATTTTCATTGGGTCAGTTTGTTTGTTTGTTTTTATTTATTGGCACAGAAAACAAATGCTGTGATGAATTTGTATTTACATATTGCCATTAACAAAGAATCAAAAGGCCCAGTAAGTCTACTTGTTTAATATTAAATGTCGCTCCTGAAAGAAACCCTTATTCACATTCAGTTATCCACTTCAGCTCTCAAAGGAAACAAACAGGGGGTGCTGGGCTTTGCACCAGAATCACATATGCGGGATATTCACTGTTGTGAGAGGTTAAGAAAGGTCTGTTTTGCCAACAGATGTTTTTATTCTTACTGGCCTGGGAACACTGAAGAGAGGCTCTTGAGGAGGAGGGGGGAGAACAGGTTCAAGATCTGTGGCCCTAATCAGTCTTTGACCATTCACCCTTGGCTCTCTCGGCATCTGTGTGTGTGTGTGTAAAGGCAGAGCTGAAAGTGATTCAGACTCACAATGTCCACATTCACTAAATTCTCCACTCTCAACCCATCATGTCTTTAAAGGGCCAATGAAAAATTACATTTTCCTCATTTTTTTTATTTAAAAAAGAGTATATATATAAAACTAAGCTGCTCTTTTTACATGTATTGCTTTTGTGACCTCACAAAAGCCCACAGCAGTTAAGCCCCACCCATTCACACTGAAGTATTATAAGTAACGTCCATTGAGGCACAACATAAGGCAACCAATCGGAACAGAGCTCATTTACACAATTTACACAATTCCACACACACATACACACACACACACATATATATATATATATATATATATATATATATATATATATATATATATATATAGGTTGAAAAACGATGTAAATGTAAAACTAATTATGAGTGGGTTTGGTATATAGAACCCAGACATTTCAAGTGGACTTCAGGGAGAAAAATTAAATACAAGAAAATGTAAGATATGGCCCTTTAAAACAATTACAGTATAGCTTTTAGTCCTGCCTCAACAGCTTTAGGTTCGTCTACAGATATGATCAGATACTTGGCCTCACTAGTGCTGTTGTGATTGAATTCAATCAAATCCTCCCAGCAAAGTTCCAGCATCTAGTGTAATGCCTTTCTAAAAGAGTATAGAGGCTGTAGAGACTGCAGAAAAGTGGGACAAACTCCCTATTAATACTATAAATTTGGAAGAAATGTTGAATATGTTGGTGTCTACAAACTTTTGTATACGTATAAAGTGAAGTGAACATCAGAGGAGCACATGCTGAGAAATTTAGCTTACAATGCATGACCAAGTAAGCAATCACAAGCAATCACTAAATGCACATTAGTGACCCTCTCTCACCTACACATCATACCTTAAAATAATGCAATTCATCATAACGTCACACTTTAAATTAAATGGTTATGAATTCATTATAAAATAAATGATTAAATGCTTTAAATAAAATTCTTATTTATTTATTCATGTTTTAAATTTTGAAGTATTTTAGTTACAAATATATGATGTTACAAAACACATTTTTAAAGACTGGATTTGAAATCTAACTTCTGTATTTCTATACTGTTTTACAAAACGTTTGCCTTGATCTAGTGCCAACTTCCTCTCGTTCAGTACAATGTAAACAGAAAGTCAGTGTTAAAGAAGAGCAGCACTAGACTGAGCTTAGGTCGGGTCGCTGCTTTACGCGACTGAGAAACTGTTTAAGCTAGATGTAGTCGGTAAACACTATACTGTGCTGGCGTGTTATTTCACCGGGGTCTCTTTAAGAGAAACAGGAAACACGCACAGAAACGAAAGTAAAGTTTGCGGCCTAGACTGCGGATCAGTTAGGTCCAATCGATGTTTGTATTTTGAAACGTTTTACCAGAGTTTTATTAACTCTGTCTTGCTCATATAGTCTTAGACCTAATGGCCATGTCTGGCTAAGATGAAGACTGACTGAGCGCTTCTGGAGCAGCAGGATTAACAACGTCTTTGTAGGAAATCTCAAAACAAAGTGAAGTTATTGGACTTCAGTAGCTCGGAGTTCTGACAACGAGCTCTTTAGCTACCGTGCGCCTCATGGAGGACTAAACATTTCTGAAAAAGTAAGTAAATTCATACTTCTAAAACCTACATAACATAACAAAGGCGTGCTTTAAACACGTTTGTGTGCGATAATTTACTCTATAACGTGTATGAATGTGTATCTGTGTGCTGTTTATTCGTACCATGGCGTTCGCTCAAGAAGAAACTCAAGTTAGCTTCCTGTTCGCCAGCTTCTGGTTCGATTTGCCCGTTCCACCTTAAGCGGTGCAGCACCAGAGTGTAGCTGCTGTGCCATTTAAGGTGGAACTGAAAATTCGAAAAAGAAAAAGAAGCTAGCTTCAGCCTAATTCTTTCATGCGGAAGTGAAAACGACAAGGAATCTGGTCGCTCTGGTGGTGGCAAGTTGCAGCTGGTTTCTGCAGAAAACCGACGATTCTGACACTGTTTGGGTTTGTCGCATTTCTTATTCACAAAGGCACCAACACACGACAGCAGCCGAAGGAAGGCTAATAATCGGAGATGGAGACTGGATCCGACAACAGCCTGCCGTTTGGACAGGGTGCTTCCGCTTTCGGCAGCGAGGACGGGGACGTGGAGGATGTTATTCCAGAAAGAAGACTGTCTCTTGATCTGAGACACTGGGAACCAACAGACAGGTAAACTTATTCACATGCGCGGTGAGTGAAATCATGATTACCTGCAGCAGGTAATATCTAATACCAGTGCACAAGTGGAAATGGTTTCACTGGCCATGCAAATGTGACACCTGCTGGACAAACCAGGAAACCTACAGCAATGTCCCAGCAACAGTTCTGTAGACCAGGGTTCCCAAATCCCAGTCCTGGTGACCCTGCGCTCTGCACATTTTTGCCTACCAGACCCAGCAAACAAGGCACTTGTTAATTAGTTAATGAGTTGAATCAGATGAGCTCAATGAGACAAAGCACAAAAAAGTGCATAGTGTTGGGTCACCAGGACAGGCCAGCTGTAGACCACTTACACTGCACACATTTGTGTTTTCCTGCTCTAACACACCAATTCATCCCAAGAAGGCCTTACAATATGAAGTAATTATGAATAGATATTATATAATATGAATATTTATTATTAGTAGGAGTATTACACATCATTAATATGTATTATATTTAGATGTAGTAAAGACTAAGAAATAAAAGTGGGAAAACAAAGCTGAAACTACGCTGAAAATTGTATGCATTGATTTCACTCCATTTGATTCCTCATTAATAAAATAATATTTCACCAACACAGGTTTGTCTTTTGGTGCACTTACCCTTGGCAAAAACTGTGCTGATATGATATATTTTATAGGGATGTACAATGATATCGGAATGATATTGATATTTGCAGATATTAAAAAATGGACAGATGTTTAGATTTGACCAATATTTCAAACTGATATTTGATGATATATTTATTGTACTTTGGAGGAGCAGAATATTTTGGCAATACTGGACTACATTATTAAACTGTGAGCATTCTGTTAATTATACTGCTATCAACATTGGAATCAGCATCAGGAAATATGTGAAGAATATTGGATATTGTTATTGGCTCACATTTCTCTTATTGGTGCATTCATATTTTATTAATTTACACATTTGAATCAAGTAAAATCAATGCATTACTTTGTCCAGTGTACAAGACTGGAGCTAGGAAACACTAATCTTGAATTTTGCATTCTTAAAACACATTAGGCAACTCTTGATTCAATGCTGATTATTACACAAGTACTTATCCTAAGACTTATTTAGTAACTAGTTTGAATTACTCAGTAATTACTATGAACGTTATATGTAAACTATATAGTTATGAAAGTGAGAAATTGGTCTTGGGGTTTAAATGATTAACAATAGAGAGTTGTAACCATTCCCTGGGTACCAAGTGTCCCTCATGTTTTCTTCCTCTTTTGATAAATATTTTTCTCAGATATGATGTAGAAAGAGCTGCATCACCTGCCCCAAGTTATGTGTCAATGCACAGTGATGACTGGTCCTTCAACATGTTGGAGGAGGCTGATGAAGAAGCTCCACTTGGTGTTGCTACACGGTGAGTCATTTGCGCAGTGTTGTGGCTAGGTTATCATGCAGCTATTTCTATGTGCAGTATTTGCAGCATGTGCTAAACACAAATGGGGAATGCATGATCAACTTTTCAGGAGAGAGGAAAAGCTTATGGACTTTCTGCTATAATTCTCAGATGCTTTCAGTGTTTTTTTTTTCAGTTTAATGTTTTAAGCTTTTGAAAACCATTGAAACCTTTTTCTTCAGGGTCCAACTGGAGAGAGCAAACTCTTCAGCATCAAGCAGCTTCTCATTTAACAGCGATGAGGGAGTGGAAGGCGAGAGCAAACCTGAACGAAAGTGAGTGCAGGTGTCAGCATTTGTGCATCCAATTTCACTGTTTGTCATGCTCTCAAAACTTGATCACTCCCCTATATGAAACTGTCTAATGTCTGATGAAACTTTTTAAAATATAGGTCACGGAAAAAATCTTGCAGCCAACCAAGTGCTGCTCCTCCTCTTCCAAAACCAGAGTTACAAAAAGATCCTAATGAGAAGCGGCACCCTGCACTTACTGTTGATTTCACTTTCAAGGTGAGAAACATTTGTTTTTGCTTTGTTGTATTGTTGCATGAGGTTCCCCATGAGTTTTCAGTTCTTAAGAATAGATAAAAATGTTAAATTCTGCAGACACAGTCTAACACACGGTGCTTAGATGTTTGAATAACATTTGCCTTGAGAGTTTCTTGCATTACTATGCTTCAAGTCTTGCCAGGTAAATGAATTCTGTTGTTCATTTTTAGGCCCTTCAAAGCTGCCTGCAGAAACTCACTGCAGATGAGTTAAAAATCTTCAAACGAAACTTATGGGAGCGCTACCCAGAGTGCTTTCGAGATCCACTAGATGGCTTGGATATAGTTGACGTGGTAGATAAAATGCTAGAGATCTGTGACATTGAAGTGTCCCTGAAGATCACACAGATAGTCCTGAGAGAAATGAACTTAAAGAAGGTGGCTGACTACCTGCAAGGGCTGTGTAAAAGAAGTAAGTGTCAAATAATATACTACTCTGTTCTTGTTTCTCATAGAGTATAAATGCTTAATGGTACTTCTCTTTCTCCTATCCAGATGAAGTCCGTTATGAGTTGAAAGTGACTCTGAAAAGGAAATACGAGAACATTTATGAAAGTCTGGCCCAGCAAGGACAACAGACCCTTTTTGACTCTGTTTACACAGACATCCACATTACAGATGGTGCAAATGCTGCAATAAACAGTGAGCACGAGTATAGGCAGATAGAGGAGCTCCAGGAGTGTGGCCGTGGCCAGAAAGAGGTGGTTTTTTGCAAGGACATCTTCAGCCCTGAGGTTGTGAAGTCAAGGCATGTGAGGACATTGTTAACTAAAGGCAGTCCAGGGATTGGGAAATCATCTGTAGTTCAGAGGTTTATTCTAGACTGGGTAGAAGGGAAAGCGCACCATGACGTGTTCTTTCTAATCCCTTTGCCGTTCAAGGAGTTGAACCAGATGGCAGATGACACAATAGGCTTCATGGATTTAATCTGCAGGCTCTACCCAGAAATGAAGGAAGTAGATACCCTTGACTTTGACGACTGCCGTGTGATGTTCATCTGTGATGGCCTGGACGACTGCACGGTTCCCATTGACTTTCGCAGAACTGCATACTGGTGTGATCTCAATCAACCAACGACACTAAAAATTTTAATCACCAATCTGATCAGGGGAAATCTAATGTACTCTGCCTATGTTTGGGTCACCACACGACCTGTGTCAATCAACCTCATCCCTGCGGAATGCATCCACCAGTTACATGAGGTTCGTGGGTTTACAAATGAACAGAGGGAAGCTTATTTCAGGAAGGTAATCACAAACAAAGAGCTTGCAGAGAGAGTGATTGCTCATATCAAGTCCTGCAAGACGCTCTACTTGATGTGCCACATGCCACAGTTCTGCTGGGTGGTGCACAACGTGCTTCAGAGAGATCTCCAAAACCTGCCAGCAGGGACAGAGCTCCCCAAGGCAATTACTCATTTCTACACCAACCTGCTGCTGATGCACATTGGCATGCGCAGCCAGAGAATGCAAAACAACTCAAAAGAAGAGCCTGTTCTTAGTGATCAGGATTTCCTCATGAAGCTTGGGAAGATGGCCTTCCAGTTACTGGAGAAGAATGTGTTCAGGATCGAGAAAGAGCACTGGACAGAATATGGTTTGCACGTCCGAGACGCTGTGGTCATTGCAGGCCTCTGCACGCAATTCTACAGAGAGAAGTTTGTGATGTATCAAGAGAAAGTAGACTGCTTCATTCATCCGACTTTGCAGGAATACATAGCTGCTCTTTATGTTTTCCTTTCTTTCAAGAACCATGGGAAGAACGTTCTAGAAGGTCACAAGTTCAAAATGTTCTCTTCAAAGGAGGCCTCTCTGGTGGAGCTGCATAAAAGTGCTATAGACAAAGCACTGCACGCCAAAAATGCTAACTATGACATCTTCCTGCGTTTCCTCCTGGGTATGTCAGTGGAGGCCAATCAGGACTTGCTTAGGAGCGTCCTTTCCAGCACAGGCCCTAGCATGCAAGTCCGAGATGAAACCGCACGCTACATCAGAAAGAAGATTAAGGAGAATCACTATCCTGAAAAGAATGAAAACCTTCAGTGTTGCTTAGATGAACTTTTTCCTCAGCCTCAACGCCACTGAACTTGTTCTGTAGATTGCAAAAGGGATACCGTTGTTTGCCATGGCTCTGTGCCTTGTTGATTGCTTCATATTTATTATTGACTGCTGTTTAGTAGCATAGGATCCTTAGATAGCCTTAGCATCCTTTGCTTTTGTAACTGTGAATGTGTATTTGCTGATGTGACTTCAGTGTAAGAAGAATTATCTTCAGTAGTGTTCCTGATTAGTTCTTATGGCGCAAGCTGTATGTTAAGTGCTACATTTTCATCCAAGCTCGGCCACTATAGCATTTGCTTATTTTCTTACTGTTTTGATATGTTACATATCTGCAGAAATTTTCTGTCAACATGTCAACTTGTCATAGCCAGTTCCCACCATACTTGCATGACTGTACCATACATCTTTGAGGCCAGAGCCTAGCACATGCTTCCTCTAATCTGTAGGCATCTTATCACATGTGTAATCTGATTGCCACAGAGTGTGATTTTAAGCATCTTGAAGTGCATAGAAGTCAAGGCTATGTACCCAACACTGACATATCCAGTCATACATGTATGGGTGAGATAATAACAGGATGAAGAGGGACACCACCATATTTTTCAGCTTCTATTCTTGGTCAGGACCTTCTTAGATCACTCTTGTTTGAGGATGTCTACATAATACTTCTTTTTTTGTTCAAGACATTCGGGAAACAGTCTACATTCTAGTCCTTTAAAACTTGTTCTGTTGCAGTCTTTTTCCTACTTCTTGGTTTTCTGTCACTCTATAGTGCATCAGGAATTTGCTCACCAACAGCAGTGTAAATCGCTAGCTAATTGGGAAGAGAAATAGACTGGTGTTCAGTATAACTCTATAGCTCATTCCTTTCAAGAGGGGATAAGCCAGTTATATTGCAGTTCAGACAGTACTGATAGTCTGGTTTCTAGAGAACTGCTTTTATTCCTCCTTGCTTCAAAAATTCCCAGTATGTTACTTCATGTGTGGTGTTTGACTACTTAATCCATAGAGAACTGTTTGCCTTAAAGTGTGAAATGCTGAAGGATGCACTGTTAGTGTATGCTGCTATTCTATATAGAAACACAAGTTGCTTTAAGTATGGCATGCTTGAGCTTATGTCATTTTCAAGACAATAAAGCCTTTTCTTAATATAGAAGCTTCTGCATTTTTCTTTTTCTCTTTCAAAATATGGCCACTTTTGTTTATAGGCCTGTTTAGTGGGATCACTAAGAATATGTAGTGTTGATTGCCTGCAGAACATGGTTTGTAGGTAGCAAGTCATGCTCATGAAAAAAAACAATGTCAGATGAGTCACATACATTTTAGCACATTCTCCACTAGCAGGTGAGTGCATATGTACACTTAGAGAATGGTATGGGCCTAACTTAAATTTAAACTGGATGACCATAAATGTCTCTTAATGAAGTTGTGACACATCTTGTGACAGTCTTGTGACAATGACAGATGACAGTTTGCCCAGAAGCCAAAGGACGTACATTGGAAGGTCAGAAGTGTTTGTATGAGGTAGTGTTTCCTATTGAAGAACCCATTGGAAGTACTTAGCTGTCCATTTGGGAAGTTGAGAAATTCTTGCAACCAAAACGTCTCTTGTCAGAGACACCATACAAAGCTTAACCAAACATATGATCAAATGTGGAGACTGACACAGTTTTGTACTGCTTACTGACTACATGTTGGTGAGATTTTGGCTTATGTTTCACCTGTCAAAATGTTGAGTTGATGTGATCACCATAATTACAGTTTCACTAAGAATGTGAGTGAAAAGTGAAAAATCAGTTTCAAATAAAAAAAGACATGATAAAATGTTGGATGATGTTTTGGGTTGGTCATTGTCATGAGTTTGGTCTAGTAGTGGAAAATTGCTTTGATGCATAATAATGTATCTATCTAAAGGTGAATATTCAATCATTCATTCATTTTGGAAGGTTAGAATCCATTGTAATAATATTAAATGAATTATGGGCTCATTTCCCCCCCAAAATATATCTGTTGACAATTTACAAATGTAAAAAAAACTTGTATTGTTTTTATTGTCAATTTTGCACTACTCAGTGCAATATCCTCTGTATTCACTGTAATTTTTTACAAATAATGCTGCAATGTGTCAAAGCAGTCAGTCAATCAGTCAAAGCAGTCAGTCAAATGCCTTGAATCAGAGATTTACACTCCTAATTTAGACCTATGATAGAAGATTAGTATTGGCAGTAATGATTGGTTTGGCTCATCATGTCTGCAGTAATCAAAGAAGTCCAGGCTTTGTACACTGTCCTTACATTAAGTTATCAGGTCAGATAATGCCCTTGTCATCAATCCAGGCACTGTGGTCACAAAATCCAATGCCAAGCATCAGCTAGAAGCGCATAAAGCCCCCCCAGAATTGAGCTGAGGAGCCACAGAACTGCATTCTTTGGGGTGATGGAGCATCACTCAGTAGATTAAGGGTTAAGTCGGAGTGTCGTTTGAACTAATCATCCAACATAAGTACCTGACCTCACTAGCGCTCTGGCTGAATTCAATCCAATCCTCACAGCAATGTTCCAACATATAGTGTAATGCCTTCCTAGAAGAACACAGGCTTTTACTGCATTAAAGAGGGGACAAGCTCCCTATTCATACCCCTGATTTCATTAGGTTTTACATGGATAAGCAGGTGTCTAAAAACATTTGGGCGTGTAATGTATCTGTGCAGTCAGTCCTACAGTGCTTGATGCTCCTGAAAGTCTGCATCCTTCACACAGTTTGGCCAAATGCCACTACCTGGACAAAAAGCCTGGGCTGTGTTCAGAGGAATGCTACTTTTGACTAAAGACAAAGACAGCAGCTGGGAAATCATCCTGCAAGGCCGGTGGGTGGTTACAAAGTTCTTTACAAAAATGTCCAAGTACAATATGTTCCTGGTTTATGTCTGTTGAATTGCCCAAGTAAGAAGCTGATGTAAAGTGTCCTAGATACTAATTATATTTAGGTTTAGGCTTGTGCCATATTATTCAGAACTCAAAGGAGGCTGGGTGTGTTCCAGGAACAAACCAAAGTACTTCAGAAAACTGAAAAAACAGTACATATCTGCAAAAGTGATTAAATAAAAACTTTTTTTTCATGTAAAATCACTGGGTCTCAGGAACACCCATCATAAATAGTAGCACCAGAAGAATATGTATCAGAATACAAAAAGTGATATTAAAAGCATTTTCTGACCATTTTTGTGGCACCTATTCTTTGATGCAGAGAAACAGTAATGTGGTATACAGTAGTGAATAACAAAGGCACCACTCGTTTTATATTTACATAAAATTTTTGAACATTTAGTTACACACTCAAGTCACTCACTCACCTTTAAAATTGTGAAGAGATTAAAATTCTTTTAGAGAGGTGGGTGTTAATCTAATCAAAGCAGAATATTTGTTGAACTTATCATTTCGTCTATGCAAACTTTATAAGTAGTTGATGCTCTCTTGAGGAAAAATAATATAGATTTTAACCTTTAACCCTGCAGCAATAGCAAAGTCATGCACTACTCTCTAAAATTACAACAAACTAATAATAAATAAATAGACAATCTCTGTGTACTTCATGTAATTAACTATTTTGTAAGTAACCACAAAATATTACTCAGGCATGACCAAGTACTGCCATGCAACTAGGCAAGATTCATGGGGTTGGTCTCCTGAACAGGGATTAAATTTTGAACTAAACCACATTCTAAAGACATGTTCCCCATTGAAAATTAAACCTAGTGCAGGACTAGGCTTACTCCTTGTCTGGAAACCGACACTGAAGTTTGTTGCATCAATTTTGTTAAAAGTTAAAGTTCAAACTGCCATTCAGTAGCTTTCCTCCCATGAGCTCTGACTGTAAATGAGCACCAGGTGGTGTACTTGAGCTTCCAGCAATTCAACATAAGTAGACTGTGGAGAAGGCTCTGCAGCAGAGCCTTTATTAAAGTTGTAGTTTCTTTCATAACAGCTTGGAGAGCCCTTCTACTCTACATATCTCCTGAAGGAAGTTATAGTCACCAAAAATATACAGCGAACCATTTAAACCATCACACTAGCCTCTACAGCCACAGCGGTTCCTCCACATGCTCCAAGTGTTTGGGTCATAACAGGTTTATTTTTGTTGCAACTGTGAAGCCAAGATCATGAATATCCATACACTTCAAATAACATTCCCGAAGCATGGGGATGTCATTTTAATGAAAAAAATATAAGGATTCTGAAAATAAACATCAGCAAACATAGCACTCGACTGTAGGTCTTCAATGTTGGAACAGTTCCAGTAATAAACAAGAGAATTTACTGTTTCTTCTTAATTACATGGGCACAATCATATTTGCCTCTGACTACTGTGAGTTTGACACCTGGCAAGTCCTGTGTTCTCCCTCCTTCAACCAGCACTACATGGTGTTCCTGAAGGTTATGTCCCTCCCCAGGTATGAACGCCACAGCTTCCTTGCCATTGGAAAGGCGGACTCGTGCACATTTGCGGTTGGCTGAGTTGGGCTTTTTGGGCTTTCTGATTATGGTCTTCAGGACGACAGCCTTCAGCTGCGGCCTGCCGAAAGTGGCACCAATCTTTTTGAGTGGTGGGGGAAGTTTACCTCTGCGGTGCATCTGATTGAGTGTAGCCATGGTCCTGCTAAAGCTGGCAAAAACTGATCCAGACCAGGGGAATGAAGACTGAGATGCTGTAAGAGTGAAATAATTAGTATTTTATTTGACTGTATTTCTCCTCAACAAAAAAGTAAGCATGTAATATATAATGCATTGTAAAATACATTTAAAATGGAAAAGAAAACTGAGCATTGTGGGTACTTGACAAAGCCTTCTCACGTTTCAATATTTATTATTTGGATATAATAGGTCGGTATACAGTAACCAGTATGTAAATTACAGTTAGATGCAATATGACTTATTGACTCACCTTGCAAGACTGAAGACAGCATCGGCCTCAAATTCGAAAGAAAAGCCATTGTAAACACACTGTAAACAAAGCAAAGCAACACGAATTACATTACATGAATCACTAATACTGTATCCATTTGTTCAAAACCGCAGGACGTTAGTGAGCCAGGAGAAAGAAAGCTGACTAACGTGGTCACAATGTTAGCATATCAGCTAATAAACAACATGGTTAGCTACAGCTATATGCAGGATTATTTACACAGTCCTCAGAGAGTACACTATACCTGTGTCTGATTCACGGTCAGATTTCAAGCCTTTCGATTTTAAGTTTTCCTTCGTGAGAGAAAAGCAGGATTGATTTTGACCTCTCGCAGCGTTTATGTTTTAGCCATGGAGGTCGCCATGTTGAAAGCTCCGTCAGGGAGGTTTCTGTTCCAGTAAAGCTCTGCTGCCATCTAGCGGACACTCGTCTGCACACTGACTTCACCACGGCAGGGCTATAATAAACTAGATATGAGGCGCCCTTCTCTCCTAAAACAAGGCAAACCGTTTAGCTTTTAATGTACAGTTTCAGTCTACAGTGGGCTCATATATGACCTATATAGCAAAAAGTGAAATGAAGACATCACAGCTGAAAATGAGACAAAATGACTAAAGTGGCTGAGACGTTTAGTAATGTGCATTTTTCTTGTAAATCTAAACCCAATACTTTGACATGTATAACGAAATTGTGCATGTAACATTTCAGTTTTCCCCATTAAAAATCAATTATCACATGTAATTTCAACATGTCAAATAATTTTTTACTTTTGAAATTTGTATTAATAAATTAAAATATAATTCAATTTACACTAGTAAAAACACTTCTCTATAAAATAATCGAGAAAAGCAATACATTCTTACTACATTCTTACAAGCTAAAGTATAATTCTAACTAGTAAATCTTACTATAATTCATTTTAGACTTTCTGTAATCAACAATTTGCAGATCAGCTAAAACAGCTTGGCGTGGTAAACACGGTGAAGTTTAAACACCGCTGTAGATACACTGCGATGCGCCTTGCAGTGTGTAAAGCCACATTAGTCTGGACTGGCTGGATGGGGCACGTACAGGCCAGATAGGTCACGTTAAACCAGCGGTCCTTAGTGTTTAACCCGCTCCAAACACACCTGATCCACCTAATGAACTTCTTATAGGGACACTCGGGCCAAAAGGCCTATTACAGCAATGCTGCAGCGGTCTCGAGCGAGTTTTCCTGGTTTATAGAGGAAAGCATCTTTCTGATGATGCCTCACACAGGTGAAGGGGAGTTGTGAAAGACTCCAAGTGCTCTGGGGTGGATATTTTGAGAACCAATTAAAGTTAGTGTTATAATGCTAGCTAGCACCACAGATGTATTTATTAGGCTCGCAGTCAGGATTTGTTGAGCGCTATAGGGAATTCCCAATAACTATATGATGTATTTGCGTAATGCATTCTGGGTACTGTAGTGAGAGAAAAATGACGGATAAAAACGATGCAAAATCATGAATTCAGTCACACCACTGAAGCAGATGAGTTCAAAACTGCGCTACAGAATATCATATAACATGACAAAAAACATTAAATTCCATTTTTTGGCCAGAATACCTCATTTTGTTTATTCTCAACAAAAAATAAATACATTTCCAAATTTCCACTGTTGATCAAATTATATATTTTAATATTTATCATTATTAGAGTGTAGCGTGCGTCGAAAGACTTGTGGTCTCGCACGGCCTCACAAGACCTTGACCCGTCCCCAAAGACAGGGGGCACTGCAGTTGGGAATCTGGGCGTTAAGCCTTTAACTAAGTTATAAGTGCGCTGCAAATGTGCAGTTAATTTTGTTCACCACTAGATGTCGATCTGGAGTAAGGCCTGGATTTAGCGCGCCGCTGTTGGCATTTTAATCACAAACACTTAAGGACAGATCATCTATACATTTAAAGCCTATGGATATTCACGGACTATCTATAACAAGATGATTTAATTTCGATTCATTGCATAATTTTATGAACACTGTGTTTTAGTCTCACTATTGCACTGATGTGGCGCTGGCACGACATTTGCTCATCTGCTCTCAAACAAAACACGTGGGAAGTTGTGTTTATGGCGTTGTTCGGCATACAGGACGTTCGAAGCGTCTATCCTTCGCCTTTGCATTACCGTGTAAGTGGGCACGGGGCTGTTCGTGAGTTTTGGGGCTGGACGATGATCAAGCAGAGGGATGGAGGGAAAGAGTGAAGGGAGCGGAGGAGCGAGGGATGGGCGCGAGGGGCGAGGAGGGTGAGTCAAAAGAAGAAGAGGGAGAAAGGAGAGGAGAGAGAGGACTAATGAATGAGCGCGCACAGATGTGTGAGAGAGGGAGGATGAAAGGAAAGCGCGGCGGACTGATTGGAGGAGTGGGTGGAAAGCGCACCTAAAGTCCTCGTGTACCTTCAAAAACCTTGTACACCCTCCATCCCTCTCTTTCACTCGCTCTCTCTCTCCCCCTTGTTTTCTTCCTCCGCGTCTATTTTCGTTCCTCTTCAGCGCTGAAAGGCCGCCGCGCGCACAAGGACAGGAAGAAGAGACGGAGAGCGCGAGATGAGGCTCGTTCACGCATGCAGTGGCGGTGGCCAATAGGAGAGTGGACAGGAGGGGGGATATTTTTGGATATGCGGGGATGCGTTGACCTCTGGGGGAGAGTAGGTGGGTCACTGCTGTATCGGACAGCGTCAATGAAAAGGAACCAAACTGAGTAAACTTGACCGGAACTATAATGCGAGCAGAGCCGCGGAGGCGGAGCTTAAAGCGTGGAGGATTTGTAGTCCCTCAGCAACAGCGGAGAAAATTGCGCCAGTTGGGCGAATAGCATAGGCTAAGAGGAAAGCTGAGAGAGAGGCAGGAAAGGCCTTATAGGGTATCATCATGCAGTACCTGGTATAATGAGCGAGTGTGGGCTGAGTGAATGTTCGCTGTGCGTGAGTGGGCGTAGGAGTGGGAAGCTGATTGTCTCCACCATGCCTCTGAGTCAAGAGCATGCGTCAGGAAAAATAGCTTGCGCCTCATCATGTGCGTCAGTCCGTACCTCTCACTTCCACGAAACCATGGAGACCCTCTGAAAAGGCACTGAATGAAAGCGTGGAAGTGTAAAGAACAATAGACTTCCTGGGGGTTGGGGGGGCAGCATTAATGAATGCATATGGACGCTGATTCTCTATGCTGTGATAATGATGCATTTAATTGATTGTCATATACGTACTTTTTTCTTTTACAAGACAGCATAAAAGCATCAACCAAAGCAACCATCTTTAATAAACATATTTATTATCACTAGACATATACTTATATCATTTTTGATAGAAGAAAATAAAGATTTGTTCATGGCTTTTTCATATAGAATTGCACAGACACAAACAGAATTCCTTGTAAACAATGTGAATAAACAGAGTTCAGGAATCAATCCTCTACTTTTACTGTAGACAACTCTACATTAGGGTGCAATAGAACCAATACAAACGTGTTTCGTCCATCTTCAGAAGAATCTTCGTGTAAAACACAATCTTCACTATAAGTGAATACAAAAAGTGGCACTTTGTGAAACTGCCATAACAAGAATACTCTTAAGTATTATCTTTTTTTTCCCCAAAATGACAGTCCATTATGAATACAAGTGCTCATGTGACATTCATTCTGTTGAAGTATAAACATTAAATGAATATATTTCTCTCATGTTTTATAGTTATTAATATAATCTAAGAAGAAAATCTTGACAATATGCCATACTTTATCAATTAAGTCACAGACTTATTTTAGAACATGTGATCACCGGTTCCATCTGAAAGAGAAAAAGAGAAGAAAAGAGAGGTTAGAAAATTACAATTGAATCTTTACACTGAACAAATGCCAAAAACCCCCCCAAAAATCCTCACATTTTTGATTCTCACCTTGATAGAAGTGCTGTGGTGACTCCTGAAGAGGGAGTTGATACAACTCAGGTTGTTGCCTCAGGGCAGGAGTAATCGGGGCGGTTGCCTCGAACACAGGTTCCATGGTAACCAGCTCCTCCAGGAGGGACTGGGCACAGGCTAGGCTGGGGGTGTGGTCAGGAAGTGCTGGGCCAGGTGTTGTCTCTGGGGAAGCTGAGAGAGTGGAGGTTAATCCTGGAGGCAAAAGCTCCACATCCATCATGCTCTCTGTTAAAGCACCCTCATTGGTCAACTCTGGCTCCAGCAGCCTGCCCCCAGCCGTGCTGTTACGGTGCGTCGACTGGACGCTACAGAGGTGGTGCACACCAACTAAAGCCTCCTCCTGTGAGTGCCCAGGAGAGCAGCTGCTCATTGGGGCAGGAGGAGGAGGAGAGTGGGGTTGTGGGGAAGGGGTGGAGGAGGAGGAGGGGACAACTGGTAGAAGTCCTTCTTCAAATAAAGAGATTTCATCTTGAGCTATTGATGAGTGAGCTTCTGTCCAGCATGTGGTGGGTGGAAATTCACAAGAAGGCAGCTCAGGGTGGTCCTGGGTGGGTAAAGGCTGTTGGAGAACAGAGGATGGGGAGTTTGTGGCTGGTGGGTGGTCGTGAAAGAAGCCATCAGCTACAGAACTGAGATACTGAGCCAAGAGGGAGATTTCCAGTTGCTCTCTTTCATCGTCAACTTGCTGGGTAAAGAAACCTGTGCAGGGCTGTTCTGTAGGAGAAGCCTCTGGGGTCAGGAGACCCTCTGGGGGACCATGATTGACTGAATGAGGAACATCAACATACAGGGGCCCTCTTATCTCTGGCAATGCCATGAGGTTGTACTTTTCAGTGCCTGGACTATCTGGGGTAGGAGGCAACTTCTCATACAGATGCCTATGGCAATGCTGTACAGAGAGCACTAGCCCAATGCCTGTTGAGAGGGATGTTGGGTGAGTTGCTGAAGGCATGGCTTGGGTTATTTGACTTGGGGCACTTGCAGAGTCTGGTTTAAAGGGCTCCTCACCAAACATGAAATGGCCTCCTCCAAATCTTGGGGTATAAGGGGGGGTAGAAACCAACTCCACCGTGCTGGGTGGTTTGGGCATATTTGAACTGGGGAGATGTGCAGGAGGAACAGGGGGTTGACTAGCTGTATGTGAAAGACCTGCCTTACTAGTTATGTGGCTCAGCCGAGAGGGAGGAGCCAATGCTGTGGAGAACTTTGTTGCTTCTGGTAACCACATCTGGTGGCTTCCATACTGTTGGGAGAAGTTGTCTTCATCCAAAGAGAAGCTAGGGCAGGGGGCAGAGCCCATTGACAAGCCGGACTGGGAGGTGCTGCCGGGCAGTTCCTCAGAGGAGCTGCGACCAGAGGCAGTGAAGCTGAAGTCAAAGGACTGGGTGGATAGGCCGCTGCTGCTGGGTGTGAAGACCTGCTCTGGGCTGGACAAGGATGGCTCTGAGCACTGCTGAGCCAACCCCTCCTGGTACAGGAGGGCTAACTGGTTTTGCTCAGAGTAGAGCTGCTGACGCACTGACCATGCTTCAGATTCACTGTGGGACGAAAGAAGAGAAAGATGTGTCAGTGTCATTCAGAGTATCATAGTGATAAGCAGTGCTGTTTTTACAGCAGATTCACCTTTAGATATGAATGTTCCTAAACAGTAATTGGCTTGGATGTATCATTCTAGCATGAATATGTACACTGAAAATTTCTTTAGGGAATGAAAAGTGGCTCTTCTTGCTCCAAAGAAGGATTTTTGGTGCCTTTATTTTTAAGAGCCTTAAAAAACATCAGTGAACCAAAGGTGATTCTTCTATGGCATTGAACCATTTCTGGCACTTTTATTTTTAAGAGCGTAGCTGATGAGAGCATAGCTGTAGTACCTAATGACGTAGTTCTGGGAGCTGATGGGATGTTCTCCAGTCTGGAGCTGAAGAACCATATAAAGCCACACCCACGAGTGGTCAGCTGCCTCCACCTGAACCACCATCTCTACCTGCCTCTCTCCTCCTTCACGCACTGCAGAGGAATATAATCCTTAATTCATAAAGCTCACTGCAATCTTACACTACACCATATTTAGAAATTTCCTGTTTGGTTGGCTTGAAGTCATAGCAACATAGTCATATGGCTATACTAAACTCACACAGGGTGCAGTGCTGTGCTGAGGCATGAGAGAGATCACGAGGATGCAACAGGCTGTACCAGGAGCGAGAGCGCAGCGTGTCCACATCATAGCCCAGATACACACTCACACTGCAAGGGAACCAGAAAGGAAAGACAACAGTTTACTTCCATTTGTCTTTAATGCCAATATTGCTAATAATCACTAGACTAGCATGTGCATTTTTTAGAGCTTGGTTCTCTTACCACTCCTGGGCAGACTGAATCCTCATGTCCCGGCTGTGCTGGGACTGGAAGCAGGCTAACAGGAAGGCCTGTTCCAGAGGTGGAGTGGGCAGGGGGTTCATGGTGGTTGAAGACTGTGATACCTGGGGCTCCAGAGGTGAGCAGAAACACACCCACACAGGGTTGGACGTCCAGTAGGAGGATGAGTGGTAAGGTGATGGCAAGCAGCGTGCTCGTACCAGAGTCACCTTGTTTCCAGAACCTTGCCTCCTCACAAACTTTGAAGTGTTGAAGCGACAGCGAAAGAGCCGCTCTAGGAAAACAAGATCAGGAACTGAATATAAGTTTGTTCAGATTTTGAGGGAAATTCAAGTCTTTGGATGGGATGCAGGGTCATGCAATAGGACTTCATACTCAAATGTTTAGAAATGGCCTTGGTGGGATGTAAAATTCAAAGAAAGCTGGACTGAATCAACAGTGCTTATAGTTACCTGTCTCAGGTGTGGTCACTGGCACAAGATTGCTCCTCATAATAAAGTGGTCAGAGGGATCTATTATGTCGTACACGCTGTCGCTCTGAGCAACCAGATCCACCTGCATCATCCAAGAGAATTCATGGTCAGGCACTAAGCAAGAGCTTTAAAGTAAACTCAGTTTGCTGGTCAGTGTTAGGATATAGTGATCATGCATTGTAGTTGCATTAGAAATAAAAAAAAATAAATAAAAAAAATAAACAGTCAATGTAATGACTAGAGTCTTCTCACCATAGAGTGACCCAGGTGGTCCGTGACATTGTCCGATAGGTACAGCAGTTTGCCCTCACTCGTGAGCACGAGGAGGAAGCCCGGCAATGTGTGCACGAGCTCGGAGAGTTCGGGCATAGACATGAAGGTCCCACTTGCTTCATGACGAGCTGCCTCGTTTAAATCTGGACAGGAGAAAAAGTGTAAACAGAATTAATCGTGATTACAGCGAAATGTGCTTAACTTTAGAAGTAGTAAACAACTCAAAACGCCAAACCGAGGAATGTATCAAAAATCTGCACAATAAATGTCAAAAGTGTTGAATTAATAAGCAGTAAAGTTACCAATTAAGTGTAAGTAAACCTCAAATTAAGCAGCCACAGCTTAATGTGACTGTTCTGAGGTTCGCTTTAAGTCAGAATAATACCAAAGGTCTGTCATGTGTTTTTAAAAGAGCGCCTCTAGGAATCAGCACCTTGGACAGCGACCGGCTACTTTCCGGAACTTCTTCAACAGCTTTCAGTAACCATCTCTCAGTGAAACCCTCATCATCACTATCAGTAACGAGCTTTACTCATAAAGCGACTCAACTAGGTAAACAAACTCAGCCTACCTTGAGAGAAGAAGACGGACTTCCTCGTGTACATGCAGGCGAGGGACATGATGTGAAGGTATGAAAGGCGCGACTTGTCCGAGTCCGAGATGGGCAGCAGGTCCTTCAGGTTGCGGATCTCGGAGTTGATCTGATCCCTCCGCGCCTTCGAAGCTCCTTTGGTGGAGCGATACATCTTCTCCTCTGTAGCCTACAGGTGGCCTCAGTAGCTGCTGATATGCAACAGAAAGCGCGCGCAGTTTCAGGGGCTAGATCTCTCTAACGGCGGCGATCTGATCATTGGGACAACTGTTGTGAAAAACTGGCGAGATAAAGAAAAAAAAACTTTAAGGAAGAATCATTTTCCTCCTCACACAGTCGTTTTTCTGCGCCCCTCTTTCTCTGACGACAACACACTGTCTGAATCAGAACACTTCTTCTGCTTGGTGTGCTGGTTCTGCTGGAAATGCTGCGTTCAGGCCCTTTATATAGAGAAAGATGCTGAAGAAGGGGGCGTGCACTGCTACAGGAGAGGCTGCGTTACTGCCTTCACTCCGCGATGATGATGATGATGATGATGATGATGAAGATGAAGATGATGGACTAATACAGCCATAAGAGGCTTCAGCTCTGTCAGACAGCTGCAGCAGCACTGGTCCATTTTGGGTCCTCAAATTCTCCTAATAGCCCTTATTATCCATTTTCTTTCTTTCTTTCTTTCTTTCTTTCTTGCTTTCTTTCTTTCTTTCTTTCTTGCTTTCTTTCTTGCTTTGTTCCTTCCTTCCTACCCCAGGCTGAGGTATGTATGTAAATAATTAACCCAAGTAAGACAAAATCTATCTATCTATCTATCTGTGTATCCTTCTATCTATCTATCTATCTATCTCTCTATCTATCTGTCTGTCTGTCTGTCTGTCTGTCTGTCTGTCTGTCTGCCTGCCTGCCTGCCTGCCTATCTATCTATCTATCTATCTATCTATCTATCTATCTATCTATCTATCTATCTATCTATCTATCTATCTATTTCTTAATTTATCACCCTCTCCCCTGAATTGAGTTCTCCATGAAGCTGCAGCAGTCAGTGCTGTGCTTAGCCTGCAGGTAGTGGTGCCAGTAGGAGGCTGGTATCTCACGATGTCGCATCCACCGTATCTACCCACCACTTCTACCACACATACACAGAAAGAAAGAAAATAAACAATAAACCACGACGTGAAAGCAAACAAGTGATTTTATCCCACGATTGTACCCCCACACACACCATGATCAGCTGCAGCCCGCTGCATTTTTTCCTCAGCTCACCACAAATAAGCAAGGATCACGACAAAAGCCTGTCTATCACCACAAGTGACAGACTTACCCCAAAACCTGTGACCTCATGCATCTAAACTAGACTCTGCGCATAAGGAATACAGCAGTACTGCAGCCCTTCTGTTAAATATTCTCTACTACTGCATTTTATTGATGGGCGAACTAAGCTTCTAACTATCCATATATATCTTATCATGACTGAAAGTGACATGCAAAGACAGTTGTTCTCTCATCAAACACAATGCGGCAAACAATGTAAACTAGTTATACACCTATTGGTTTGTGCTCTTAAAATAGCTTCAAATTTTGAATGAACAAGATCATGCTTGTGGTTACTCAGGCAGGACTGTATCTTCAAGGTGCAAGCTGATCATAGATGGTCTGAGGCAATCTCATGTAGAAGTGGACAGGTCATCAGTGATATAAATAACTTTGAGGACACAAGCTTCTTTTGTCTGAAATCCATTGCATATTTGTACACGAATAGACTGCACACATAAAGATGAGCAGAGCACTTTGTAAAAATTGATGTGAGATGTTTTCTTATACAACCAGGTATGAGTGCTTAGAGCACGCGTGGATGCACGAGAAAGACATGTGTGCACCAAATGAAGGACACTTGTCTGGTTTTATAGTTTCTCTTTCTTTTTGTTCCTGTATATTTTTAAACCAGGAGCATCAAGGTCCTCACTTCATTCCTTGAAAGAAAGACAATCTGTTGCTTGGCAACTCTCCCACTCAAACATTCAGGCAGGAGGAGATGGAAGATGTTGGTGAAATAAGTTCTCATGATGGACCTGTGTACTCTCTCATGCTATTTAGATTTCCAGTGTCTCATTTAAGGCTGCGTTTGTATCCCAATTACCTCAACAATTTGCTAATTCAGAGAGGTTATTGTTAGCTTGTCATTTTAACATACAATCGTCTTCTTAGAAACACCTACATACTACTTAGACTCACTGCCCACTTGATGAGCTCCTCCTACCTAACAGCTTGTCCTACCTTATAAGTGCAGGATTGTAGACCGTAGGCCACCACACTTTATTGCCACCTTTTACCCAGTGTATTCCATTCCAGGTTACTGATTACAGGTTACCTGTTCAAAAATGTAAATGTAACCTAATCCAATGGATCACTGTATTGAAAAAGTAGTCTAATTACTTTCTGTTACTTTTGGATTACTTGTCTTTAATTAAAGATGTTTAGTTAAGTAAAGAAAAGAGAACAATAATTCTAACAAGACTTTTTATCAAGAATGTAACTTAACACACATTAAATTGCACTGTTTATGAAACAGAGTGAGAGATTATAGCTGACTTAAATATTGTGCTCCATAGAAACAGCCACTGATCTTACTTTTGAATATTATTCTTAAGTTGACAGATTACATATTTTTATAACAGTGTAATTTGTTTGATTTGTGTGATTTTAATAGGAAATGGAAAAAAGGTCAGTACATTGAGCCTGAAAGCTTTGACACTAAAACACAAGGGGAAGAATGATCCAGTACACTGGATCAAATACAAAATAGTTAAAAACTATACTGCTGTCCCGAGACCTTTCCTTTTTTGATTTATTTATTAAAAATCTGTTGTTTATTATGCCAAAGTCAAAAGATCAATCTGGTCGAAATCTTTTTTTGAGACTCCTCATTAACTATAATCATAAACAGAGGCCATTCTAAAACTCTCACTGACCATCGTGTGTTCTATCTGCTAAAAGGCTGAACTGGCCCATCAGGTTTAATGTTGGTGCGTTCTGCTCGGACTTTGATGATCGTACTTGTTAGATGCTTCCTCATCAGCTGTCAGTGGTTTCAGTCCACAGAAATCCTACGAGTTTAAATAGGCATTAAGTGGGAGCTGATCATCTTAGTTACAAATAATGATCATTTACTCCTATTAATATTTTTCATTTGAAAACTACTGAAGAAAGAAATCATACAAGTAAAAAACGAAACTAATTTTGCCGCTCACGAGACTTAATTCGCTCTCTCTTCACATTTCAGACTGTTAGTTAAACCTGTCAAGTAAAGGTTTTTAAAAGTTTGATTTGTAGCCTGTCAAACTGTAGAATCTTACACAGCAAAAAACAAGAATAAAGAGTTTCTGATCAGATCAGTCTGCTGCTGTAGAATCTGTCGGTATGGAAATCCAGATTGAACACCTGATTCAAATATCTTCAGGAAAATGATGCAGATCTCAGTCCTGTCTATAAAAATAAAATACTTCATAAAATTTTATAGAGTGGCTGAATAAAAAAACGTAACTGCTGCTGTGTGGGGAGGTCTTCATTATTCTGTCCTGGCAGGCAGTAGCCCACCCCCTTCCCCCAAATTAAAAACTCTTCAAATCTACACTACACATGCGATATATTTATCATTAAAACAGCGAATTTTGGTGAAAGATGATAAATTTGCATTTAAATGTAAACCTGCTACAAATCATTCTGTTTTTATAATGTACCTGTTATCTGATTACTGTCTTTTTTACTGTATCAGACTGTATTCTGATTACATTACGCAGTTATATATATTCTGTTACTACCAAGCCCTGGGTTTGTGTAAGTATATGGTAAATCAAAGTTCCTCATGTTCCAACTTGATCTGCAGGCCACACTTTGGGCAGTCCTGCTCTACCCCATTCATCACTGCTGTTGACCAGATGCTATTTGGGTGGTGGACCATTTTTAGCCCTACAGTAACACTAACACGACAGTGGTGTGGTAGTATGTGTTGCACTGGTATGAGTGTATCAGTCACTGCAGTGTTGCTGAGGTTTTTACACATCATTGTCACTGCTAGCTTGAAAGTGGCCTACCTTTCAAAAATGTCCAGTGATTCTGTGGTGAGAAACTGACCAATGGCTAGAGGGTGACTAACACAAATTGTGAATGGCAACAGATGGGCTTCATTCTCTCACTGCCCACCAGAAAAGTGGGCCTAGGGTTGTTTCCGATATAGTGACCAGTGAGTATACAGTATATGATACGTACACTCGGCAAGCATTTTATTAGGAATAATATACTAATACTGGGTAAGGCCTCCCTTTCCTCTCTAAACAGACCAAAGTCTTCATAGCATGGACTCCACAAGATGTTGGAAACATTCCTTTGAGATTATGGTCCATGTTGATGAGATTGCGTAATGCAATTCAGGTACACCTTCATGCTATGAATCTCTTATTCAACCACATCTCAAAGGTGTTCTATTAGATTAAGATGCAGAGACTGGGAAGGCCACTGACGAACACTGAACTCATTGCCATGTTCATTAAACCAGTTTGAGGCAACTTTTGCTTTGTGACATGGTGCATTATCATGCTGGAAGTATCGATAAGAAGATAAGTAAATTGTGGCCATAAAGGAATGCACATCAGCAACAATACTCAAATAAGCTGTGGCATTCCAGTAATGATTGATTATATGAACAGGCTAAAAATGTGCCAAGAAAACATTCCCCACACCATTACACCACCTCCACCGTCCTGGACTGTTGACATAAGCCAGACTGGGTCCATGGATACATGCTGTCCGTGCGAAATTCTGACCGTACCATCTGTATGTCAGAAATAGAGAATCGTCAGACCAGGCTATGTGTTTCCAGTCTTCAGCTGTCCAGTTTTGGTGAGTCTGTGCCCACAGCAGCCTTAGCTTTCTGTTCTTGGCTGACAGAAGTGGATCCCAACACGGTCTTCTGCTGTTGTAGCCCATCCGCCTCAAGGTTTGACGTGTTGTATATTCTGAGATGCTTTTCTGCTCACCACAATTGGTGAGTGGTATCTGAGTTACTGTAGCCTTTCTGTCAGCTTAAACTAGTCAGGTCTTTCTCTGTTGACACCTCTCTTCAACTCAGAACTGCCACTCCCTGGATGTTCTTTCTTCATTACACAATTCTGAGTAAATTCTAGAAACTTTTTTGTGTGTAAATCCCAGGAGATCAACAGTTTTAGAAATACTCATCCATCCTGTCTGGCAACAACAATCATGGCATGGTCAAAATCACTGAGATCACACTTTTTCCCCATTCTGATATTTGACATGGACATTACCTGAAGCTGCTGGCCCTCATCTACAGGATTTTGTGCACTTCTGCCACACAATTGGCTTCACTCTCTCTACTGTAAACCTCAAGTCTTTAATTGTACAAAGATGTGAAAGAAAATAAAGCAAGGAGGAACGTGGGAAACGTGTCTGTATAAGTGAATGTATGAGCACACGTGTGCCACGTGTGTATGTGTTCAGTGTTTGTGCATGTGTGTGTTTGTGTGCACATATGTATGTGTGTGCAAAAGTTTAAAACACAAAAGCAACGATTAGGTGAGCAGAGTGAACGCCTCCACATTTCCCTCCTCCTCCATCCTTTCGTTGACAAAGCTCATACACACGGCAACCTTGTAACTGTACTTTCTTTTTTTCCTCCTTGCTTGTTCAGGCTATTTTTAGAATTTGAGCTCATTCCTTTTCAATCAATTTGTGTTTTTATAAAATGAGCTGAATAAAGTCTATAAGCGTGGGGAGATTGACATCTATAGAATAGCACCTCCACTGCTTCAAGACAAAGGGTCAAGCATGCAATTTAAGCTCATGAGTATCAGGTGTACATGCATTTGCTCTCTACGCTGCTGGTGATTTTGCTTCTGTTTTTTTTTGAAGGTATACCAGTTTGCACTAAGGTTAAGTCTCCCTGTTTGTACCCTCCAACTTTATGTTTGCTTCTCAGTTACCATTATGACTGCTAATGCCACTAATAGAATTTTTTCCTCGCCAGGCTCTGCAATTATGGCCATTACTGATCAAATAACAGCGCGTTTGACCTTATGAACAATAGTGAGCCGATAATGAATAAAATGGAAGAAAATAGAAGGCTCGGAGAAAGAAACAGGGATAGAGGTGAGAAGATGTGCGTAAAAAGTTGTAGCTTGACGTAAGTCAGGACATATGGTAGGCCTTTCAGCTTTAGCTGAAAAGTTTTGCTGCAAGCTCAGAGGACTTGGCCCAGGGGAGCGCGCTGCAGAGAGGGAGCTGTCGCCCTAACCCCTGAGCTCCCTCCGGAGTTTTTTTGTTTATTACGTGGGTGGTGCGGCCATCTGCTGAAAACAAAATGGCGGGGGATGGGCTCCCTCAGCTGCTGATTGATGCAGCACTTCGGATCACACAAAATGAGTAATGTCCTTAACACATCATCTGTGCACTTGCCAGTCTGCTCGCTCTACAAACACTGCAGGGCTTTGCAGACCTGTGTTCCTGACCCTGGAATGCATAAAGAGGGTCAATTTGATCTGACAGGGCGTGATTTTTATAATAACTTACTGATAAAAGCGTTGAATTCCATAGTATTCTGAAAATCTTGCTTGTGAGCCTCGCAAATGTCATTTCTATTTTTTTTGATCATAGGTTCTGACAAAACAACATTGTTGTATCACATTCCCTTCTTAAAGGGGGTCAAAATAACCCCTATACATTTACTGTGAAATTTTGATTCACAATGGTATGTTTTAATAGGTTTTGTCTATAGGAGTGTTGTATTCATTGATATTTCCATGGATTAATCAAAAATAGTTGTGACAGCCAGTTTGATATTTTTTGTGTTAAAAATTTTTTAAATGGTTGTTTGTCTTCTATGTTAGTTATTGCCAATGTTTCACAATATTTAGCATAATTTTTCACGGCAAAAACTGCATTCATAATTTTATTGTGAAAACAACTTACAGTTACTTATTGGCTAGAGTTGCATTACTTTTACAGTTGTTATGTAAAAATACAGGAGATTACTGTATTTAATTTACAGCATATTATTATAAGTGTACAGCAGAATAAATATTATTATTTAACGTGACTTTCCCATCTGCTGCTTCGTGTAAGTTAAGAATTAGCTTTGTCTAGTAACACTAGCACGTCTTCGCATGTTTTATTTTAACTAAAAGCTCCATTTTGGCTTCAGCTGTAGCTTTGAATCCCTCGCTGTTTGTCGTCCATGTAAAAATTTGAGCCCTTTACCATATTTTAATTATTGCGAGTGAAACTGTATACTGATAATAGCTGGTCATCCATATAACGACAAGATACATATCTAGTACCGGTACTGACATTCATGAACAAATGATGACAAAATATATTTAAAAACAAATTATCCCGCCATACCTCCAAACTGGCTCTGCTCTTTTTTTGTAGTAGCTTGTGGCATAGATACTCATGAGAACTCAGGGCTGAGAAGGAGATATATATATCTATGCATCCTCAAAGTTTGGCTGAAAGAAGAGGTGCATTCCAGTTGCCCTTGTAGTTCCCAGCAAAGTGCACAGGGTATTCAGACATCTTAAAGGTTTATTTATACTCCCTTCACGTACGAAAAAGAACACGTCTCTTTCAAACGATGAAACTGTTACCGTTACTGTTACTGTTACCGATGTACCGTTACTGCCCACGTACTTCCATACATCCCTTATGTTGGCATGGATGTTAAGCAGTACATCCACTAGAGGGCAGTCCAGAGTAAAAAGTTTGACAATAAACATGGCAACGGTGGAGGAGGTCATAATAATGTTCTTGTCACTATCCAGTTTGAACTGGAAACCCGATTTGGACCACACGTGTGCAGCAAAGGCATGTCATCATGCATTGTCTAAGGCTGTGCCCAAAACTGAATGCAGCTGTCTTGATGCCTTATCGTCTCCAAAGTCGGTGTCTCAGAAGGCAGTCTTGTTATGAATGTACCTGCAACCAAATCATGTTTAAGACGCACTTTGAAAGGTAGCAATACGTCATGCTGTTGCCAAGATGACATCTCACCACTAGCTGTTGGTGTTACCTTTTTTCCAGTCTTTTAAGAAGGCTAGGATACATCTATGCTGCCTTCAAAAAAGCAACCAAACTGAGGAAACCCAGGCAGAATTTTACATAAACATTCAATTCGGGCATGACTGGCTGCCTTAGTGCCTCAGAACACTGTATGAATAGGCAACATTTATTAGACGAAACCTCAGGCAGCAGCCATAAAACAGGGGAGGAAATTACATACGTTTTCACGTGTGTGGTCCAAATTGGGTTTCCGATTCAGATCAGGTAGAAACAGTACCAACTACAAAAGAGGCACCAGTGTACACTGTGGTGGTCTGTAAGGCCATTAAATACTTTGTGACATGCGGACAGATAATTGTTTTCACTTATATTACCGATAAAAGAAATTTGCATGGTGTCTCGCATGAACTATTGGCTACACTGCCCTCATGGCCTCCAGTGGTACTGCTCTGTTTTGTCCGTATCTGTAAGCTTTCAGAGAACATGCACAAATACGGATGAAATGAACACAGAGTAAATACAGAAGGCTCTGTCCGTATCCGTATTTAACTTTGAGCATAAATGAGCCTTAAGGGTGAATCCAAACCACATGGAGTGTAAAATTCCCTTGGAAACGAACTTCAAACTGCACATGGAGTAATGAACATCAGTTTATCACTTCACAGGAAGTTGCAGGAAAAATTATCCATCAGTCACTGCAGGTCTCTTGAAGATGCGTTTTTGATTATGACACTGTAGGACGTTCCGAATTAAGGTATTTATCAACTGCAGTTCCCTGAATTGACATCCCATACTTAAGTGTGTGGGTAAAGCGGCACTGGAATTCTCTCTGGAATGGAATGAAGCTACGGTCACGTTTCTCTGCCCCATTTTAGGGATCCTCTACGTTCTCTTGAAATAGGACAGTGCTTATAAAGTATGTGGCCAGGAAATAAGACCTTAGAAGATCGCAGCCTCACAATTGAGATAGATATTCAAAAGTTCTAAATCAGCTAGCTAGCAAACTCCTAAAGCTAATACATAATAATACATAGTTAGCTAGCTAATTTTAGTTAGCTTGCTAACACTAACCAGCAAGATGATTTTGAATGTTGTTCTGCTGCTGTTACTGTTAGACGTGTTGTTGAGTGACTAAAGGACTGAGAGATCATGAAGTATTACTGGTAATTTATAGCTGTTGCTTTGCTACACTCAGAAATAGGTATGAAACTGTCACTTGGGCAGTATGCTTTGGATAAATAACTCACAAGGAAAATGTTGCTGTTATAAGAAAGCCTTGTATCTCCATAATCTCTGAAGAAACCTTCACAATGTAGCGTCCTGCTACACTCTCAGAAATAAAGGTACGAAACTATCACTGGAGCAGTACCCCTCTTGTCACTGGGGTGGTACCCTCAAGGGTATATCTCAGTACCTTTGGTCAGGGAACATAAATGTATCATAATCCATTGAAATTATATTTTCCAAGTTGTATTGACTCCACACACCCTGTCTCGTCTCCAGGCTTTTTATTTTATTGTTCTGTTTTAAAACATTAGGTTGTGAAAAGGTATAGATACGTACTTTTCACCTAGAAAAGGTCGAGGTTCGCAATTGGAATTTAAAACCACTGTTGTACCTTTGAGGGAACATTTACATTGTTTTCTACCTTGATAAATGAAAAATGGGTCTGCACAGAACCTTTCATTTCAATGAATTCCTATGATTAATTACATTGTTACATAAGTACATAAATATGTTCAGTGCAATTGCCTGAGCTGAAGGCAATCTACAGCATACTGAGAAAAAGCTGTCTTTCCCAGAAGTTGAATGTATTGGAGTCTGATATTTATGTCTGTTCTCAAATATAAATACATATGGCCAGGCATCGCCTCTTCTAAGCTTATTTATGCTGCTGTATCAAGATCTTATTTATTTATTTATTGTATTTTGCCCTTACATTGTGTAAACATTTCGTGGTAGAAATAGAATAGTCAGTAGAAATAGAAATGGTCCGGAACACTCCGAATAAAATCTTGTTCCAGTGTACATTCAAGAAACACATTTACACATTTACAGATAGTCACCTATTCAGCCTACAGCAGTTCAGCTCTGGCCTTTCCCTCTGAAGTTATAAGGGGTGTTTCAGCCCAGACTGAGGCACAGGCCAGCCAGTCAGAATAGAGCTCACTTACACATTAGCCTTAAAGGCACAGTAAGAAAAAAAAGGGCCTGTTTTTATTTAAAGGGATAAGAGGTTGGAAAATCGTCATTTAAAATTTTATTATGGCTGTTTTTAGTACGTAAAACCACAGAAACTTTATAAATGGACCTCAGGGGGAATGAATTACAAGCTAGAAAAATGCAGGATATAGGCCCTTTTGAGTTATTGTGGCATTGGCGTAGAGTTAGACACAGGGCGTGTCAAAGTGCTCTTTTATTAAACACCAGCTGAAAAGGCACATAATAACACAGTGGGGAGGTCATAAACTGCTATACATGTCTTCAAGGTAGACACTCAACCTACCTAAACCTGCGTCCCGACATACAATAACACAGGTAACACATGACACATCTTTAAAATAACAGTCAGAAAAATAAACAACAATTCCCATTTTCAGATGGTGAATGCCTCCCAAGAGCCTACTCGCATAGCCTTTCACATGACCATGCCTCCCGAGCCTCTACAGCAGTGCGAGCCAGTACACTGTTAGAAATTAAGGTACTGTGCAGGTACATTTTTTGTTCACTAAGGTACAAACAATGTAAATATTCCCTCAAAGTTACAACAGTGGTTTTAAGGTCCAATTGTGTACCTTAAATGTGTTTTTCCAAGGTAAAACATATGTATTTGTACCTTTTCATAACCTGATGTTTTAAAATAGAATAACAAAAAACACCCTGAAAGTGAGACAGGGTGTTTGGAGTACAATATAGAAAATATAATTTCAATGGATTATGGTACACTTAAGTTCTCTGTCTAAAGGTACTGAGCTGTACCCTTGAGAGTACCACCCCAGTAACAAGAGTGATAGTTTCGTACCTTTATTTCTGAGAGTGTAGCAGTACACTACAGTGTGAACGTTTCTTCAGAGATTATGGAGATACAAGGTTTTCTTATAACAGCAACATTTTCCTTGTGAGTTATTTAGCCAAAGCATGGGTGGTGGCTACTGGCCTGGGAGGCAACACATTCCTGAACTTTCACCTTTCTAAAACAACAGCCTCAGTGCATTCTCAGGTACAGCACTGATTAGATGTATTTTCATGTCTGTCTGTGTTAAGTTGCTTGTTGACAAAAATGGTCCCAATTAGTGGCACAAGAACATATTAACTCATGTTAAAAACCTCAAAATTACCTGGTTTTTTTTTGTTTGTTTTCCTTCCATTATTTTCATTTTTTTGTTTTGTTAGTGTACACTTGAAGTTGATGCTTGAATGTCTGTGCCGCCATGGCAACAGATATTCGGTATCTTAGTAACAAAATTCATTCATTGTGAGTGATGCGAGGCAAGATTCTTTATAATGACGCAGCATGAATCCTGCGCATCAAATCCTCAGCAACATTTAACCTTTTTATTAATAATGGAGCAGGATGTGACATTGTGGCTGAGTGTTAAGAAATGATCGGAAGGTGGGAAGACAGAAATACTCTTATTATGATTTAAGGATCGGACACTTGCAGCGGGTGTATGTTTGCATAACCTGAAGATTTGAATGTTTACATAACCGCCACCCCCTCACCCCAGCCAGCTCCTTTCTGCATCTGCTATAGGTCTGTACATTACTGTACTATATGTTCTGAGATGAGGACAGAAAGAATGTGATAATTTAGGTGAAAGGTTCAGAAGAAGGTAATTTGTGACACAGTTTTTCTCCAGCCATGCTCCAATTCCTCATTGACAATCACAGGGAGAGATCTGTTCATCTGTCGATTCGTCCATTCATGATTGTCAGTGATAATTTGTTGATAATACCGCTAAAAGCCTGATTGTGACGTGTGCGAGGAGGGGGCAGAGAGGAAATTAGTGCGTCCCTGACCCAGCTCTACTTTACCCCTCTACACCCACAGAAATAGACACAGAGACCTTTATTAACATTTAGCTGGTAAAAATAACAAGGCCTTACTTCTAAATTTGGAGTCAAATGGGACATTTCCTCTGTTTGTGACATTCTCCGTGTTTGTTTGTTATTCTTGTTATTGTTTTTAATGATAAATAACAATAAACATACTAATGACCCCGAGCTGATTGTGTTTATGTAATTACTGTTACGCTAAACCAAATTGGGTTCAAATTAGCATCTACTGGCATGTCTATGTATTGCCATGAGACCCTGCAAGTACTGGTTTATGGGATTCTCCTGTTGAAAAATACCCAGCAAATGTGAATCTAAAGATAGTAGGTACCTTAACAGATAGACCTCAATCAAACGCCTGAAAGGGCAGTTAACGAGACAGTCTGAGCATGTGTTTCATACCCCGTAAGTCACATGTCCATTAGGCTGTGATGGCCCGGGTTTCACTCTACACTATGTCCCGCCTACTCCCATCTGCTGCTCTACCCACCAGCCCTCTGTGCCAACACCAGCCATCAATGAGCTCATCTACACCCTGCTGGACATCCACACCGCAGATCATAAGCAGCAGTGTAATATTACACACACTCACTCATTCACACACACCCACACCCCCAACATACATATAATAACCAAAAGGGAGGCCTTTGTCTCTTTCAAATGAAATAAAATGCATAATTTTGTCCTTGTCCCCACAAAACCATCAACATTTTCATACAAAAAACATTTCCCCCTTCTTTTTCCTCATAACGTCAAATTTTTTTATGATTTTTCATCATCATGGGGACATTTGATCCCCACAGCTAGCTAAATACATCCAAACACACTCAAAGGTCTCTTTCATCTTTTCTTTTCCTTTCCTTCTTTATTCAGACATGAACTAACAAAATAAATATTAATTTCACCTCTTCAACATTTCTGTATTATAGCCCATTGAAGACAATTAGCAGTAAATGTGAGAATCTATCATTTTGCTCTTCATATTTCTATACTATACTGAGTGACAGATTCACTCAGTCTTCACTTACATTATTCTTTTTTCAATCTGGCAACAAAGTTGGACTTTTCTAAGCTAGCTGTACTGCACTCGTGCCATCTCTCTGAAAACTACGCCTCTCACATATCTCCAGCAGTTTATGTGTCTGTGTTACACTGTCACCCTGTGGAAGTATTTGATTAATGCAGTCAAGAGATTTGCTCACCCTAAATACGATTTAGAACAAAAAATAGAACAAAAAAAAAGGCTAGGGTACTGTTTCACAAGCATCAAGCAGTGGGGGTCATTATATTCCAGACCATCTCTGTATGTCCCGGGCTGTAATCCTCCTAAATATATATATGAATATGGACACACAATGCAGTGCAAAAGTCAGAGAAAACACATTTGTTTATTCAATTTCCAGTAAAAACAGCCATTAAGTACAAGTTATTCCGTGTCAGAAACAGAAGCAGGAAACATATTTAATAGAAAATTACACAGAAGCCTCAACAACTAAATATTTTTTTTAGTATTTATTGCTTTTGACCAGCGGGATATTTTTCAGGTTTATCAAATCTTGCAGTATTTACTTTGTCCACTATTTTTGCACCTACTACAACTTTAAATCTGTGCTCTCCCAATAAAAGCTGTTCTCAGAACTGTCACTGATATTATGTTCCCCTTCAAACAGACACTGTCATTCACACAAGCAACTACCCAAACACACCTTAGCTGCCTTACAAACTTCTTTCTCTAAAAAGGCTAAAGAAGAAATTTCTCAGATCACATATAAGAAATCTACCTGCGTAATGAAAGTCAAAGTAAGTGAAAAAACAGTAAAGAAGTTTCCAAAACTAGACTTGAAACAAAACAGAGAAGCTGAAACTCCTGACAACTGGCAAAACCTTGAAGACCACCAAAAATGTCACCATCAGATACACAGAATTTTCGTCTTTAAGAGAGAGGAGAAAACCAAGCTTCACTCTTCATTCAGATCTGAAAACTCCACAGGTGTTTCTGTCCATCCTTCCACTGTGAGAAGACAACGCAATGCTATGGGTCTGAAAGGATGTGTAGCTGTTAAGAAGCTGTAGTATTTGTTTTCTGCTTTTTTTGTAACACTGAACAATGAAAAGCTTGAAGTTAAGGGTCATTTTGACTCGGAATAATAGTTTAAGGGATAGTCTCAGACTTTTGCACAGTACTGTACACAAATCTACCTTACTTTATTTCTTCTCTGTAGACAACGTCAGCATGTATTGGCAGGCTGCACATCTGTTTATTTTGTTTGTATTTTATTTAGTGTATTGAGTATTTTATATATGTTCTGTATTTTTATTGGAATTTGTTTTGACACCTGTAGTAACAGAAACTCTTTGTACTAGGCAAATAACATTTTGTACTTGGCAAATATGGTTGCTGACTATGATCATTGGGGCAGTTTGGATCATTGGGACAATTTGGACAATTTGTTTCAAAAATAATTGTTCTTGCTTTCAGTGGCTTCAGTGGCCTAGTTTACTGACCCAGTCCTGACATCAAAACTCAGGTCCTGCCTCTGTCTTAAGAGGACCTGCACTGGATGAATAAAAATAAATCCAAGTAAGTGAAGTAAGGAAGTGGCCTATATTTACCTGAAGATGTAGCACTAGAGAAGACAGAAGAAAGGAGGAGGCTAATAACATGCATGCGGATAGAAGAAAGAGTGGAGGTTAGTGGCATACACGCATGTAAGGTACTCAAAGAAGACAAAGGCACACAGGTAGGACCTTGAAACACTTTATTCCCATTAGAAAACATGATAGTCCTTTTGTACGTATTAGAAAAAAAATCAATGATCTATATTTGTTCTTTGGCATCACCGAGATGAAACAGCATCTAGAAAACTTGATCAATGCACTGACCTCTTTGGAACACTTATATTGAAACAAGGGTGTTATCTATCAGAAGTCACATTCTATAGATCGATAAAGTGGTTTAAGACAGTTTTCAGGCCTTCTACAAGTAAAAAAGGAATGTATATTTTATTGTCAGTTCCTGGTTTGCTATTGAGCTGATGCATTTACCCAAATCTGTGATAAAGACCTCTCACTAAATTACTCAAAAAGTCTTTACAACTTGTAGAACTCTGCAAAGTAAAATGATAATGATATTGAGATAAATCATCTTCAAGAAAGCTAAATTTACTCACATGGAATTCTGAATGAGTACATTAACACCTGAGGTTTTTGTGTGTGATTGAGTGTATTATATGTATGAGTCTATGGTGAGAAAGTGAGAGAAATGAGTGTACCAATGATTTAGCACCTTCCAGAATAAGCCCACATTCATAGGCTAAAGTAAGAAACACAGGAACAAAAAAAAACATTTCACAGGTTTGCTAGCCCATAGAAGTGTGTCAATTTTCAGGAACAATCTCAGTGCCAATTTTATCCCTTTCTCTCATCATTATTACTCACGCTGACTTCTCCCAGCACCGCACCACACATCTCATCTTTCTCATCATCTGCTTACTTTCTCCCTCACTCTCCCTCTCTGTCTCTAGAAAGCATAAGGCCCCACATAGACGGAAAGGCGCAGGGTTGAGCTGCTCTGGTAGCTCATCAGAGGGTTGACAGACACCATCTCCAGGTCCAAAACGTACTCTTTAGGTCCAGTCACTTCCCGGGCCAGCACGAGCATAGCACTGACGTTGTTGATTTGCTAAGAAGATAAAAGAGAATGACTTAGTCTTGCACTTTTCTGTTCTTCATGAATCAGTTATGTTCCCTTAATATGTCTGGAAGAGAATGTAGTACTGAGAAAAAAAACTGCCATTTTTGCTTAGAAGATAAAGGAATGCCATACAATTTTGAAATATAAGTAAGCTGATATAGAGTAAGACACAGATTCTGATTCTTGTTCAATCAAGATTTTAAGGCAGCCCAGACCAACTAACCAAACCTCACTTTTTAAAGTTAAACCCTAATGTTTTATTACAGTGAAGATTTTGATAGCTTGCAATAGACTACATTAAGTGATTGGGGGTTGCTTGTTACTTGTAACTTGTTCTTACTCTGTACCATAAAAAAGAAACTGCTTGTTGCACAGACAGACTTTTTGCTCTGTTTCAGTTCTATTTTTAACATGTCTTCTCCAACTTCACCACTGGAAAGTTTGTCACACACAGGCTGTGAAATGCCACCCCCCTTTAACCTCTTCAATCCCCTGAATGGCCCAAAATTAAAAAATTGTGGTCCCTGAAAATAAACTTCTTATGACATTATGCTGTCCTTTAAGGGAAAAAAGATGCTGTAATACAATCGCCAAGTTCCTCTCTTTGGTGTGCTCCACTAACTAGATATGCAGCACTGGTCTGCTTCAGGGTGGCGCTGTATCAAACTGTTTAGCCTATATGCTACAGCATATTTGTAAATTTGAAAACTTGCCTAATTTCCCAAGAGAGTAGTAGAAAGAGTCAATTGTTGTTCATTTTTCAAACCAAAGACAAAAGGGATGTGTAAGATCTCAATGAATGTGTGGAAGACTGCATTACCAAACTGGAAACTAGGGGTATTTTGGACATTGGTCACACCTATGTGGCCACTCGCAGTACAAGGGGAGGATGGGACAATGAAGAGCAGATTATTTAAGTGGAATGCATCAGCCCTCAGCTAGGTTAGCCTCAGTGAGCTATACAACCAGCCATGGTTTGTGATGCAAAACACTTTTTAAGAAGGTTGGACATAATGTACAGAAATTTTGTGTCTGGTTAAGCTTTGGTTTAGAACCATGGTACGTTGTCATTATTTTTGTTGTTGCTAGCTGTGTAGCCTTTAGCCTGCTAACTAGCCGGCTAGCAGAGCAAAGTAACGAAGTTGCATCAGCAGTCATGCGTAACGGAGTGGTTTGCCACCTAAAACTGATTGTGAACTTAGCAAAGCAAATGTTTTGTCTGCCACAATTTGGCATCAGGCATGAAGAGGGAATTGCATCAGGGCACAATGATTTCTGGGCAAGTTCTGCTGGTGATGCTGACACTTGTGTTCACTCGATCTCCTGCAAGGACTCATCTAATACACTTCACTTGAGCTAATGGAATGGCCCTTAAGATGTTGCCAGAGACTCCCCCAGGGGAAATGGTGAGACCAAGCAAACGAGGGCATTTTAAAACTGGTATTAAAATGGGTTGTTTGAATGATGGCAGCGCTGTGACGAGGGCAGAGAGGGGAGGGATACCCTATTAACAGGCATGCTCATTTTGATCATTACTGATTATAAGTAATATATTTACTTACCCGGATGTAGAAGTCCCCAGCATCATCCCCAGAACGAATGCGGAAGGTGTTGTAAGATCCTGGATAAATGCTAGTGGCCTGGATTTGGAAGATATCAGAAGGCACGGAACGCTCAGAGGTGATGCTCATGTAGCGAAAAACTATGGAAAAGGGCAGATCACGGCATTCCGGCTTTACCGATGGACACACACAGCGACTATGGAGTTAGAAAGAGAGAGAGAAAGAGAAAGAGAGGGAGAGATAGAGGGAAATAGAGAGAGAGAGAGAGAGATGGAGGTGAAGAACAGATCACCTGGTTACACATACACAGAAGGCTTCCTGTGTGGCCTCTTTGACCTCACATCATTTTGAGGCCTGTAAGCAATTATTTGAGCATTCAAAAGTTTGAGACTTTTGTTTAAATGTTTGGAATAAAAGGTTTCAAGAATTCAAATAGAAATTAAAAAATCAATTTGGGTGCAGACAAGTGCAGCTTCACAGGTTTCAAATAATTAGTAGGAACCTGTAAAAATGAACAAATTTAAAATATTTCCAAAATGACTGAGAGAGCTGTATAACATCATGAATGAAGTTCTAATAAAATTAACATCTAGACAGCCTTGAATTTCAAAAGTGGTAATCAAACCTCAAAGCAAATAACAAACTGTCCATGATTTAATAACATTTTGTTGTTCCCAAAATACTTGAAATACTGAAATATCACAAGAAGGAATTTCCTGTGTGTAATTCACAATATATATACATTGTACATGCTGTATTACGCGTGCAAAAGTCTGTAAACCCCTGTTCATCCATTATTTTCTACTGAAATCAAGGGTATTAACTGGACGTTTGTCCACTTTTGCTGTAGTAACAGTCTCACACTAGATGTTGGAACATTGCTGTCATAATTTTATGAGAGCATTAGTGAGGTCAGATATCAATGTTCAATATATATATATGGGGCTTCAAATTAGCTTAAGCTAGATGCCCTATATACATTACATGTGTTGCATTCTATGTTTATCTGTACTGTCCCTGTCAAAAAAACAAATAATTAATAAATAAATACAAAAATCAAAAACATCACTCCAACTCACAGTACAAAGGTACTGGCACTTCAGAAAGCACAGTTCCACTGCTCCATGACCCAGTGCTGGGGGGGTTTAGACCCCTTTAGCCAACACTTGGCACTGGGCATGGTGACCTTAGGTTCTTGTGCAGCTTCTTCAGACCATCCCATTCTATTGGCAGTGCTTTTCTATAGAGATTATACAAACTGGATGTGCACAATTGAGCACAGTTGTCAGCAATGGGCGCACCTTAAAGTAGCTGAATTTACTAATTAGAAGGAGTGTATGGATGCCTGTTGACATTGTGTAAGTAAAAATAAATGCAAGTGAAAACTGCTCCACTGTGGACCAGTGGTGTGTGTGCATGCGTGTGTGTGTGTGTGTCACTCACTTCTCTGAGACTTGGACGTAGGGGTCCTGGCAGCGATTGGAGTCCACACAATGGTATCCTCCATGCACATTTACACAGTTCTGTCCTTCTGCACACTGATGACTGCCTGACTCACACTCATTCACATCTACCACAAGCAGGAACATGGCAAAAAAACAAAACAAAGTGTGAATGGGCGGATTCTGAGAGATCGTATAAGGCAGGATGAAGAAGCTTGAATTGTTGCCTTGATGAGTCACCACTCCCATTGAGTGAGAGCAGTAGGTTATCTTACTCTCAAAATAAAGCCTTACCCTGGCAGAGCCGCGTGCCCAGGAGCTGGTATCCCTGTGGACACACACAGGAGAATTTGCCTGGTTCGTTCACACATTGAAACTGGCACAGGTAACTCGAGTAACTGCACTCATCGATGTCTGCAGATGAGGAAAGAGAAAAGGAGAGATAAAGATAAACAGAGACATACTTAAAGCAAAAACTCAGACTTAAACTATTTTCTCCTCACCCCAGACTAATGGCAAACCGTGATATTAGAGCTAGCCCTAACGTCAGTGCACATGAAAATTTATTGTCTGTTCTAGAATAAACACTGACATTTGATGGTTCCAAATCATACAGTTGCTGCTGCTGTTTTACACATATTCACAGTTAGTGATGTACCTAGGGCTTCACAAAACTTCAGAGTGCCATTCTTTCTCAAAGAATTGGTCCCTGAATTGATTTGTAAATGAATTTGTTGATTCCTTAATTATTTTGGCAATTAATTTAATGCAAGGCTTTCTGTCCAGCTTCTGAAGTCTTAACCATTGGGAGAGTTTGCTTTGTTGTTTGGTTGTGTCTACTTAGACACCAGGGGAAAAAATCTGATTGGACCATGTTCTGTTGGGCCCTGAGGGTTCCCCACTGTCCCAAACATCAGCCAAGATATACTTGTTGTAAGATTGCTTCTTTAGCTTTACTTATGCTACAACACTAATGGTGCCAATAAGTGGTGGAGGCTTCTCAGTTAGCAAACTGCATACCTAAATCATCACAGACTTGGCTCAAATCTGGTGGAGTTGTTAAGTCATTTCAAACACACTTGCTTATGTGGTTTCTGACACTGTATGACAGACTGTTATCTTAAAAAATAGACAAAAGTACAAACAAAATTCAAGCTTCAAAATAGCTGCTACTACTGCTTTTAGCTACGTGGTAACCTTTTGTCCATTTCTGAAGATTAACAGTATGTTACACAGTATAACCATATAAACAAGTCTTTTTAAGATTACTTAACAACTCAACATGGTTTGAGGCAAATATGTGATTATTTAGGCATTCAATTTCACAATGCTAATGTGTGGCCATAAGCTTCAATTACTTGCTATACACGTTAGCCTAATATAGGCTAGAACAAATCTAAAGAAGCATGTCTTGGCTTATTGACTAGTAATTACATAAGGAAATTTATTTTTGGCCATATCATCCCTTTAACAGACAAAACAACATGAAACAATTCAGTATAAAAAGGACAAGAAGAACACATACCATTGCATGAGAAGCCATCAGGGCCAAGGTCATAACCCTGCTCACAACGACACAGAAACGTCCCATAAGTGTTATAACACCTCTGCTGGCACGGGGCACCCATCTCACACTCATTCACATCTGGACAGACAGAGACAACACTGACCCATCACTCTCCATGAGACACTCATACATGAGAAACATGTTTTTTTTTTCCTAAGCAACAGCCAAAATTACTTGAATCCAGTTTTGGTGTGGAGAATCTCAGCACAAGTAAGGGACATGCTTTTCTTTGGACTAAAACACAAATACCAAATTGGTTCTTTTATATATACCCACAATTCCCCACAGGTTATGGAAAATCTGCTCTCTACTCTCCAAGTAGGGAAACCTGCACTGCCTTCTTCGGTATCCCATGTGAGTATGATGGGGAAGTTTCAACATGTAAAGCATTTGTCATGTGGTGTGAACTTTATCTTCAGCACCTAGACTGTTCTGCCCTGCCAGATTTTGAGATGACTTTTAATAAAACTTCTCAAAGGAAATGCCTTGGAGTAGAAAAGAGAGGGAAAAAAATGTTGAAAGCTAGATTCCTGGTTACCACGCAGGTCACATCAGCTCACGACCTCACCTATAAACCCATCTGCAGAAGTCTCTGCTAAGCCTGCAGCCTCTCTGGAGGCCTCTGCCCAGCCAGGCCCTGTTCTGTGTTTTCCCTATTGTGTATTGGTTTCCTCAATGCCCCTTAGTCTCTTGTTTTCTTTCCGTTTAAGTATTTTGAGCTTTAGTGTTTTTTCCATTTAATACTTTAGAGGACATTTTTATGAATCCAGTAAAATCATGGACTTGTGCTTGCATCCTGCCTGTATGTCTCCCTAAATGTTATGACAAATCACAGAAAAACAATATGTAACCATATGGTTATGTGAGAAACTTAAGGCAAGACATTACAGGCAGAAATGACTATTTTGATTCTGCCAATCATTTTTCAGATTTTTAATGAACTGCATCTATACTATGTTAAATTATCACAAAAATGTCAAACAAAGCAAAAATTGGCAAAAATATCTCAGCTTGTGAGAATCAATGAACATAACAGAACACTTTGGAGTGAATAGTTCTAGTATATGCAATGGTTCAGAAATATCTATCACTTGTGGTCAGTAACACTAGATCAGAGTGTGAGCTTTGTGTTGGGAGCTATTGACTCACCCACACAGGAGCGGTTATTCCCCGCCAGCTGGAAGCCCGGCTCACACTGGCAGGAGAAAGATCCGGGCACATTCACACAGCGATGCTGGCAATAGCGGTACCTGCACTCGTCAATATCTACCAGCAGAGAAGAGTGTTAACACATACTGACATACTGACACTGTGAATGAAAAAAGATTCTGACTTTAGATCGGATCATATGACAGCCATTTTCTCACCAACACACTCCACGCCGATCTTGCTGTAGCCTTCGGGGCACTGGCAGGTGTAGGTGCCCTGTGTGTTAATGCAGTCCTGACTTGGCTGACAGTCATGCAGGCCCAGCGCACACTCATCCACATCTGTACACACAGACAGATGTCTGGCATAAACTTAGTACTTAAGTCATCCTCACTTCATTACATATTCAATATTCACAGGACTGTGCAAAAGCCAGACATCAATGCTAAGGTTCTGAAAGGATGTGTAACTGTCAAGAAGCCATTACTGAGAAAAGAAAAAACATTAAAAAATCAAACAAAGAAGTTACTGGTGTTCTCAGAACAATGGACTGTCCACCCCAGGGTTCATACCTCAGCATCACTGAATGTGTTTGAGATTACTTGGATCATGAGAAGCAGAAATGCAACCAACTTCTAAGACTGAACTTTGGAAGAATGGAAAAATATCCCTACAGATTTTTTGAAAAACTGAAAGCAAGTCTCTCGAAAAGAATGGAAGCTGTAATTAGGACAAAAAGTGGGCACAGTAAATATAGAAAAAATAGATATTTAGTTGTTTCATATTTATTTTTAGAAAGTTAGCAAAGGGGTGGGCAATATAACAGTATTTGCTCTTATCGTGATATATCTCCCTTACCTACGCAGGCCTCCCCCTGAGCCTCATAGCCCACAGGACAGGGGTTGAATGACTCATTGGACCCCACAGGCAGGCTGGACTCTGACTGGCCGGAGGGCTCGGGGGCGGTGATGACTGAGGCGGAGCGAGGTAGACACAGGTAACCTCCATAATGGTTAAAGCATTTCATCTCTCCCTGACACGCTCCTGTAATCGTCTCACATTCGTTTATGTCTGAGAAAAGAACGACAGAGTAAAAAGACAGTTTTAGCCTCTTGACTGGAACATGCTGACAGACTGAAAACAGACAGCGGACAAGGACGAGACGTCTGTGTGAGTGACATTTCACCAGATCATGGTAATTAGCAGACAAATGTATCATCTCATCACATCTCTCTCATGACCTGCCACCCACCTTTACAGTGCTGGGTCTGCACATCCCACTCATAGCCATCTGTGCATTCCTGACACACACACAGAAAGAGATATTTGGACACACATTTTCACAAATGCTCTGCAACCACAGAGATACTGTATGTGCAAAGATAAGCAGTTCTTCTCTGGCCTTACAAACACAGGACTAAGATGTACAGATGAAAAAAGGGTATACTGTTGATAAACATACCTGATCCTAAAGTTTAAAATTATTGCAGTTGAGCATTATTACCATACTACACAGTATGAATGGTCCATTTAATCTGTGTACTCTGAGCACATAGCCAATTGCCCACTAATTCTTCCATATCTACTGTCTTCTTTCATATCTACTATTGTGAGGTTAGACAAGCTTTAAAGTAAGATGGTGGAACCATCAGTTTAAGGAGTGTAGGCTAACATTAGCTCAATACAACATAACACAGAAATATTGCTTTTAATTGGAGCCAAATAATTTGTGTATTATGTCATTGGAACTCTATAGAATTGACTTTTTTAAACACATAAAATAAATATAAAAAATCATGATCTCAGAGTTGAAATCATCACCAAATCATGATACCAGAATTGAAAATTGCAGCAAACCTGAAAATATGTGTATTGTTACACCCCTACTTAGCATGGCTGCTACTTTTTTCACATTTTACACTGTGTATATACATTAATCACTTTTCATTACTTTTTAATTAATATTTTCTGTCTTTGTGTGAGCATTTGCAAAAACAAACTAAAAAAACACCTTCTTGGGTATTGAACTTTTCTGATTCTGACTGATTCTGGTGGAGCTTACCGTGTAAGTGTCACTCTCAGCAGCAGGTGATTGACCGTTTGCAGCAGGAAAGAGAGCCAGACAAACACACAGCAGGACGTGGGCTTCCTTCATTATTACACCAAGAACACAACTGACTGCAGGAGCAGATGTGTAGACCCTTTAAACACTCACACACTCACAGTTAAAAGGCCCAAACACAGGTGGAGGAGGGGCTGTTCACTTCACAGTATGACTGAAAGAGAGAGAGAGAGAGAGAGAGAGAGAGAGAAAAAAAAAGTAATAGGAAAAAAGAGTTAGACAACATGAGCCAGACATTCTGATGATATCATTTACTTTGGAAGTGAAAGAAAAAACGATCAGTATGCTTTTAGCAGTGAACGCTATGCTGACTGTTATGCTCTGATGAAAGTTTGCATTCATATGAATCAGCTATCAGCTATCTCTTTGTTAAAATTAGACAGCGCATGAAAAGAAAGTGTGAAGAAGAAAAATTGCCTTCTGATGTGTGGGGGCAGCAGTGTGTCTGCTGCTGCTGCTGGTGTTTGTGCTGGAACACGAGCGCTGGCCTGCCCCGAGTGAGAATAATCACACTGAGCCTTAACCAAATCAGACTTCATTCAGAAATCAGATGAGCTCATGTCCTATGTTTTTGTTCCATTTTATTTTTACCTCTGAGGTCCATTTATGACACGTTTGTGTGGTTAAATGTATCAGAAACAGCCTTTCATTCTTACATGATCCAAACTTGTCCAATCTCTCTTTATCGCTTTGTGTTCAACAGGCTGTGCCTTTAAGACTCAGATATGTATACATGTAAATGATTGTGCTGTATTGTTCCTCATTCAAAAGCAGTCTGGGTTGAAACACTCCTTATAGCTTCAACATGAATGGGCAGTGCTGACCTGCTGTAGGCTGAATTGTTTGTATTTATTCTAATGTTATATAGTGTTTTTACAAACAAATAAACACACTCATGGTCAAGATAAACTGTTCTAAATAACAAGCTAAAGTGACTTTTGCCCAGTACTGCATGTAAAGGAATTGGTGATTATGCCATCACAAAAACATTAATCCAAAATGTACTTTTTTTGCAGCTCAGGTTCCACATGTAGACCATTCTACTGAATTAGTTCAAACTGCACACAGTACAAAAAAACAACAAAAACAAATGAATAAAAAATTTAAATAAAAATTCAAATATTCAGACAATAGATATTTATAATCTATTTAAACTCAAAGAATTAATTGAGATATTTATGTTTTGATTTCTTTTAAAGTGAAGTTTAGTGAAACATTTAGATTTATTATTTATGCTGTCTCACATTTTCAGTCACTACCGAAACACAAAGAGTTTGAGTCCGTAAGTAGAGATTTATTTTAGCCACGCCCCTGCATTTTATAGCAGGGAGTGAGACTGCATCCCTGTCCCTCTTAATCATATGTTGATAAGTTAGATCCCATTGTTTTGAAGTAAATCTGTCCAAAGGTCTGAAAATCAGCATGTAAAATTAGCATTGTTACTACCAAAACAAATATTTTCTGCAATTAAGTAAACTTTTTGTGTTTTAAAGAAAAATATTGCACGTTTATGTATGTACAACTGTTCAAAGCTGTATTTGCTAGTCATGTACTAGCCAGTGTTTTTGAGTTCTGCTCAAATAACTCAATAACTTAAATTGTCACTACTGAAATATTTAGTAAAGTTTTGGAGGCTTTATTTTTGTACTGGTAGTGACAAGATGCAATGCCCAATCATTAGTTCAAGCTAAAGGATTTTAGTGTCAAGTCCAAGCCAGTTAAAACCGTAAAATGGGTTTTCAACTCTTACTTTGCATGAGTTCAGGAAATGATCTACATAACCGGGGAGTGAACATTAAGTTCTGAAACTCTAATGATGTTTACATATTACTACTAGCTTCTAGAAAAAAAAATGAGGAAAATTTAGTTTTCCATAATACGAGCCCTTTAAATAGTGTACAACACACTCAGCAAGTTTTCTTTTTAAATGCTACTCTTAAGTATATTTTAGCTCTGGCTTATTCAATTTGCCATTTCATTCCCCTCAGAGGCCTATGTACTATCTACCGTAGATGTAATATCTGCATTAGTAACAGCAATAATACGCCAAATCAACTAGAAAAGTAAGATGAGGGCCCTGAGATGAATTGCTCCGGCATTAATCAATGTGCTCTATGCTGTGATACTTTCCTGTTGATCTTGTGATTGATTTTCACTGTCATCTAATAACAAAGTCCATAATAGTCAACAATGGCTATGTGACTAACAGACAGTAGGCACTAGATAAGAGCAGATAATGAGAGCTGCAGAAATGCTGAATGCTTACTGTGAGTAACGCAGACATTTATTATTTATTCTCGTACTGATTTGCATTAAACTGTTCATGATTGGACTGTGACAGCCATCTATTAACCCTTTAAACCCCAGGGGTTCGTGTGTGAGCCCACACATGAATTTCTTCTTCACATAACTTCAGATAATGGTTTCATAGTAGTTACTGCATAATTTACAGCTGTTGAGAATTAGCAGTTAACAAAGTCTGAAGATTAATAACTGAATAATCATACTGATGTTCAAGGGGTTAAACTTAGCCAAGCAAAACAAACAGAAAACAATCTAGAACACAAGACCTGTATTCAATTAAATATCAAATTAAAACATGAATTCTGAAGCAGTACACAGGAATCTAAATCAAAGAATACAACAGTAATAAGAAACTTCAGCCACTCACTCTGTGTAAGTCTCCAGCTCCTGTATGGTAGGCTGAAGCCTCTCCTCATGTGGATTACAAACTCTCTTTGGAGTTTCTGCTCTTTCCTCCACGCCTGTGCCTCTGTGTTGGTGATATGCAGGCTCTCTTTTTGCTCCCTCTAAGTCTTCCCGCCACAGACAGCGTGCTTCCAGTTATAGCTCAATAGATGTGTGTTTATAGTGTATAGAGGAGGGGTGCAGGGCCGTGTGTGTGTGTGTGACGGAATTAACTTAAGACAGCCCACTTACCCCCCTTCTGCCACCCTTCTCCCTCCCTCTCTCCTCTTGTCTCTTTCTATCCCCCTAGGATTCAAATTCCTGGTCTCTGGCCCAAATTCCAAATTCATCTCTCATGCAGCAAGAAACACAAGCAACATGTACAGTCGCCCCACCCCTGCCTGAAATCCCTCAGAAAAACAATACACCTGGCTTTTACAAAGTCGAGTCCTTTGGAACATTTATACTCATACAACTTAATTTGGGCTCCTGAAAGCACTTTTCTTAACTGGTCTCGTCACATTAAGTTTTTTTGACACTTTTTAAACTTTTCCCTCAACGTACACTCTTTTTTCAAGTTTCTTACACGGTCCTTAGCTTGGAAGTTCTGTTCCTACACCTTATAAAGGATGGTTCTGCAAGGGTTCTTTAGTAAAGACAGGCTACTGTTATGATATCAAGCTTGTAACAATAAAAGAACCCTTTCTGGTGCTTCAGGGTTCTATAGAACTATCATCTTTACTAAAGAACCCTTGAGGAACCATCCTTTTCAAGTGTGTAAGAAACTTTAGTTGATATGGAAACTTTACATTATGTGGAGGTTCTTTAAACCTAAAAAGATTCTTCACACTCACCCCATTTACCAAAATGGATCTTGAAAGGGCCCACATCATGGAAAATCTAAATTTCCTCTTTTTTTATTAAAGAGTTTAATGTAGTATATAAATATTGCTAAAGTTCCACAATGCAGCATTCACTCCTCAGTCCATTTGTTTTGAATTCATAGTTTTTTGTTGTTATGAAAACCAAAACATTTAAATATAACCGCCTGTTCAGCCTACAGCAGTTTAGTGACGTTATAAGGAGTGTTTCAGTCCAGACTACTTTTTGAATGAGGCACAATACAGAATTGAATTCTTTTACATATATCAGGTGTATATTAGAAACATGTTCAATATCATTGGAAAATGGTCATGTAAAGATCGATTATGACTGCATTTGGAACATAAATACACACAAACATCAACAATAAAATGCAAGAAAATGTAGGATATGGGTCCTTTAAAGGACCATGTCCTTTTTTTTTAGCCCACTAAGTCCATTCATGATGTTTGTGTGAAATATGTACCAAAACTATTTGTACCAAAATTATGTGCCATAATTTATTTTCACATGACCACTGTTCTTATTGGCTGCCATGTATTGTGCCTTTTTCAAAATGCAATCAGGGCTGAAACACTCCTTGTAACTTGAATGTGAATCTGTTGGACTTACGTGATGTAGGCCCGACAGGCAGCTACATGTAAGTGCATTTGTTTTTGTGACATCACAAAAACAATGAATGCAAAGCATTGTTTTTGTAGCTCAGTTTCCATATATTGAGTATATAGACAGATGGGTGAATGGTACGTTTAGAAACGTTTAAGTTTTTTTTATTTAAAAAAGGGAAAAAAATCAATTTTTCATAATATGGGCCCTTTAAAAGTGTATCTGGAGTATCTAGGATCTGCCCCCTCAGATCTGTCATTGTGGATTTTTACTGGCTGTGAGGGGGCTCAAGGAATGTGGACACAAATTAGTGAGAAAGGAAAAGCGTAACCCGAAGAGCAGTCCCCTGTATCTGCTGTTGGAACGCACTAACACAGTGCCAGGAACATGTCATATTTCCTCATCACCCACAAGGTTTGAGCACCATTAGCACAACGGCTAGGCGGCTGAGGTAGTCAGGCTTTTTGAAATACAGCCAATCTTATGAGCTGGGCACAATGCAGCTTAAGTGAAAATCTCCTAAAGAGGTCGCAGAACTTTTCTGCTGAAATTTAAGAAGAATTTTCCACGGCCATTTGGGATGGCTATGGGGTGACAGCTGTCACAGTTCAGGGGTTTTTACAAGGCAGTAAAAGTTTCCCGTCAGCACCCCCCTCATCCGCCCTCTCTGGAGCCACTGGGCCAACTGTAGCCCCCTGCTGCTGAACTACCCCCTGAGGCACATATTCACACACTCTCACACACACAAATACACCATTGCAGTTGTTTTTCACTGCGAGAAAACATTGTTCTTCCTCTGCACTTACAGAAGAGCTCTCTGTTCTATCTGTCTCAGTAGATACATGACAGCACACAGTAGACTGAAGGACCAAAACAAAAGACAGAATCAACAACCGTTTCTATGTAAAACATTTTTACTCATTATAGTCTCCAGTACAAACAATTTAACACTAACAAACTGAGCTCACAACAGTTTTATAGAAGGTGCTAAAAGGAGAACATATATAATGCAAATATCACACCACAGAGACCAGCTATGAGGTGAGGAGATAGAAGAGGTTTGAGGGGAACTCTGTTTTAATCATGATACATTTTCAGGATGCAGCTTTTAATGACGCCCATGTATCTTTCCCATATCACTTGGTACCTGTAGAGAGACAATTGCTTTTAATACAAGCCCAATACAAAGTTTTATAAGACTACTCCAACATTTTTCAACCTAATATCTACCTTCCGCATCTGTAGCATACAGTCCATTACCACAAACAATAATTTAGATGTGTTTCCCTGAACTTAATTAAGAACAGAAGACCTGCTGACTCATAAAATACTTACAATAGAGGCCAGGGGGCAGATGCTGAAGCAGGCAACTGTACGCTACAAATGCACCAGATAGAGATTAGGTCGAGCATTCCTTTAATGATAACAAGAGTCTTTATACCACATACACACATGTACACACTAACCTGAACATCTCAAGTGTGTGTGCAGTGCTAGTGTAGAGGGTGAGGAAAAGTGTCAGGTCTCCAACCATCCATTTATCAGATCGGCACGGTTCAATGAACTGAGGGCAGAAGGGAGTGTTTCAGACAATGATATCTAAGCCCAGCAGGGAAAGTTTGCTTGGAGTAAAAACAAATCATTGGCTGAGGTGATTAAATTGAGGTAAAACACTCAATTGTGTCAAGTCATTTAACTGAAATCGCATGTTCAACACATCATGGACCAAATGTTACCTTTTCCACAAGATCGATAAACAAATCTCGCACGTCTTTGGTATTTGTGAGTTTGGAGGCGATGTTAATCAAGGCTCTAGAGAGATTCTGTAGAATCAATAATGTAACATCAATGATACAAAGAACAGTACTGTTTAAATGCACAGAAAAACACTGTGGGTAAATATTACAGTGTGGTTTTGTTAATCCAAGAATCAGTGTGTAAAAACTACTTTTAAAATATTTGTGGAAATAAAAAGGTATGTAAAAAAGAATAAAATACAGGGTAATTAAAAAAAATCACACATCATTTATTATTTGTTATTACACATAATTTCTATTTTTTTATTCACCCAATTGAAATATTTAAGTCTCCCATACTAGTCACATTTGAGGTGTGAATATGAGTAATACAAAAATCTTTTTTTCACTGTCAAGGGGAATTTCACCAATTTTTTTAAATTTCTGTAACACTGAATGGCTAAGATGTAAGTCATTCAGAGTGGTTTTGTGAGAAATTTTCTGCTCTGAAACTGAAACTGAACTGAATTGTTTACAGTGGTAATAGGAACCAGACGTCTAAAGCGTTTAATGCCTGTAAAAGCTACAGTCCAGAAAGCTGTTACGTGGAATAGTTATGAATGTGTTGCCTGATACCTGACACATTGTTTTTTGATAGTTTTAGATCATAAAATTTTCAAGGATCATGTAGTTTTTTGTACATGTGTACGTTCACTGGTTGTTTTGGACAGTAAATAAAATGTCTGGTTTTGTTATGGGAGGCAAATCCAGCCAAAAAAGAAATTAAAATTAAAACAATAAAATGTAAATGCAAACCTCTTTTTGCCATTTCTTTTTCCAAACATCTGCACAAATATCATGCCAAAATTGAAAATTAAATGAAATACCTACATTTGCAATTTCATTTTTCACATGAGCATGAGCCATTTGTGACAAAAATAAAAATAAATGTAAAACAGCTGTTTGTCATTTAATTTTGGTCGTTATTCTGGTATTTCATGGCCAAATCTAAAATGGAAAAGCTAACAGAGAAAAGAAAATCCAAGCTTCACTTTGGCTTTGGCTTTTCTTCATGAAATGCAGAAACCAAAATTCAATGTTCACGTTCTTATTTCTTTTTCACAGCAATCGGCTGCATATCTGACAAAATTAAAATGAAAATGCAAAATGGATAAATCAACAGCAAAGTGACAGTTTGTGATTCAGTTTTCGGCCTGGACGCGCTTTAAAGTGTCAGAATGAAAAGGCAAATGCAAACGAACATCAGCTCCACCTGCTGGAGATTTACTTTACATTTCCCACTTTTCGTGACCAACATGCAAATATATGTTAATTAGCACTAGACAGGGCTAACGGGTACATTTTGGGACATCCTCAGACCTCCAAGTCAGAACGGCATCATTCCTCAAGCTAAACAACTTCAAGTCTCGAGAAAAACCATCGTCATGACTCAGATCTGGTGAAACTGAATGTCAGAACAAACACCATCAGACCAAACGGCCTCAGAGAAAAGGTATCAGACCAAATGCAAGCCTGGTCGAGCATATAGTGGCTCATATAACTTAGAAAACTATTATGCATCTCTATATAAATGTCAGTATAACATTTTCAGTTTTGTCTGACGGTGTTTGTTCTGACGTTCGTTTTTTTGTGTTGTAGACATCAAGACCCCTGGTTCCAATCACCACCACTGTAAAGAAAATCAGAGTCAAATCAAGTTTCTCTACACTGCTCCATTTCACATCAAACCACTCTGACTGTCTTTACCTACATCTCAATGTCTGAATTATGCAGATTGTTTGACAAATTTAATCAGATTTGGCTTTTCATGAAATCAACAGCAAGTTAATAACATCTAACTACCACAAAAAGCATTAAAAGGCAATGTGGTACTCTTTTAAAGTTTGATTTATGGCCAGCAGTGGCCAGTCAAAAGCACAATAAAGTCTCACCTTAAAGTTGGCCTCCATCTCACTGAAGACTTTGATTTTTCCCTTTAGCTGTGAACACACTAGGCTGCGACACAAACGTGGAAAAGATAAGAAAGGCAAAACACTTTCACATAACTTCCCATCAACGTATATTAGTTACACATAGCTTCTCTACCTTTTATGTTGGTCCAGCATGTCCTTATCATTAACCAGAACCTTCAGGTCTTTCAAATCATGCAGAAACTCTTTTTCCAGATCTACATCCATGTCTTCCATCATGTTATCTAATAAACAGAGAAGGGCAATAAGGGGAAAAAACATGGCAATTTTTAAGTCTGTACAATAATTTCGTTCCAGCTTGGCACTTAGTTGGCCATTACTGCCGCTTTCCAGTCTGAATCCAGCCAAGCATTGCCCTAGTGATAAGCATTGCTTGGTTTTCCATTGGCACAGACAGTCATGGCTGGTTTGGCGCTGGCTGCTATTTTTAAAAGTGATGTAAACCATGAGGCTTATGGACTGCTGATAGTTATCACAGACTTTCTATCCATCATGTAATTAACATAACTTCATACAAAGTGGTAGATAAGAACTCATATTCTCATACTGTGGTATTGCATTCCATTTGCAACCATATTTTCCCAGATACTTGCGCTGTGTATGCAATTTTCTTTTTAAGGCTGTTTAGTGGTACTTAAAAAGCACAGGGCTTAGAAATAGCGTTAGCTTGGCCTTAAAAAGACCATCCTATGTTGTTCTTTTTTAAATTTTTCCCCCCAAGTTTCACCAATTATGTTTTTTTGTGTGTTATATGGACCAAAAACAGCTATAATTCACTCATTTACATGACCACTTTGCAACCTCTTTGTCCCTTAGAATTTAACAAGCTATTTTTCTTACTGTGCCTGATGTATGTAAATTAACTTTGCTCTGATTAGCTGCCCTGTATTATGGCACATTAAAAAAGCAGACTGAGCTGAATCTTACAAATTATATCTTCAATGTGAATAGTAGGGCTAATCTGCTGTAAGCCAAGTAGGTGGATGTAAATGAGTAGCTTTTCTGTGACATCACAAAATCAATGAATTTCAAATAAGCTGTTTTGTTGCTTAATTTCCATATTCACCGACCGGCCACTCCATTAAAACCACCTCCTTGTTTCTACACTCACTGTCCATTTTATCAGCTCCACTTACCATATTGGTGCACTTTGTAGTGCTACAATTACAGACCATAGTCCATCTGTTTTTCTACTTTGTTTGCCCACTTTCACCCTGTTCTTCAGTGGTTAGGAACCCCACAGGACTGCCACCGACATGGTGGTGGCGTGTTAGTGCGTGTTGTACGAGTGGGTCAGACACAGCAGTGCTGCTGGAGTTTTTAACACTCCAGTGTCACTGCAGGACTAAAAATAGCCCACAAATAGTTGGTCCAAAAATATCTAGCCAACAGTGTCCTGTGGGTAGCGTCCTGTGACCACTGATGAAGGACTAGAGGATGACTAATACAAACTGTGCAGCAACAGATGAGCTATCGTCTCTGACTTTACATCTACAAGATGGACCAACAAGGTAGGATAGAGTGGACAGTGAGTGAACACAGTGTTTAAAAACTCCAGCAGCACTGCTGTGTCTGATCCACTCATACCAGCACAACACACATCAACACACCACCACTACGTCAGTGTCACTGCAGTGCTAAGAATGATCCACCACCTAAATAATATCTGCTCTCTGGTGGTCCTGAGGGAGTCCTGACCATTGAAGAACAGGATAAAAGGGCTAACAAAGAATGCAAAACAAGTAAAGCAACAGATGGACTGCAGTCTGTAGTTGTAGAATGACAGAGTGAACCTATATGGTAAGTGGACCTGATAAAACAGACAATGAGTGTAGAAACAAGGAGGTGGTTTTGATGAAGTGGCTGGTCAGTGTATAGGCTATGTGTACTGGGGAATGTACATGTATAATAGTACATTTTGAAACTGTGTTTATGTACTGTATCAAAATATTTTAATTAGAAAAAATGGGGAAAAACAATTTTCCATGAAATGGGACCCTTAATAGATGTTACTGTGAGCTCAGCTTACCAATGGCCCCTACAGTCCAATAGCTGATGAGCTGGCCAGCACAGAAGGCAAAATCCTGAAAAGATAGATACTGCAGCTTCCTCTTCCCTGTCTCAAAGCGACTGTTTGCAAAAAATACAACAGCAGCGTAGTCCCTGCAGGGAGAGATGGCTGAGTCAGTGAGGGGAGGAGAGTATGAAGGGGTTAAAATGATGAAAAGAAAGAATATAAGAAGAGGACATGAGCAAGGTAGCAAGGAGGGAAGGGAATGGAGAAACATGTTCAAAAGATAGTGAATGATCAACAATCACATTTTGGTATTTTTGCATTAAATCTTCCATTTCATTCAGAGAACATTTTCTTCTATCCTCATACTTACCTGGCCAGTGAATCAGACAGCAGGAAGTGATGCTGCACATTCTCCACCAGGGGGCCCTTCAGCTCCTCCACCACTTTAAACACTCGCTTGAAATTATCAAACTGAGAGAAAGATACAGCAGTTCAGAAGTGTGCCAGTGCATATGTTTATTATCTAAAAAACTGAAGCTTGTCTGCATATGCAAACATCACACTGCATCCAAAATGAAAGTAAACATCTTGTAGCGGTATACAACACAGGCAATAGTGTGCATTATTCTACTCTGAAAACAAATCTCATTATTACTATGAATTTTCATGAGGTTGTTCCACGGACTACTTTGTATTTAACTTATTAACTTACATTTAACTTACAACAGTTTTCATATGAAAGGCAAAAGTTTTCATAACTTGTACAGCCACATCTTATAAGCAAAATCAAAAGCAACAACAAACTAGATATTCTAAATTTCATTTAATATAAACTCATGCACATTAATTGAGTTATCTCCCGTTTACAGTGTGCCAGGTATTTTTTGTTTCTCTCATCTAGGAGCTAAAAGCACCAGCTGGTTGTGTAAGGAGTCAAAGGTCTGTCTGGCGCACCTGTCGACGGCAGCTCTTCAGAGCAACCCCAGTCTTTAAGCTGATGTCATCTAAGTCCTTCTTGGTCCCTTTAGAGAGTTTCTTTCCCAGAACCTCTCTGGCAAACGTATGGTCAAACTCATAGTATCTACAAATGAACCAACACGTTTGAACACATGAATGTTTTTAGCCTGATTTGGCAAATTATGTTACAAATAGGCCCGATAAATCATTGATTGGCCAATAAAATCGGCCGATATTAAGGTACAAAAGGTCTGAACGATATCTATAAGCAACGTGTTTAACATTTCAATGAACAGATACTCACTTTTTTTTGAGGATTTTATGGGGTTCATGCTCTTATGTCTGCCAAAGAATGCTAAGCTAATAGTCAACTGTTTAATGTATTATAATAATACAAGCTGAACTGGAAGACAACATGTTACAAACACCTTTATGTGAAAAGAACTGATGAAAAATAAGAAAATTAAGACATAATTAAAAGAATCCAATAAAACAGCTAATTCTGGAAAGCACCACCTCCTATGACAAAATTTTTAAGACTTTGTGAGTTTCTTCTCTTTGTTTGAGCATAAGAACTTTACAAATTGACAAAAATTTTTAAATCAGTCTGTCCATAGTTACAATGAATGGATGCTAGATTTAGTAGTACGTTTGGCCATTTCCACATTGCCCATACCTCTCAATGAGCATGGCCTGGCGATGGGCAGGAATCTGGAAAAGCAGCTGATTGGCTAGCTTAGAAGGGCAATGAAGGAGTCGCTCGCACATCTGGAAGGTTCTGTATTGGTCCATGGTGTCACTGTGCAGTACTTCTCCACTGGCCTCGCACTCGCTCAGAGCACCACTCTCTAGCCGCATCCTCACCGCATCACTCACTGCAGGACAGAGAGAGGACTGAGTTTACACAGTAGTAATGATTGGTTTGACAGCACTGTATCAATAAAGTCTCTGCTAGGACTGGCACTATTGATTATACATATTAGTTTGACAATTATTAGTAATGAGAGGGTTTTTAACACCAAACAATAAATACAAACTTGAATAACAAATCCAAGTATGCACATTTCCAAAACACTCCATTGGGTAATGATATTCAGCCATTGACTTTTATTTTAATTGAGTTTAAGCAAGTAACCTTTTGCAAGGTTAGTTCCTTTTGCAAACTCAGCCCAGAACAGTCAGAAAGACACACCTGAATGCCCATCCAACCACAGCTGGTACACCTCTTCATCAATGATGGTGGTGTTCCCCACAAATACGTCTAGTTCCATCGACATTCTCTGAAAATGCACAGAAAACCTTAGAAAAAGTTGCCTATTATTTATGCATTAGCAAATGATTACGGCAGGGGTGCGCAACTCCCGTACTGGAGGGCCGGTGGCCAGCACAGTCTGGTGATTTACCAACTGAAACACACCTCATCACACTTATCTGTTAATTACCAGGTTTAGTGGGTGTGTTACCATAGAGAAACCTCCAAATAGAGTGGGCACCCTTGGACTACAGTCTTAAGTACTTATTAATCAAATAACCCAGTGGTCCCCAACCCCCCACCTGGGGCCCTACCTTTATCTAATATGCTACCCCTTCCCCATACCTACTCTCATGCATCTGATCCAGCCCATCAAAGACTTATTAAGTTAGTTAGAGCAGGGATGGCAGATTGCGATTTGAACCACAGTCCACAGGAAGGTAGATCTCCAGGACCAGGGCTGGTGACCACTGAAATAACCAGTCATGACGAAATGGTGGGTTCAAAGCCAAATGGCTGAAAAGTTGAGCAACAACACAACTACGGTGCTATCGCCAGGAACTTCATTCATTAACTGCCCGTGAACTACTACCATACTTAGAACAACCCCTTAAAGCTCATTAAGAGGTCATAAGCTGCCCAACACCTGAGCACCGAACTTACCGTGCTATTCTTGTTCCGCACTGTGCGTAAAGAGCAGTCGATGGAACAGCGATCGTTAGCTGGTACCAAACTGAAAATACTGCAGAAGCTGGTTTTTGCCGAATTGGTCTGTAGGTGGCATCTGCAAACTGTGGATTTTAAACAGTTAGGAACTCCACCTCCCACGTTTCTCGGTGAGCATTCGTCTAATACTAAATTAACCCCCCACTGGAGCAACAGGGTCTGGCTGCAGATATTAACACTGATGAATGCAGCTAAGGCGAATGTATAAGACTACGTAAATCATTAACGACCGACCGTCTGTCTTTAGTTTGGCTGAATTGGATATGAGACGAACTACAGTGCGGCATCTTTCTCGTAGCTTTCAAACTCCATATTCAACAGCTTACAGCACTACATTGCTGCCACCTACTGCTGCGGCATGCAGATCAGCTGGAGCAATTCATTCTTACTAAAGAAAGATGGTTCTTCAATGGTTCTTTAGTAAAGACAGCGGTTCTATATAGAACAAAGAAACATTTGCATGGTGAAATGGTTCTTCAGATTGACAGAATGTGTTGTACATGGTTTTAGCATGAAAAGGGTTCTTCTATTGTTGCAAGCTTGACATCATAACAAATGAAGCTTTTAGTGCGGTATAGAACCATTTTAAAAAAAGATTTTATGTAAAACCATATACAGCACATTCTGTCAATCTGAAGAACCGTTTCACCATGCAAAGAACCATTTAAGCATACAAATATTTCTTTGTTCTATATAGAACCACTGAACCTCTCTTTTTTAGTAAGAATAAAGATCCATTTGATCATGCAGATGGCTTTTTGAGTGTTCATGGTTCTATACAGAACCATTGTCTTTACTAGAGAACCCTTAAAGAACCATCCTCTTTAAGTGTAGCAACTTAATGTCTAAGCCAATATTTTTAAGAGTGTAAGCTGAGGAAAAAAAGTTTTAAAAGTGTCCAAAGAAACTTAAACTTGATGAGACCAGTAAAGAACAGTGCTTTCAGGAACCCAAATTATTGTTGTATGAGTGTAAATGTGTCAAAAGGACTTGACTTTATAAAAGCCAGGTGTATTGAATAGCACCCTTGTTGGTGCTATATAGAATCATTCAAATAGTTCTTTAAATGTTCGTATCGTATATAGAACCCTTGTCTTTTCTAAAGAACACTTGTAGAACCATCTTTTTTTCAGAGTGCATGGAGTTCAGTTAATGTTAGATTTGAAGAGCCACCAAAACATTTAAGAATAACTGCAATATGAAATAAATAATTACAAGACTAAACTAGAGTCATTAGGTTTCGTTCTTTATTGTAACAGGAGTTATTATGGCTGCTTTTCATTTTTGTTGTAACATTTGGTATTTGCGATCCCACTGTGAATCATGCATCTGTAACAGTGTTTTCCAGCACTGGGCAAGACATGCAATTGGGTGGCTTGAACTTGAACAAATGATAGAAGGGATTCCCAGAAAAGAAGTGAAAGGAAACCAAATTAAAATCTATTTGTATGTACTATTCATAAAAAAACAAAACACATGCACTTAACATAGATAACATATTGGCCCTTAGCTTCCTTGAACTAATACACTGGTTATTGGGACTGGTCTGAACCTGCAGACTCAGTTCTGAACTTGTTCAGAGTTGACGGTTATTAAGGATTGGAGCCATCCATCTTGCAGGCGGGCCTGTGGGCCTCCAGGACTAACTCCAGCCTCTCTCTCTCCCTCTCAAGCCCAGCAATCTCCTCCTCCAGCTGAGATTTCACACGCTCCAAGCGCTCAGTCTCCTAAAAGTAAGTGATAAGAATTTGGCATATATTTAACAATAAATATATAGTAAGGCAGGCATCCACACAGCCCTGCAACAACAAAGTATCCTTCTAGCATTTTTGTTTGTTTTATATACATGTTCACCCACTTCTTATATGAGTGCACTGTGAGCATATGCCACCCTCCCAGAAAGTCTGTACACAGCCCTGCAAAACAGCTTTGTTTTTCTGTGTTTCTGCGCTAAACCACATTTTAAAGAAGGCCTATGACAAATGAAAGTCAATGTGCTAAATCCAGTATCTGGACAACTGGCTGATTACTATGACTATAGCTTGACAAGCAACAAGTCAAATTCAAATGCACAAATGCTTGAGACTCACGTTTTGTAATGTGTCCGTAAGCATGCGGCGACGATCCCGACATCTAGCTGCGGCTATTCTGTTCCTTTCCCTGCGGGCTCGCCTCCTCTCACACTCCTCTACGGCTTTCTAGAAGTGATTCAGAGGGTAAAATAATAATAGATCTCTAGTGAGAAGTCTATGACAAAGAGAGAGAGAGAGAGAGACAAAAGTCCAGTTCATCATTCTCACAAACCTTTTCCCCCATTTACATAACCTGGACAGCTAGGGCAACCGAATGATAACACTGCCATCTCGTGGGTGACAACAAAACAGCATGCAAAGACTTTTCCCAAATATCACTCCTCTTACTCACCAACGGCCCTTTTGACAAGCTGGTCCACCCCCTGAGCGTGTACTCTCTAACTCCCGCGCAAATGCTACTATAATGACTCATCCTATGGGCTCCTATGTGACTCAGGTGTGAATCATATCGCCCCTTTACCATAACTGGATGAGTCAAATGAAAAGCCTCGTCCCAACTTTCACTGATTTTGAGCGTTAAAAGGCAAAGATCTACTACTTACAGATTCACTGGCGTGGCCTTTGTCGGCGTGCTCAGGTGTCCTCGCTGTCCCAGAATGGAGCAGGTCTGGACTGGAGCACTGGGAGACACAGGGGCAGTTTGGCAGTGTGGAGGGCAAAAATGAGGCTAACGTCTCCCAGGCGGCCTCTGCTTCAGAAACTACAGAGGACTCCAGCAGCCACTGCAGATTTGGACTGGACGTGACAGTATCAAGATTAGGGCTGGATGTGGCTAAATCCGTGAGTGTCTGCAACAGATAACGAGGAAAGGACAAGATAAAATTAAATATAAAAAAATCGAAAGTATTACTCTATATATATATATATATATATATATATATATATATATATATATATATATACACATTTTTTTCATGAAATAAACAGACAGCTAAAACAAATTCGAAAGCCACTGTAACTGCTAGCTGACCTAGCTAACTAGCTATATGCTATTGTCAAAAAAACAACAGGCTAATCTACAAGTAATAGCCTAGCCTACCTGCTCACTTTGTGTAACATTTTTATTAGATTTAGTTTTTATTTCCTGCTTCTATTCATACTCTGAACTAGATCAATTTACTGTCGGCCCTCACCTAGTCTTCTTAATTTCAACTAACAGCTAAGTTTAATTAGGAAAGGTACAGACCTTGTGTATGTTCAGGTCCAGTCGTGCTGACATTTCGGTGTAAGGCCCGTAGCTGAATGCTGCACCAGCTTTGCTCTGATACATCTCCATGTTGGTCTCTCAAAAGTTTTGTAGGGGCTTCATGGTTAAGTTAAGCAGACCAGTGTAAAATCCTTAGATAGGCAGACTTCCATCTTAACCTCTGCTATTGGCCGATATCCCCCAACATTTGAAATAATCGCGCCACACCGAACATTCAAATGACTCCACCAGAAACTCCTGAGAGCTAAAACCAAAAGCACGTGATTGAATATCTTTTAGACTAGTCCAGTCTGCTCCAGTCCCTCCCTTCCTTCTCTTCTCTCTGTGTGACACTCTATCCCATCCAATAAAACCTCCGATCAGAAGCTGTCATTATCCCAGCAGCAGCTCTGCTTCTTCTCATCGTGTAAAGGGTAAAAATAATCAACAAAATAAACTGGAGCATGTAGTTTCCAACGGCACTAAATAAGGCGGATATTACTTTTTCTGGTCACTTCTGCACTTTGTTTTTAGTGTTTTAGCATCAGTTCGTTTTCAGACTACACAGGAGAAGTTCATAAGAGAAAGTGTGGAGCGAACAAGTGTGGAAGTCTGAAGTCGCAGGAGTTTAAAACTAAATCTGGATTTATTGTGTTGGCAGTAAAGTGGCTAATACTGAGAAAAAAAGAATCATCTTTCTGAACCATTTCCAGATTTTCCCCTTTGATACGTTTTTTCCCTCACATTTGATCTCTGTAACGTTAAGTTTCTTATTAAAATAAAAGCCACTTTCTCTTTTTTTTATTCTTCCGACCCTTCAAGGTGTCATTCAAGCCTTTCTCTATTGTCTCCGTAATCCTTTGTACCTCACACTTTCATACCGGCAACATTAAAGAAGAAATATAGCTTTTGGCAATTTTCGTTTTTTTAAAGCTGTTTGAAATATCTGACCCAGCTTAGTCACGTCTGTTTCAGTTCAGTATGTTAAAAATAATTTGTTAGTCATTTAGGTCATCCTTAAACTTGTAGGAATTGTTGGCATCAGGTTGTTTACTGCAGAAAAATCGTGCTGTTTTTTGTTTATTTTCACATAATTTTCATAAATATTACAAATAAAAATGTATGTGGGTGGGAAACAGTGCGTGGGTGGGTATTTTGTAAAGCCATTTCAGAAAGTACCAGAGCTGCAGCAGTAATGCTGGTCAGAGTCTCTGCTGTGACTCACTGTGAGCTCCCGCCGCTGCTTTAAAGGCGCACGGGCTAAAACAGCCCCAACTGGCTACAGGTGGTATTACCGTCAGAGTCTGGTTGTTCGTTATATAATAATAACAATAATAATAATACACTTTTTACATTTTATTAGAATTTGATAGGTTGGATTTCACTGATAAATTATGTTTTGTGATTTTAATGTTATGATTGCAGTCAGTTTTTGCATGACTCCACCAGAGTGCATTTAGAACAGGAGGCCCCCACCCCCCATCTTTAAGCCTGCATTCAGGCTCTTTGCACATGTTGATTTTCATTCAAAGGGGAACAGCATCGATTTTTCAAAATTTCTGCATAGTTAAATAGTTGATGTCAACAAAATGAGTCAAAGTGGTTTGGTGTGTGCTACGTTCTAGAGAAACTTTGTCAGAATTGTTCACAGTGGTGGTTATTGCAACCAGATGTCTGAGGAGCTTCACGCCTTTAGAAGCTCCCTCCCAGAAAATGATTACATGAAATGGTTATGAATACACTGCCTGATGTCTGAGACGTTGTTTAACAGTAGTTGTGAGATTAAGCTTTGGTCCAAACGTATTTTAATCAATTTATTTTAATCCATTCATGGTGGAGGGATACATGAGGCGTGTTAATGGTCCTCAGAGAAAGCTTAATTTTTCAGATTGACCATTATTTTACTATGATGAATGTTACATATAAAAACTCTGAGGGACTCCTGGTTCCCATCACCACCACCATAAAGAAATCTGGGTCTGTATGTTTCTCTGCAAATGAACCATTTCATGTCAAACCAATCTGAATGACTTGGTTTATATCTCAACCACTGAATTATTCAGACATTTTGAAAAATCACTGGTTTTCTCCTGTATGTGAGATCTTTGCCAAATAAATGACAAATACAAGTGAAAACCACTGACATTACAGCCAGCTGTCTATGAATCACACAAAAGGGAGTGTCTAGGCAGAGAACACTTAACACTGCCATGCCCTAAAAAAGACTTTTGGAGTTTAAAAATATATTTAACTGCAAAAATGACAGTCCTAATAGCTATTAGCTTAAACTTGTAATTGTAATACATAATTGGTGTTGAAGTTTTTTAGTATTAGTAGAGTCTCACTAATAGAAATGTCTATTCTATGATAAATGTAAATTTGACAAAATGTTTTGTAATGTAACAGTTACCTTTGTAAGTTAAACCACTGATGTGTAAATAAAAGAGTAAATAAATCAAAACTCTGTTACTGGTGTTCAATATTTTATTTCTTCTGAAACTGCTGATAGAGCCAGAAAAACATAGATGTTCAATTATTGTATTCTAGGTTCCAAATGAAAAGATATCAAAAGCATTTCAGGAGAACATTTACATTTCTTGGAGGTTGGTGACGGTGTGGGAGAACGACACCTATAGTGGTCTGTAGGCCCCAACTGTGATATCAAAAAGTCTGGGATTGTTCAGTGTCCCTTCCTTGTCCATAAGGAAGTAGAACTTGTGATCTTTGACTTTGAGAGGGATGAAGGAGGGCGATTCCTGCCTATGTGCATGACATGCCACTTGATTCAAAGGCACTGTTAGATGCCAGGCTTTGTTTGCACCAAGGGGTGACTGGGTATGCACGGTCACCTTTCCACCTCCCCTATGCAGGACAACGCGGCTGACAGAGCGACGGCTGAACAACACACCCAGTCCAACAATTCCTCCACCTGAGAAAGAGGAAAAGAGAGAGAGATGTAAGGTGTTCAACAGCTTAGTGGGTTTGTTGGTTTCTCAATACTCTCAGCCTTAGGTCTTTGCAAAGAACAGATTCATAACATTCATTTTTATCTTCACTTGCCTGGAATTATCCACAGTCTTTAAAGGGGAATTCCACAGATGTTTCAAATTTTCCTCATAATTCACTCATTAAGATGTAAACATTGGGCCTCATTTACCAACATCTTCCTAAGTTTGTTCTTTAATTTGTTCTTGAGAAAAGCCCTAACAAAAAGTCTACATCAGATTCATGGCATGTTTATAAACTGCAGAATTGTTCACACCTTTGTGGTCTTGAGTGTGTGTAGATTGTGTTCTAACCAAAAAACAAATCCCAAATAAGAAAACATTGGTGAATATCAGAATCTTCATGAAAACTGAATAAGTGGGTTTTAAAAAGAAATTTCTTCTTTAGAACGATTGGTGAAGGAGGCCCAAAGTCATTAAGAGAGGTTTGATGTGAAATGCACCACTCTAAAGGCAATTACGGAGTTAGATTTCTTTGGTGATTACAGTTGGTGAAGTAGTATCTAAAAACAGTAAATCCTAGTATCTAAAGAATATAAAATCAGAAGACACATCTAGGTTCCCTAGTGTGTTTTGAATAGCAAATAAAATGGCAATTACAGTTTCTCTACAATGAACCATTTCACATCAAACCAATCCGAATGACTCTTAACATCTCAATTAATTAATTATGCAGAGATTTAGAACAGTAGGTGGAATTCCAATATAAAAAAAATGCTTTGAATAAAAAAAATGAACAAGTTATTTCATCTTATTATATTTGTTGACCAGTTAAAGGTGTGCAAACAGAATGAAATCAGTACTGTAATTTCTCCCTGAACAGACAGTAAGAAATACAGAGTTTAAGAAACCATAGCAAGTATCAGTAATACTTCATAGAAAGTTACACTTACCTATGACTAGACAACCAAGAGTGAATCCAAATCTCCAGGCATTAGACCCCAGATTCATGTCAAAACTGAAAAGCCCCAAATCAGTTCTGACCTTTTGAGGCTCTTTGCTGCTTTTTCGGGTGTCTCGGAGGCCCGTGAACGCAAAGTAGGCCAAGTAGGTCCAGAATAGAAACTGACCTCCACAAAACAGAGCCAAGACCCGGAAGAAGCGGGTTCGGTCATGCTCGAACAGCAGCACATCCTTCACCACAGCTGTGGATGTGAAAGAGTGTGAACTCTTCCCCACCAGCTGCTGGCTGACCAGTCCGTGAGCTCGACCTCGGGGTGAAAATGAAAGCGGCGAAAACCACCGCAATGGATTTGAGACAGTTGTTTTGTCGGTAACTTGCACAGACCGTTTAGAAACAGCAGTGAAAGCTCGGAAATTCTGCACTAAAGTCAGCCTGTGAGGAAACAGCAGCCCCGCACAGGAGGAGCGACAGGTCCGAGCAGCCAGCAACACGCACTGAAAACCCATGACCGCCGGTTATGTTCGAGTTATCTGAGCTATACGAGGTCGGAGTCTAAGAATCCATTTCATCACCTATAAAATATAACCAAGCTGCTTTTAGCTAGCACAGCTCACCCAGGACGCCGCCATGTTCTTCGTTACTTGCCCTACGGCTGCGGCATTGGTCCAAAAAGTATGAGGCTCTCGATTAACGCGTGATGACAATAGCTGCGTCCAAAACCGCATACTACTATAATAGGCATACTACACTAAAGGAAGGACTTTTATTGGTGGTGTACTCTTTTGACATACTATTTGGTAATATGCGGTTTTGGACGCAGCCATTGTCCAAAAGTTTGTAGACACTACTGGGTGTTAGTAGTTTGTCCCCCTTTGCTGCAGTAACAGCTTCTGCTTTACACTAGATGATGGAATATTGCTTGAGGATTTGATTGCATTCCGACAGAGGAGCGGTAGTGAGGTCAGGTATTGATGTTGGATGATCACAAACACCACTCCAACTTACCGCAAAGGTTTTGGATGGAGGTCCATCAGTTCCACTGCTCTACAGCTCAATGCTGGGAGGCTTTATACCCCTCTACCTGAAACTGCCTGTTGTTGGGCATGCTGGTCTTAAACTCATGTGCAGCTGCTCCAGAACATCCCGTTCTAACAATGCTTTTCTAAGGAGATGTGTGTGCAGAATTGAACAGATGTGTCAGCAATGAGTACACCACAAAGTAGAAGGGGTGTTTGGTTACTTTTGGACATACAGGGTTTGTTTCATGGACAGGGATTAAGCCTAGTCTTGGACTCCTCAGCATTTTGAACAGAGGTTTCTCATTGAAAGGAAAATATAGTCCAGGACTAGGCTTCATCCCTGTTTGGAAAACTGACTCATAGTGTACCGACCCAGAGAGCTCAGAAATGGGGAGATTCTCCAAAACCAAAATCTTGAGGTCCTTCCCAAGAAAAAAATCTTCAGACACTGATTCCTGGATTATATAAAACTACATATACTCAACACTTACTACTGAAAAGCAAGCTTCAGCAAAAAAACAACATATCCAGCTACTTTACAGTTGGCTGTCCTGTTAGGCTGTTGTCAGGGGGCATGATGACATTGTTGGCATTGAATGGGAAAATCAAGGCAAAACCACAGGGAAAAATTATCTTTGTTTTATTACACATTGATGTGTTCTAATCACCTATTGTCAGCCATGTTATAATTACATTGGCCTTTCTCAGAACTAGACAGCTACACTCTTAAAACAGATGTGTTAAAAACAACACATTCTGTCTCTAACTACACACATCAGTGTATTCAGTTGGAGATGACACATTTTATGTTACTTTTAACACAGAATGTGTTAAATTAGAAAACAGTATGGCACAAAAACTGTTAAAAAAGGTAACACAAGTGTGTTGTTATTTAATACAGCACTAATTATCCCATATCACAGCACACAGAAAATATAGTGCACAGATTCAATAGAAAACAAATGCATTTTTTACATGAAGCAGGAAGGGTTGAACAGAATAGTTGTAGTCACCATGTGTTCTTTTAAGGAATGGTTCAGTGAAAAATCATATTTACACATTTTCCCCCTTAGCACAGATGTAGTCACTTTTTATCAAAAATGGCTGCCAACTGCATTTAGGTATACAGAGAAGTTTAGTTCACTTTTATAGTTCACAGTAAGTCATACTGTGCTCTAAACCAAATCAACAAGTCTGCGCAAACTTAATGAAGACCTGGATGTGGTTCAAGTGGGTCAAGAGAAGTTCTCGGTATGTGTTTATGGAAAAGATTTGGATTAGTGTTAGTTAGAAATGCTAGCCTTGTAGCTCTAGTGCTAAGCTAAAAAAGCAAAATTTGTACACCAAATATGTCTTGACTGATTGACTACATCTGGGGTAAGTGGAAAATTTTTAAATTTAGATTTTTCACTGAATCATTCAGCGTATAATGTATAATGTCCATTTCACACTAATGATTTTGCTCTGCACCAGAAACAAATAAACTAGGCTAATCTTAAATTTTTCCAATTCTCCCTCAGTGAATTATAATATTGTGGAAATATTGTAATATAATAACATATATGAGAATATTATGAGAATGAAAAGACCTAATTCGATCACAAATACTGAAATTAGTTTTTGTTTTATTTATTTAAACAATGGTATTTTTCAGTGCACAAACTTTGTTAAAATGAACTCATCACTTAGTAGTAATATCGCTATTTACAAGTCAAAATGCTGTTTAAACATGATGGGCATGATTAAATAAATCAATCAAATAAAGATGGCAGAGTAAAAAAGCAAATAATAAAAGATAAAATGAGAGATGAAAATAAAATGAAGAAATCACAATAAAACAGTAAACAGTAATAATAAAAAAGGCAATAGAAAAGTAGTTACTGATAAAAAAAACTGACTGACCAGTAATGCATGAAAAAAACAATACACACAGGCTGATGAGTCTTAAACTGCTAAAATAACAGATGGAAATAGTAAAATCGGCTAATCCGGCCAACATTTTCATAGGCTATATTTAATTCCCAATTATCTACTGTTCAGTTAATTCCTGACGGGGGAGGATGTGTGTTTGTGTTTGGAAAGCAGTTAGGACGGCTTAGAGAGGGGCCTATTGTCTCTCACCTGAATAAATCTTATCAGATCTGAAAGACGACCTTATTTGCATACAGAGGTGGAAACAAGACTGTGAAAAACAGATGCTGAAAAGATTAACAACGTGGACATAACCTGAGAAATATTATAAAGCCAAAAGTGATGTTAGAGACCCTTTAAACGGAAAAAAGGTTATCAAAACTTAAATAGGACCATATACAGTGAGGTATATACTGTTTTTACAGTTATTATAAATTCAATCAAGTTAAAAAGCTGAAACTCTCAGTTTAATTTCTGAAGGCTAAACTGAATTGGTGTAGTCAATAAAGTGAAATAAATAAATAACTGAAATGTTGTTTTGTCTCTCTATTGACTGAAATAATCTGTGAAACACCCCTTACCTACAACAATACCTACTGTGTTGGTAATTAGTCCAAATAAACCCACACCCACAGACCTCTAGTCAAAAACCACACCTAGGCTACTTAAAAGCAAGACACACCCTAAAGGACCAGAGGCGCTCCTAGCAAAGACTGGATGTAGTTGAGTTGGGAGTGAAGCCGGGCCAGTTTATTACTTATAGGCATTACTGCAATTGTTGGTTGTCTTGCTGCACTGTACGTTGAGGAACTGCTTTGGATTAGGCTCATTTACTTGAAGGTACAGGTTCAATTTAGAGTAAGCAGTCTGTTGGAGTTTACTATTTTAGTATAAAATGGACTGATCACCCCTCAGTTCTACTGAAAAGAAGTTGAAGTGTGACAGTCTGCAGCCAGCAAAAGCTTAAAAATTGTGACCAAACAAGATCCTTAATGAGACATTTGAGAGCACTGTTTGTGTAATACAGCCTTGGTATTAGGACTTGGATTGTAGATTGAGGTAAAAGCAAAAATGCCACGAGTGTTCCTAGTTAAAAACATGAGGAAAAGAAACTGGGGTCTGCTCTCAGATTCTACACAAGGGGATATATACATACCAGGTGAGTGATCACTTTGTTTATAGTCTTAATATTGTAATGATGTTTTAATTTTGACATACTTTCATGTTTGCATTAAAGGTGAAATATTCTGCTCTTCATCTAAAGTTCATTCCTGATTTGTCTCATACATTGGGTGAAGTGTTATATGGTAATGTCCACATATCCAATAAAGCAAAGGATTAAGTTATAATAATTGCACACTAAATACTTTTGTAAGTGAATTAGCTCATACACAGTATTAAATCTTGTAGCTTATATACAGTATAACAACAGCTTAAATTAGAATAAATCAAAGTTTTTTAAAACAGCGGTTCTCAAACTGGGACGATGTCTCCCTGGGGGTTGGGTAGCATAGAGGTGCTAAAGGGGCAACAGAAAATATCAGAAGTTGTACCTCTACAAATTTTTATTTTGTCAGTTTATCAAGTCGATATATAAAGAAGTATCACTTATTGAAAAATGATAGATGTTATTAAATGCTACTCAAATGAAATACATGCCAACCAATCACAATTCACAGCCATTATGTGTCCACATAACAAGTTATCTGTAATGTCACAGAGCAGCAGCATGTCTCTTGTATGTGCAGATCAACAATAGCTGTGGAGAAAGCTAGTTCATTCATTAAGTGGAAGCATGGACAATGTGGGGTGAGGGGGGTAGGGCAGTGACACTTACTATCCACAAAGGGGCTTTAGACTAAAAAAAGTTTGAGAACTGCTGTCTTAAAGTGTCCTCTATTACCTGATGGCCCATTATAATCCACTTTACATCACACTCCTATGGAGATACAGTTAGTGCAACTGGTCTAGTGTTTGAAATGCTAGTGTTGTTTTGTTGGATGGTCTTAACAGTCTTGATACGTTTTTCTTGCTTTTTAGTTTCTCTTTTTCCTCCCTGTTATGGGCAGGAGGGGTGTGAGGCCAGCACTGCAGAGCTTCCCCTCTCTCCCTGCATGCCACAGAATGGAGACATGCACATACAGCCTCACTCTAGTGGCCTGACTGTCCAGCTGCAGGAGCCTGGCTCACAGTGCTATATGAGGACACACAGGCCTCCTTATAGCCGCTCCAAGATTAAGGTCAGTTAACTTCTTTTGAGACGTTTAATGTGGAATTCTACTTAATAAATAAATAAGTAAATATTATTTTGTTATTTGTCACGTTATGTAGGGTTCTGTAACGCAGTATTGCTTTCCTCTGCATTATTGAATTACATTATACAACCAGTGGCCAACCCTACAGCAATAAAGAAATTCTGGCTGTTAGCACAATCCCTAATGTAGAAGCTAATAAATACAGATGTGATGTTCAGCTTCCTTGAGAAAAAAAAAATCAACAGCTTGTTGTGCTTGTAGTTTTTCAAAAGTTCCTTCCACCTAAGACGCCTCATTAGAAGGGGATTTTTTCTTGACTTTTAACTGAAAATCTCACTCTATAGAGTACTACGGCCATGCTTACAACAGATGTAGTGATACATTTACATTTTCATTTTGGCTGCAGTGTCCTTTTAAGGAAAGTCTTGTTGCTTCATTCTAGACTATTCTTTTGGTTTTGCCAGAATTACTTAGATGCAAGCCGTTTTTTTTGCTAGGCTAGTCTTTATCCCCTTAAACCCTTATTTTATATCAGAAATAGCCCCATCACCCCAATTATATCACTTTGCAGTCAACAATTATAAAGAATTGATGCTACAAAATCCATACTCAGGGCCCCCTAGTGACTGCTTATGGCAAGAAAAGACCCTGGTTATTATTTAGTTACTAATTTTAAGACACGTTATTTGTAAGTTATGTATTTATGAGAGTAAAGGATTGAAACCTTTATAGTTTTAATGGATTAAAAATTACTGCAAATGCACAACTAATCTCTATTCCACCATTCTAATATTTCAATGCAGATAACCACAGGTGAAATGTCAACGCAAGAATCTACCACAAGGTTACCAACTTCTATTACACCATCTTGTCCGATATGCCATAAGACGTTCAGTAACACACAAATGGTAAAACGTCATCTGAAGATTCACAGCGACTTTAAGAGGTACTCCTGTGAATTCTGTGGGAAAGGCTTCAATGACACTTTTGACCTCAAGAGGCATGTGCGCACCCATACAGGTACGACTGTCATCATGTGTCACCATCTTTTCTCCTCTCCTTCTTTCTCTCACCACACTAACCTAAGCATCTCATTTCCAGGTGTGCGGCCCTTTAAGTGCTCTGTGTGTGATAAGGCCTTCACTCAGCGCTGTTCTCTAGAGACTCACTTGAAAAAGATTCATGGTGTCTCTCCACAATACGCTTTCAAGGAACGCAGGAACAAGCTGTATGTGTGTGAAGAGTGCGGCCTGACTGCTCACACACAAGACAGCCTTCTTACTCACCTCCAGGCCAAACACCCCAGCAGCAGAACATCCAAAGCCAAGAGAAGACAAAAGCAGCCACCCAGCCAGGAAGGAAGCACATCCCCCAGGTCACCTCACTCCCAGAATAATGTGGTTTCTGTTGTCTGAGATCAGTGTTGTTGAAATCATCAATTTATGCTAATTACTATGATAAACATAATCCAGAGTCTTTCTTTATCTGCTGTTATATTTTCTTTGGTGCACTTGTAGACTAATAAGAATTCCAAGCAATGCTAGATTACTTTTAAAGCTTTGTAGGTTCCATATTTGATGGTTCATATTTGATGTTTCTATGGAATATAATTTTGTTTATCAGTAAAAATTAAATGATCAAAACCATGTTTTAACTCATGCAAACAATATTTGACTTTAATTTATGCAACTTTAATTTATGGCTTCCTACTATCAAAATACTCAACAAACATCACAGTATTTACACAATTACATTAATTGATAAGGAGATATATATGCATTTTTAAAAAGTATGTCATGCAAAGCTAAGTACAAAAACAATAAGTGTGTGATGTAGAACCTCATTGTACAGTAATTCATCTCAACTTAGTTTGTTCTCCTTCAAATACATCATTTTTAGGACTATTTAATAAAGGATAGCAGTAACCTATAGTGCATTCTGAACCAAGTATAAGATCATGTCACAATGCCCCTGGGCACAAGCTCCCAGGGCTGAACGATTTAGAGAAAATAACTGTGGCCTTTTCTGACCAGTATTGTGATTGTGATTTAAATGCATTTATTTTCAATAAAGTAAACTCCAGACCTCTTATTTTGCCAAGAAGACCAGCATATCATTTTTTTCAGAAACGGAATGTCGTGTGCCACAAGTTCTGTTTTTAGGTTATATATATATACACACACACACACACACACACACACACATATATATATATATATATATATATATATATATATATATATATATCGCTGCCCAACGAAAAACATCTCCATTTTTAATTCTGACCAACAGAAATGCTCCAAAACTGCTTGGAATAAAATATATTAACATTACCTTACATTGTTTTTCTTTGGACAGTGACTATATATATATAAAACAGGGCAGGGGGAACTGTCCAGGACCAGGGCCGGGAACTACAGGTTTAGTAGTCTACCTGACGGTAGCTGTAGAGGCTCGGTCCTTCCTGTGGCAAATTGCTGCAACATCCTGCAGTGCCGAGGAAGACCAGCGACGGGCTCAACGACCTAACGATGGGTTTTTGGTGCCATCTGTAGGCCTATTTGAGCACATACATACATGAAGATCTCACCTGAGCATCCTGAGCGACTGCATCCTTGAGCGCAAGGTCTGTTTCCACTTGTTTTAACGGAGACATGCAGATTTTTACATCTGTCTGATTAAGACGATGCGTTTTATTTTCAAATGAGAAAACGGTTCAACTCTGTGGCTGATTGTGGTTGATAGACGCCCCTTTGTTTTTGCTGTAACGTTAGCTAACGTCTCTGATGTGGCAGACAGCCGTACTAAATCCACTGCTGTCTAGAGGAGGGAGAAAGGTGGGCGTGAGGATGACGTCAGCGGGGAGTGTGTATGTGTGAGTGTGTGTGTGATCAGGTGTACACGCCGTTTGAGGAGGGAGAGCGAGGAGGAGATGGAAACTTGAGGTCAGACATCGTGTCAAGGGCGTTGATAGCTGCCCATTTTAAACCAGGCGAGCCCCCCCCCCGGCCCACACACACAGCTGCGTGTCCCGGATGAGCGCGAGCGCGAATGGTTCCCGCCACACAGACAAACGGGAAAGCGACGCTGACCGGTACCTCTCAATTGCTGAACTGTCCGAGATTTTTCTGGGCATTTTTTCAGTATTTTGCTCCGGAGAAGACTCTTGTTTTCGTCAGTGGCACTGTTACTGATGCGAGGTGAAGCGCGAGGGGGAGGGGGAGGGGGAGGAGGACGGGGGGGATCATTTTGGTGAAGGGAAAATGCCTGTTCGCCGCAGATTGTGCTGTCAGGAAAACAGCAACAACATCATGGCCTGACTTGGCTGTTTCAGATGGGCTGAAGCTCGTCGCAGGACCGCAGGGGCGGTTTGGAGCCAGGACATGTCTGCAGCACTGACGAAGGCGAGTGGGCAAGAGGGAAAGGACTGAAGGATGCAAGGGGTGACGGTGAGCGGAGAGGCGCCCACCCTGACTGGGGGAGGAAGGGAGGAGGTAAGAGCGAGAGTGGGTCTCAGTCTGGTCTCTTTGCAGCTGTAATACGTTTTGAAATGGTGTGGTATGTTGATAAACCACTACTGTACTTCACTCGCACCTTAGTGTTGATTTAGCCTTGAGGTCATCAAACAGTCATAAACCGGACCTGCATTGTTTCTTTTCGTATTGGCTACAGTTTACTGGGTTCAGTTATCTGGGGTAAAGTAACCTGAATTGAATATTTTAGAGGACTTCAAAAAGTGATGTGATAAATAACAACACGTTTACTTGTGTTACCTGTTTTAACACTGTTTGTGTCATATTGTTTTCTGATTTAACTCATTCTCTGTTACAATAACACAAAATGTGTTGTCTTCAACTGAGCACACTAATCTAGTTAGAGACAGAATGTGTTTTAAGAGTGCCTAATTGTTGACCTAGGATAATGCAGATGCCAGATAAGCATTTTATTAGAAGTTATACACTTTGAGTTCATGCTGCTTGCTTTTAAGAAACCCCCAGTAACTTAGTTGTACTTAAGCAGGCAACATTTGTCATAACTGATGGACACCCTGCACAGCAGGTAACTGTGATCTGACCTGTTAATATTGCCTGCACACTCTGTAGGCTGAACTCCTCGATAGGACAGATCTGCCATAATATCCCTTAAGTGTGGCTCACCCTTCCTGTGTGGTTTGTGCTGGCCTGGTAAAAAGGGGAGGGGCGCCTCCTTTGTCGTCATAGAGACCACAGATAATATAGGAGGCCTTCAGAAGATGTTTATTTTACACCTTTTCTGTGTGTAGAAAAGTCAATCAGTTCACACATCAAACATCAATTTCTCCGCCCAAATGTCTAAAACCTGTATTCCTATTGACACCTGTTCTCCAGGCTGGTGTTAGCTCTATGAAAACTGACTTCTGGGTTAAGATAGCATTGCACTTTCTAACATCCGTTTGTCATAGATTAAAAAAGCCATGAAGACATTTCTCCTCGCTTTATTATTGCGCAGCACACTTTCCAGCCTGTTATTCAGGAAGATTACTGAATAGCTCAACAGCAGTATAAAAATATGTGCTGTGGACATGTCATAGTGTTGTTACTATTGTCAGCTATCTTTGGTATCACGGGTCTACAGGGTTAAAAGGATTTTAATTAGAATCAATCAATCAAAAGCTGTCAGATTTTTGAGATGTAATATGATGATGCAAATTATTTCTTTTAATGAAGATAAAAGTTGAAATGACTGAAACTTGGTAATTCAGACTGAAAAAGAATAGATCCTATGTCTCATTGCACTGTCAGTTACCAGTTAAAACCTGTCACCAGGTGTTTGGCGTTTCAGTCTTGTCAGTGGGAGAAAATACAAGCCATACAGTGCTTAAATATGGTCGGGTTCTCTGTGAGTTCCATTCAGTGATTACATGTTGTTTTTACATAGTTATTTTACTTGGCTCCTGTCAGCGTGTACATAGTTCTGTCTTTGCCTAAAAGCCAGTCTACATGGAAGCAGTCGAATTGCTACGACTCTGAAAGTAGGAGCCTAACAGAGATGGCCTCCCTCTAATATTCACATGTTCCTGAGCTCTTTTTTGAAGTGGATCAAGTGCGTTAGGTTAGATTTGGAACTAAACTCTGCAGGGTGAGTAGATCTCCAGGACTGGCACACTTACTAAACTATTACTAATACAACCTGTATGGAAAGAACTGCACTGGCAGCTTGTATCTTTCAGGATAGATTCTGAAGTTCTGCTACTAGATTTTAAGGCTGTAAATGACCTAGCGTCCACTTACACCACAGAAAGCTTCTCTATGCCCCAACACGTGAACTTCAATCTGCAGATACTGGCCTTCACCAAATTCTTTCTGTAAAGTACAGAAAACATGGAGAGGCATCTTCCTCTTTTAGTTATGATGCTACTAAACTGTGGAACTGAATTCCACCTTTTATTAGACAGTTAATCTCAGTGCACACGTTTAAGAAACATTAAAAAATCTCTCAGAGTTTAATTAAAATTCTGTATCTCTTGTAATTAACTTTTTAATTCGATATGTCATTGTGTTATATGATTTTAAATTAATATTCATAATTTTTTCCTATTACTGTTAAGATTTATCACCTGTCTGTAAAGCACTTTGAGCTGTCGCTGGTATAAAAAGTGCCAAATACGACAGAAATACTAAAATATAGTATTTTAATATAGATACTATATAAAGATGATTTGTTATTATTTGTATCATTATTATTATTATTAAAAGCATTCCCACTAACAGTCAGATGATTGACAGTCTTTCAGCCATAGATGGTAGTGTGTTCTCTACATTTTTCCCCATGTATGCTCCCCAATTAATTCTCCTCCAATAGGATCCATACAGTCTTTATCTCCACTTATTGGATAATTGGCTCACGCAATTCATTCAAATGGGCCATCACTCTGTTTATCAGATTATATCATGACAAGATAATGAGAATGTTAGTGAGAGCTGGGTCTGAGTTGTGAGGGTGGTCTGTCTCTCTGTGTGTTAGGCCCTGTGTGCGGTCAGGCATGACAGCTCTGCCACTCTGCACTGTGTAGAGCTCCTCAAAATGAAGGACAAAGACAACATGCTTAACATCATTACAGCCACACTCAAGAGTCCTTCCTGATGTGTGTTAAGGAAAGTGGAAATGCAGCCTCGAACGGCAAGGCTTTCAGGACAAGAGAGTCAAAAAGAAAAAAAAGAGATTATAATGTAGCAAGAGGATCATTTTTAACAGCACATTTCTTTCTCTCTCTCTCTCTCTCTCCCCTCCTGAATCTGCACTATCATTGACCTTCTTTTTAGTGCTGTATTTTTGCCACATTGACTGTTCTCTTTTAGCTCACACACTGCATCTGAATTATAGTAGAAACATAGCACTGAGCCAGCGAGTAATTAGTTCATGACTTTGTGTATGCTGAGTTTCAAAATGCTAGTGTCAGCATTCTTAGTATTGGTACCTGGAAAGCATCAGAGCTCACGTAATCTAACAGTGATTTTGAATCAATCTGAATATAAATATAGATAACCTAAATTGTTTCTGGTAAACTGTGCAATCTTTGTCATGTTGCATCATTTTGTGTTATCATCTAAATTTGAACCTTGAGAGTGACTCTTTCACTCACACTCTCCGTTGCTGAGTTAACCACTCATATAATGTTACAGACTGATCAATAGAGTGAGAGACAGAGGGGGGAGGGGAATGACTAGGATATGTTATTGAATTTTCATAATGTTCATGTAATAGTGACACTTACAGCCATACCAGTAGTGTTAGCTGCAACTATTTCCATTTAGCAGCAGCTCTTATATTCAATTGCCTGACATTTTTCTCTGCTCTTTTCTCATGCTCTGAAGCATGTTACCCCCATTGAGATATTCTTACCACTCTATGTGTGTGCGTGCCTGCTGTTGGCTTATACAACTGCTTGAGTGTTCCTCTCTGGGGCAGACAGAGAGAGAGTATGTGCTGAGTAGGCAATCAAGACTTTTTTAAAAGAGCATCTCTCTCTTATTCATGATTATCACTTCAACCTCTACTCATTTCCTTCCCTTAACTAGCCTGTCTCTTCTCTGTTGACTTACTAGGGATGTGCGTTCTGACTAATCTTTAATTATCTGAGTTCATGTGGAGATGGAAAAACTGAAAAAACAAAAACCAGAAAATAACAAAAGAAAATATGGCGATTGATGTAGAAGGGTGGCTTACATTTTATGGTGACAGCACTAGTGCTTCACAAAAATCTAGCATCGTGCAGAGAATTACATTTTAAAACATGTTTTATTATTCAAAAATAGCCAAGAGAAATGAGCAAAGGATAACTCACACCCATAAATAAGAGCAAAACTCACATTTTACAGTTTTCTGAAAACATAAAATCAGCTTCACTTAATTGTTAGACTGTATAATTTCTCTGTCTTCCTGTCAAGAAATGCAAGTAATACTTGAATAGTGATTTCAGCATGGGAATATCAGCACCTCAAGCGGTTAACCGAGTCCTCGACAGGGTTGGGATGTAATGGAACACAAGTATTGCAAATTCAGGTTCAGAATACAGAAATTAAGTATCTGGATTCAGTCCAGAGTACTCAGAGTATAGTTACCTTTTACATTTTTGGGAGAATACTTTTACTTATTCACCAAATTCAGAAAAACATACAATCTTTAAAATGAACACAACCAGTGCTTGTTTATTTACTGTTTTAAAATCAGGAATAAGGTGCAATTCGGATGATGTGATGTTAATATGTTACTTTTTAATGTATTATAACAGAATACATTACTGAATACACTTAGGACAGTGTATTTAGTATTCAGCCATCACTGCTTTTTCTAAGTGTTTTGTCCATCTCTGCTGCTTGAGTATTTATGCACATCCCTAACTGGTACCCTATGTATGTTCTGACCAACTGGTGGATAGTTATGTGCTGTATGTCATGAGGGAAAAAAGCATTTCCATTTAATTGGCCTCTGCTAAAATAAGGGCAGTCATAATTAATTGAGATTTTTCTTCTTTTCTCAATGAATAAGCAGTGATTAGTTGGTAGATTGCATGATGATCAGTAGCCTAAATTCAACTATCAGTACTTCATTGAAATAATGAAAAGCAACGTAACCTTTTCAACTCCTTGGGACCACCGGTGGTTCCAAAACGCACTTCGTCATATTCTTCATAACTTTCATATTTCATAAGCTACATTCAAAAGGTGGGTGTCATATGAGAGCTGTAACTGTCTTCTTTCCAGTCAAATAGATGGGTAATGTAATTTTAAAACCTTATAATAAAAGAAAATAAAACTGAAAGTTGACCCATTTTTCCACAAATCTGGGCTATAAACTACAAACAGATGGTGTCACTTCGGTGATATACTCTGTAAAAATTATTTTTATAAAAAAATACAAAGAGCGTCTAAGATTTATGACTTTCAGCAGTAAATTGTAATGTGTATGATCATAAAACACATTTTCTGTCAATTTGAGGGGAGCTTTTACCAGAAAATAAATAAATAAATAAAATAAAAATTTACATTTATTTCATGCAGTTACTGAATAATTTGCCTTACGATTTGGTCGTGTAAATTCAGATGGAAAAACCTAAATATACCCTGGTGAATAAGAGAAGTATAAAAGTAGCAGATAAAAGAACTACTAGTACTGAGTAACAAAACATTGTATTGCTTCCAGCATCTAACAGCTTAGGAACTGAACTTTGTTAGCTGCTATTTTTTTCATTTTGAAGCACTTTTAAAATAAAATGCTAAAGTTGTGACCAGTTGCAAAACAGTACAGATGTTGAACCGACAGAACAAAATAAAATTAAACAAGGAGAAAAAATGTAATGTGTAAAACTAAATTGGGTGAAGAGTGTATAAAGGTATATTTTGAAATCTTTGACAGGCTATGCATGGTTTGTGTTTGTTGTTCAGGGCTATTCAATTGTTAAACGTTTACATTTTAAAACGTTTAATTATTCAAAAAAGTTGAGAGAAATGAGCTAATGAGCTAAAACTGTAGCTAACTGATAACATTGCATGCTGATGAAGACTCGTCATTTTCTTCAGGTGTTTTTCCTCTTCAGTGGACGATGTGCCAACGTTAGTTTGTTAGAGAAATACAGTGGCTAGAGAAAGTATGTGAGTCCTTTGGAATTACCTGCATTTATGTATTAATTTGTCTAAAAATATGGTCTGATCTTCACCCAAGTTATAACAAAGAACAAACACAATCAGTTTAAACTAATAATAATGTTATAACTAATGAATAATGTATTGTTTTCATCCATTGAATACATCGTTCAAACATTCACGGTGTAGGTTGGAAGAAGTATGTGAGCCTCTAGGTTAATGACTATAACAAAAGTTAATTGGAGTCAGGAGTTAGCAAACCTGGAGTCCCATCAAAGTGAGGTGGGATTGGATGTGCAGGTTAGATCTACCCTGACTTGATTTGCATAAAGCTGAAAAGGGTTACAAAGTAATACCAAAGAGTTGAGGTATTCATCAGTCTATATTTAGACAAATAATATATAAATTGAGACAATCTACTATTGTGAACTCTCCCTGGAAGTAGGTGCTCAGCCAAGATCACTCCAAAGGCACAATGCAGAATACTCAGTGAAGTTGAAAAGAACCCTGGAGTTACAGCTAAAGGCTTGAAAAAATCATTGGAACTTGTTAGCATTTCCGGCTGAGTGTACCATACGAAATATTAGCTTGTTGATGTTTGCAAAGAGAACATTGACACACCAAAACATCACTGTGAAAATGTTTTGTGGACTGATGAAACTAAAATTAAATAGTTTGGGGAAAACACATAGCACTATGTATGGGGTAAAAAGGGCACTGCGTACCAACATGAAAACATCATCCAAGAGGGCAGTATGGTGGGGCTGCTTTGCTGTCTCTGGGCCTGGACCAACTATCATCATTGAGGGAAAACAAAATCCCAGCAGGATCATGTCAGGTGGCTGTCTGTCAGGTGAAGCTCAGCAAAAGCCAGGTGATGCAGCAGAACAGTGACCCTAAACATTAAAGAAAATCTACTGCAGAATGGCTTCAAAAAAAAAAAAAACGCCTTTTGGAGTGGCCAGTCAGAGCCCTGACCTTAACCCAACAGAGATGCTGTGGAATGACTTCAAGAGAGCCACTCACACCAGAATTCCGAAGAATATAGCTGAGCTGAAGCAGTTCTGTAAGGAATACTGGTCCAATATTTCTCTTGAAAGTTGTGGAGGTATAATCTGCAGCTACCAGAAGCACTTGCCTGAACTTACTGCTGCCAAACTAAGTTTGTCCAGTCATTAAATCCAAGCCTTCACTTATTTTTTCCACCAGCGCTGTGAATGTTTAATCTGTGTGCACATTTACAAGACTTTGAAAGATTACAATTGTTTTTTCATGTTATTAGCTTTAGCACATTGTGTTTGTCTATACCAGTCACTTACACAAAGAACAGATTTTATGACCAATTAATGCAGAAAACAAGTTAATTTTAAATGGTTCACATACTTTTTTTGCCACTGTATAACTTAACTGTTTCAGCAATCAGCCTAGCCTATATAGTGATAAAAGTCACGCTGCCTCTGCCTTCTCAGTCTCATCCTTAACAACACGTGTTTGGCAAAAGTACCAAAGAAAAACAACACGCATACTTGTTTTCCAGTTCTCTCAAAACACACAATCAGCATTTCACTGCATTGTTGGACTGTTTTATTTGTTATTATTATGTATTTCCTGTCAAGAAATGCAAGTGATATCCAAATAGTGATTTCAGCATTCTAGTAGTGGCACCTTGAGCGATTAACCAAGTACTCGACAGGGTTGGAATGTATCGGAATACACATGCTGAGTATTTGTATTATGTATCTGTTATTGCTCTGCTAAGTCAACCTTTATTCAGTTGTCAAAGTAATCAGTAAATAACTCTAATAAAGAAATCAACAGTGACAGAACTTATTTTTTTAAGTAAAAAGTTTAACAAGTGATGCTTTAACATAAATAATAGAAAGGCCAAAGGAATGAATAGAATCAGTCACACTTCTTTCCCTTTCCCCTCCTCTGTGCAGAGCACAGAGAGAAACAATACCCCAGGACACCCAGAAACACACACAAGCACGGTGCACTTTCATGTTCACTTATTCTCTCCCTTCCACTCAAGCACTCAGCACTCTGGTGCCTCTCATATGAAAGCATTCACATGCACATGATCTTCTTAAGCTGTGGATTCATAGACCAGCTAAATAATTTAACCTGTTAGAGTGCATCTGAAATACCAGGTGGACTTTATGCACTATTCATATGTCCATGCCGCTGTTCACTTTGTCATGATGTATTCAAATGCTGTTAATCATGGAAGGTTCCAGAAATGCTCTACCAGAGACTATCTTTGTTGTCTCTGCGGGCGTTTCCTTGCAACATAAACATGACTCCATCTTCTCACTATCTCACCCTCCCACCACCTTACTTTATTCTATGATGAGGTACTTGTGCCAGTCATTATACAACATCTACTTGATGAATAATTGATCAGTGATAATGTGGTCTGTATTATTTCACTCAGAGAGACTATTGTAGTGATATTTATGAGTCCCATTTATTTAGACATAAAGACGGGGACAAATATATTCTTTATTGTACAAAATATGGAAATAATTATTATTATAATTTTGCAAGTTATGTCCTGTAACTTATAGTATAAAAATCTCAAAATGATCAAAAGTAAAGCTCTCCACCCTGCAGATTTTTCAAAGGTGACTATGATGGTAAAAATGCATCAGCCACTGCTGAGTGGGGCAGCAGAGGCTTAAAGTTCACTGCAGGTTGTAATTGATTCTCCTATCACCGTTTGCTCTCTTGTCCTTGTAAAACCAGCACAATTAAACTCACACACCTCTGCCAAGAAGAGCAGAGCTCTCACAGTCTCTATGCCACAGCTTGGACTGCAGCCTGCCTTTTAGTGCTGCAATCTCTCACAGCAAGGGCACCACTCTGAATATTAGCGGGTTGTGGGTGTGTGTACGCGTGCTGGCGTGTGTGATTGCCAGAAGATGTAGAATGTGAGAGAGCATGTGATAAAAAGGCTGTGGAGCTTCTATGCAGGTTATGAAACATTTGTTAATATCCCTGTTTGTACCAAGACCGTTATGTGCTGTAGATTGTTCTTTGCACTGTGGTTGGAAATGAGCATGCAGGAGTCATAGGGTTGCTGTAGCATAAACTGCCTCTAGAGTCAAAAGTGGCATCAAAGAGCCAGCCACATTTTTTTTATAATGATGCATTGACGTCTAAAAGCATTCAGTGCTCTCTCTCTCTACGCTGATACGGAGCATGTTAAAAGCAGGCATGGCTTGGGTTACGAGCAGGCAGGAAATGCATTCAGCCCTCAAGAGACTGGAGAAGAAAAGTCAATTACTCCAGAATTGAAAAGTAAATTTCACCAAGCTACTGTCTAAGCTATATGTCAGAAATCTAGAGGCAGTTTCCCCACGTAGCTGTGGTATTTCCGTTTCAAATGAAATGTATGCATTTTCCGAGCCAAATCAGTCAGCAAAATGTGCATTCTGCTTACTTCTCACAAAACCAATATTAAAACACATTTCTTGTTTCTCTTTCTCCTCTCTTTTTCCCCACACTTTCTAAATCCATTCTCTGTGTCTACACCCTGCCCACAACGCACAATTTCCTGCTCATCTGCACACACTTACGGCCATATTCCCTGACCCTGTCCATCCCTCCAACCAACTCCAACCAAAATCCCTTTCCTACATGCAGCAGCGTCCCCTCAAACAGTCCTTAAGTGGCTCTCTGTGCCGGGAGTCCCATTGGAAGTGCCTGCTGTTGACCCTGCTTATGTACGGCTGCTTTGGCACCCTAGGCTGGTGCTCCCTGTACCGCATCACAGTCATGGCCTCTGATGACCAAGGTCCTGCCTATTACTATGGTGACCGAGCCCGGCTCTATCATGACAGCCCCTGCTCCAATGGATATGTCTACATACCTGTGGCCTTTCTGGCTATGCTCTATGTTGTCTACCTGGTGGAGTGCTGGCACTGCTACTCCAAAACAGCCAACCTAGCTAAAGTGGAGATCAGTCAGGTGTATGATCGAATCCAGCGCCTACAGCAGGCCACACCCTGCATCTGGTGGAAGGCCATCAGCTATCACTATGTGCGGCGAACCAGGCAAGTGACACGCTACCGCAATGGCGATGCCTACACCACCACGCAGGTATACCATGAACGGGTCAACACGCATACCTCCAGCTCTGAGTTTGACTACTTACGACATGGCGTCAAGGACGTGTCCAAAGAGCTGCAAGGCTTGCTGGACCACCCTGTCACACGACTTCGCTTCACTAAGTGCTTCAGCTTTGCCAGCGCCCGTGCTGAGACCGCCTACCTTACACAACGAGCACGCTTCTTTGGAGACAATGAGGGCCTGGATGACTACATGGAGGCACGGGAGGGCATGCACCTGAAGAACGTTGACTTTCGAGAACACATGCTAGCATTTCCAGATCCCGCGCGGCCCCCCTGGTACACACGTCGTTGGGTGTACTGGCTGGCTTCTGCTCTGCTGCTGTCCTGGCCGCTCAGGGTGGTCGCCGAATACCGCACAGCCTACGTCCACTACCACGTGGAGAAGCTCTTTGGCGAGAATGAGGATGCCAGTGACAACGATAACAGTGAGAATTATCGGTCAGGATTTGAGCATGGCACAGGAGGTCCCACTCTGCGCGTTATATCCCGTGTAAACACTGTGGACATAACTGAACTGGAGTGGCACATTCGCTGCAACCAGCAAATAGTGCCCAGCTATTCAGAGGCCTTGCTTATGGACCTGGACATGAACACTAACACACCACTGTCAGTTGCAATGGCAGCCCAAATGAGACGTAACTCCAGCTACTTCCTCCAGAGCTGCCCTCGTTGCCGGAGGTCCACAAGCAGCTCTTCTTTGCCCTCCTGGGCCAGAGGGAATGTGATAATGGGCGCAAACTCATTTCCAGTCAGGGCTGGAGGGAGGCTGGTTCTGAGCCGCAGCGGCCTCTCCCTGGGGCGCTTCCACTCCACCCGAAACCGCCACACCTGCCTATTTCATTCAAGGAGCCTTGGAGGAGGACTAGGGGGCAGAGGGGAGGAGGGAGGCGGGGGCTTTCTAGGCCTGGGGTTCCGCACAGCAGATGAGGAGAGGAGAGGTGTACTAGAGGGGGAAGGGGAGGGGCTGGAGGATGAAGAGAATTGTGAGGCTGAGGAGCGAGGGCAGGGAAACAATAGAGAGAATAGAGAGGTCAGGGGAGAGGAGAGAGACAGGCCACCGGCCTATCATGATGCTCTATACTTTCCTGTGTTGATCATTCATGGAGAAGAGAGCTGCCATGGTGGACAGGACATTGACACTGGATAATGCCGGGGACTGGTGTGTGAAATGTAGATTAGGATGTGTGCAATGGTGTTCAGGTAAGTGAACTAAAGGAATAGAATAGGGAGTAAGGCAGAAGACTGTTGGGCACTTACTGAGGAAAATAATTCATACCCAGGGAAGATACAAAGATGAAAGTAAGGTGAAACCTGAATGTTTGATTATTTGAAGAAAGAGAAAATATGTGTTTTCACCCTATACAAGACCAGAGAGTAGCACTAAAGAACAACTCCAGTATGAATGAATGTATAGAATATCATAGGGTTTAACGGAAAACATGATATCCAGGTCAGTTCATGTTCGTGCCAGCTGGCACAAAGTTGACATGGACTGACCCGTTAGAAAATTCTTAGAGGCATGAATCATTAGATATCAGTATCCTATTATTCTATGCCTTGGAATAACATCTTCATAAATGGAAAAAATGCTCAGTCTGTCCATGTAACGCATCTGTCCCTCTAAGAGTATTGTAGTTTACATGAAAAGCTGGACAGCTATACCCGATCACTTAGTGAAGACATTCCAGGCCTAGCAACTCAAAATAATGATGTAGTCCATGCTACAGTTTGAATAAGGCAGTAGCCTAATACCATTATTTAAACAAAAGTATAACTGTAGTTATACTGTAGAGCAGATGGTCTCAGAGTTCAGTTAATTTCTTTAAAGAAATGAGAGCATACTGAAACAAAGCCAAAAGATCTCAGGGGAAAAGAGACTATTCTTTTGTAATAGGGAATGAAATTGGTAGAGATTTGTTAGGGGAGGATGTAGGCTGATGAATTGTAATCCCTTGCTGTTTGTACTTATGCTTCAACCCACCATATTGTGTCATGATTTCTTTTAATCTTTTTAATTGCCTTGTAGAAGCTTGGTGCTCATTATTCCACTGTTCTTTGCCTTAAAGGTGTTTCGATTCAGCGCCATGTTTGCACTGCTAGCACAACCTCTTATAGCTATAATACAGCATTATTCTTAAGCTTCTTTACATAAACACTTACATACAGGTGAGTCTGTGAACACTTTAGAATTATATGTACTTCTGCATGAACAGTTCCTAAAATTTGATCTGATTTCATTTAGCGAAAGACACATTTGACATTTCTATATGTTGAACACATTTTAAAAATGAAGCTCATTGATGGTCTCTGGGTGCTTATATTACTAAATAGTGGAACATCTTTCTTTATCAACAGTAATGTCAACTAAACACTGTAACTGCTATTTAGTCCTTATTGCAGCATTTAGGAAGTATTTTGGCTTATTCCTTGCACTGACCTTTGTGGGAACCCACTCCTAGTGTGGGTAGTAGCTGTGAAGCATCTGCCTGATTGTGGACTGACAGAAGCTTCTTCAGACATTCTTTTCTAATGCTCTCCAATCTTGTAAACTTCAACAGTGTTTTTTCAGAGGCCCTTTGAAGTTATTTGATGGGAACATATTGTAGTTGAACAAATGTCTGTTGTGAAGAGCAGATAATCAAAAGTGTGTTTTTTATATGGCCAGACAGGTCAAACTCGCACATTAGTTAATTGGAACACTTGACTCCAATTGTCCTCTTTTCAAGGAGACATATTCCTAGAAGTCTTCAAACTTTTCCCATCAATGACCCTGATTGTTTAAACCATTTGTTCAGTAAAGATGGTTTGTACTAAGACTATCTTTATTTACTATTATGACCTAGATGAAGATCAGCTCAAGTTACGACTGTTCATGCAGAAATCCAGATAACTCCAGAGGATTTACAGTTCCTTACAACAGACAGGAATGGATAAGTTGGTCTCAGGAAGAAACATGTAAAAGAAATAAATATGAAAAAGGGAAAGAGGTTAACTCTATCTCAACCCCCTCACATCTGTACAATTTTTTGTTGAGTTTATTGTAGTGGTACAAAAATAATATCACGCGACCACTTTAAACATTCGCTCATCTTCCTCTTCGCTTTGCCTGCTCCCTGTACTGCTTGAATATTGGCAGCTTTTGTCCTTTAAGTTAAAATAAGGCTGTCCTTTGATGAATTTGGATGATTCTGCTAGAATAATACAGAATACTACAATGTGTAATGACTGTCACTAGTGAAAAGCACATGATTGTCTATTAAAACATAAGCCATGATCCAGAACTACACTGTCCAGTTGCCACACTAATACAAACCAGCTTGCAAATCCCAAATTGAAGCTTACTTGCATGAACACCTAACGTAGGTTCATTAACAAGCACAACTAGTCATCTGCTTTACAAACAGTGCAGGGGATGCTCTGAACAAAGTGAATGCTGTCAAGCTGATCACAGAATAAATGAATGTACCAGTAGAGTCCTGCATATTCAAGAAGAACCTGTTCTACAATCTGGGACAACAAAAAACTCAAAGCACACAGCAAATGCATCCCTATTTTGTCGGCAGAGTTGCTGCTTATCTGGTAATTGCCACTACTCCAACTAGCACTGAACATTAATTTTTCTGTGGTGATGATGACAATGATGGTTATGGTGGTGGTAATGGAGGTCATATAAATAAAGTCAAACTATTAGCAGTCTGTTTGAGTATTTCTTTTGTGAATTGCCAGAGTATGAGACATGTATTATCATACTGTATGGCATACAATACCTTGGATTATTCAACTGGAGTCCCAATGAGTGACATCACAGCAATGTCAGTATGAGCTGTTCATTTTAAATAGTCATACCTTTGTGCTTACATCATTTTTGTCAGGACACCTCTCTCTTCTTTTCATTTACGTCAAATGGACAAATATTAGTGGTCTAAAAGAAAAAAATATATCACATTATCTTAAACAATATATTTTTATGGTCCATAAAGTCTTTATGTTCAGATTATCTTAACAATAATAGATAATTCATAATAAAATTCACCACAATATTCACTACAATATCTTTAACAGACTTTTCACAGTTTTTTGACAAATATTTCAGTGTTTCTTTTTAATAGAAATCCGTGATTTCTATTAAAAACAGATTTCTGTGTGGACAGAAGGAGAGTCGGGAGTTTAGTACAGTTGTTAAGAGCTGTTTTTAGGTTTGGATCAATATAGGGCACTGACAAACACCTACACTGCATCTTGTTAGCCAGCTGTATTTACTTTTATTTTTTGCCTTCACAAACTTCTCTCTGAATGTTGATTTGTACATCATTTTTCAATATGTGCCTTCATTCTGTTTACATAACTCTTTTTCATAGTACATAAAATGCATTTTCTGTCTGGAGGAAGTCTCAGTTAAACTATGTATGTTCTTTTCTTCAATAACATTGATAGAATATATTTTGATGTAAATGTGTATTATTTACAAATCTGGAAGCAAACTGCGTTTTCCTCTTCAAAGATGAGCAAGCAATTCAACATTTATACTTTTGTTTTTATTGTTTAAAGGCTATTTTTACTGTTTTTTATATGAAGAAAGCAGTTGTTGTGCTGTCTTTTACATTGGCAAGGCTGTCTTTGTGAAGAGATGTGAATTGTTTTTACAGCAGGGTTTCTCAACCCTCCCCTTTCACCCATCATTGTTCACTAGCAGCTCAACACAAAGTCACAATTTTACTCACAGAAATCAACAGTATTGTAGTTAATCTGATTACATAGTTATGAGGAATTTTTTTGTGTATATATTAATTAAACTAATATTAATTAAACTGGTGGGATGGCCACTAGAGGGCCGGTGGAAAGAGGCTGCAGACATTACTAATACACAGAATTGCTGTACTTTTACTGAAAAGGCCCAGTAGCTGGACTGTAAAGTTTTTTTTTCTGAATGAACTGATGGATTGTACATAAATAGAAATGACCTAAATATTCCTTCTTTACAAACCTGTGAAGACAGCACAGACATTGTTTGAGGTCATTTATTTGAACATAAACATAGATGCAGAAGAATTTACTTATTTTATTTTTTAGTTTACTAAGGAAATTGGGATAGTCATGAAAATTGTACTGTATGTCAGTGGCTTTCCTCTCTCCCTCTCTCTACTCTCTTCTCCCTCTGATCATAATCTGTGCATGAAGGACAGTGCCACTATAGTCACAGCTCTAATGACAAATGAGATCAAAAGAGAGAGAGGGAGAGAGAGAGAGAGAGAGAGGCAAAGAAGGACGATGAGAGAACGCTTGCACACGTGGGAGAAAGAGCAGCTCAGCTGCACTGGAAATTATTAGTGGACGTGTGGAGGACAGACAAGGACGAGAGACTGAGGCAGTAAAGCAGCACTGCACATAGCGCCTGTTCTCTGGTAAGTGACTTCAGAGTCATGCACTCACCTTTAAAGGAAAGCTGTTACACACTGGGCAGTCATATGAAGGAACATAATAAATACTTATAAATGTCCATATTCAGTTTATTATGTTCATATGAATATCATGTTCAGTATTTTTAACAAGCTATTGTAAGATCATATGGCTTAATTTGTATTAGTTTGCTACCTATGGTCAAGAAGAATGTATTGTATAGACAAAAAAGGAACACAATCTGTATTGAATTCTGTTGAATATTCTAAATCAGTGTGTTCAGGTTTGTGTAAATGCCATGTTCAGTACAGTAACCAGACATTCTAAGATTTGCTCATATGTCAGTTGGAAGTTGTCAAGTTGTAAAGTCTGTACAAGTACAGTCAGGTGCACAAATTTGGGCAGCCCTGGTCAAATGACATGTTTTGTTGATTGTCAAGTGAAAATAAGTAAACATCCTCTACAGAGAACATACTTCTGCAAAATGTATTGCACAATTACTGTTTACACTGTTTATGCTGAACATGTTTGGAAGAAAAAATAAACATAAGATGTGGCCCACACAAACGTCATGGCACATTGTTTTATGTTTTTTCCCCAATTTACTAAATTTTGCAAATAAATATTTGCAGCTAAATCCCATACTTACGTTTGTTCCCTGTAAAGAAAGTGTTAACTTATTTTCACTTAGAAAATCAACAAAACGTCATTTGACCAGGGGTGTTCAAACTTTTGCATGTAACCATAGATAAAATGGACATAATGTCCGCTTAGATGGTAATAAGCTGGCCTCTATTTCTTTATATATTTTGTATAGAGATTAGGTGTTTCCTAGGTTTGCTAAGGTAAGTGTCTGTGTGAGGAGTTCATTAGTACAAAGATAAGATTAGCTTTGAATTAAGCTGCTTGCTCTGGTGATTCAGGCTAGCGGTGCCATCAGAGAATTAGGTCACATCGTCACTGGGAGTACCGAGCTTGTTTACCTAGTAACAGTAATAATGAGGGATCACTGTAAATTTAAACTGCTTGAGTTCACAGCATGCATGGCACCACAACTCATAGTACCAGTACTACACTGACATAATGTACAATTTCATATATACAGTACATCATTATTGCGGGTACAAGTAATACAATCCCTGAGTCAATGTATTGTTTTCGTAGTTAGCCCCTTGAGGTTGATATGTTGTTTGTGAGGCACCAGGCTTGGCACATAGCCCATGTAGCTCTACAGGTCTTCACACTATGTATTTGTGCTGTCCTTACAGAACTCAGCAGTGAAGCAGTGAGGATGTCCAGGGACCAGCTGGACTCGGTGGCAAGCCATATGGAGAGTCTGCTGTCGGTGGCTGTACAGCTGCAGGCACAGTGTCAGGAGCAGAGTGTGCAGCTGGCTGCTCTGACTGCCCAGCTGAGGGAGGAGGCCCAAAACCTCCGCCAGCAAACGTCACTGGCTGAGCAGGACATGGCCGAGATACATAAAACCCTGGAAGAGCTGATGGACACTAAGATGGCATTTGAGGCCAAAGAGAGGCAAGCCCGCAAGCTTAGCAAGCAGCTATAAGCTATGTCATGGAGAACACCAAAGGTAGAGGTCAGCCTGTTTTAGGGGATTTTAACAAGAAGAAGCTACAGAACAAGAAGAAGGTACAGAATAAGACACTTAAGTCAGGGGTGTCCATCTTCAGTCCTGGAGGACCAGTGTCTGGCACAGTTTGGTGATTTTCATGCTTAGAGACACCTGATTCAATTATTCAGGACCACAATTAGACACCCCTGCATTAAGTTAATGTTTAAAAGAGCTCAGTGGAAAAATATTCATCTTGAATTAGAAATTCATGACAAGCTTGAACGTTTGTTTTTTGTATATGACACAATGCTTGAATAATTGTGTTGTACTGTATCATCATGACTGGTGGATAAAACTCTAGCTTATTATACAGTACCTGATGGTGAATGTTTACACAGTGGGCACTGAACTGTTATCATTTCCATTCAGTTTTGTTTACAGGTATTCCAATAAATCAGAACAAGGGTGCCTTCAGCACCGAATAAACAGGACCTGTGTTTTTATTTTGGGTTATTTCTCTTGGTCATGTGTTGCAAAGCACCAGAATACAGACATTCTTAAGAGATTAGAGGTAAACAAGCAATATCAGTATACAGTGACTGGGCTGATATGTAATATAACTGAAGAGTATTCTCATTTCCACTGTATGAAGTCATGGTGGCCAGTTATTCTATAGGCAATGTTCTATCCAGTCATAGGTACGTTACATCACTTTTGGTGGGCAGTATTGTTTGAATTCCAAGTAAAATCCTCTTGGATAGAATTAACAGTCTTTATATTGACCTTCTAATTAGTCCCAAAGCAAACAAGACAAAACAAAACTTAAACAATTTAATACAAATGTCAGTTATAAAGGAACATTTTAGCGTTTAAATAATTGAGCCCTTGCGACAAAAAAAAACAGTATATGTGACATTTTCTGTAAAAATCATATGTGGCATTGTATAATGCCCTTAATTTAAAATGAAGGGGACATTAAATAAATAAATATAAGTAAATAAAGCATAGCTGGCTTTTTAATGTAAAAGATTGTACAAAATAAAACAGAAAACATAACTGATTATCCAAAAGGGTGGAATAATTAATATATGTTGTTTTGTTGGAGTGGCTCAACTATAATTATATTACTTTCTTTATGGGAAGAACACTTCTTGAGCATGTACAGCTCTCCAGAATTATTAGCACCCTTGGTAAAGTGTTTTCAGTTTGATCCTACTCTGGAAACAGGAGCAATCCAATCTTTTAGTTAATTAAAATGTTAAAAGAAAAAATATTCATATTTTTAAAAATAAATGTTTTTCCCCCTCAAACAAGGTTAAAATTATTGGCACCACTGCATTTACTTTGTACACTCACCCTTTGTCAGGATAACACTAAGTCTTCACTAGTAATGCTGTTTGATATGGGAGAACGCAAAAGACCACAACATATCTAGATTTTCAGGTTTTGGTTCTCACTTGTAGACTTTCATTTCAAAGTCCAGATATGGCCACTGAAAGCTTGTTTCTTTGGCTAGTGAACCAGTTTTGTGTGAATCTGAAATTATGCTTTGGCTCATTGTCCAGCCACGGCCCATTCTTTGCTTCCTGGCAGAGGCAGTCAGGTTCTGACTTTTCACTGGGCATTTGGAAGTTTAGCAGACCAATAACATCACTGATCCACCACCATACTTCACAATAGGGGCATGATCTTCAGTCTTTGTAAACCAAACCACCTCGGTAGAGATCATACAGTGTCCTGTGTGCTTAAAAAAGGTTCAAATAATAATGGGGAAATATGTACATTTTACTCACATTCATATTGAAGAAGTATTTATGAGCAAGATGTTTATTTTCTTATAACATTTGTTTTTCTTTGAGTAATTTTAGCTCATATTTCATATTTTCAGTGTAAGATCAATCTGACATGGCCATTGTGCTGCATTTGGGCATGTCTGTGTTGTGGCCGTAAAACATGTCTTTCTACAAATACTGTTTACAGCTGGGAAAGTTATTGATCACAGTGCACTCACCACTTCATTATTATAGCTTTCAAAATAGCTTCCCAGAAAAACCTTATTTTATGTTCAGATGAACGTGGAGTGACTGGAAATTGCCACCTCACTGATCACAGCATCCGACAGACGTCTTGTCAGTCTGCGATGATATGTGGCAGATGATACAGTGTGGCTGTGAGGTGGTTTCAGAGGGTGCGAGACGGGCGATGGAAGAAGGGTTCAGTCTCCGCACGACTCCATTCAGCGTCCTCGCCCGCAGCCTGCCGTCTCTGCACCACCACCACTGCCATGATTAGCATCCAGAAGAAGAAGCTCACCCACACAGACCTCTGAGGAGAGAGAAGTGCAGCAGTCTGGACTAATAAGATAATAGAAACGTCTAAAGATGGAACATGATGGAACCCTTAAACTCTAAGGGCCCACACTTCAGTTCTTCACCCTCATAATTACATAACTTAGATATTAGTTTCATAGTGGTTACTGAATAATGTCAAGATTAAAAACTGTATAATAAGCCTGTAGTTTAAAAAGTTAAACTGTTTTGTCTCTAATATTCTTTGGTATTAGGGGTGCTTTCTGGAGTTTTCTCATGTTTACAGAGCTTCCCCAGGAGCTGTTTTCAACATGAACTGCTCCTCGTTTGTGTATGATAAGAAAGCTCCTTTACTCCTTTTCATTCATGGCTGACAAATATTTTATCACTGTCCAAAGAAAAACAAGTATCTCTAAAAGGGAAACTTTACAAAAGAGGGCAAAAATGTTCTTTACTTTAATTGTAAGTTAACATAAAGACATTTTATCCCAAGCTATTTTGGAGCAATTCTGTTGGTCTATTCATCATGAAATTTTCACACTGTGTAAATGCCAGCTGCTGGGTTCAGATGATGGAGAAAAATAAAAATCAACAAAAATGGAGATACATGTTTTTCTTTGGACAGCGACAATTTGTTATCAAACATGTTGACTCTGAGGTTTGATGCTGTGTGTGGTATGGAGTGATACCTCAGCACTGTACAGTCCTGTGTAAAACTGGTTTCCTGTGTTGGGACTGGCCCACGTCTTATTCTGTGCTTCCTCACAACTGAAAAGAAAACATATACATCAGTGATATGAACTGATTTGATTTCTTCATCAGATCAGTGTTGAAGTTAATACATTGTCTGAATGTTCATGCTACAGAATTACCAATTTTCAAACTGGTTCTGTATAGAACTATATACAACACATTCTCCATCAATCTAAGCTACTAAGCTGAACTCAGAGCTAAGGTTTCATATACTGCAGTTGGCTCCAGACACCGTCCCATCATCAATAAAAAAAGTTATTCTTAGGACAGGGAAAATATTTATTATGTAGTGTATAGCAGAAGTGTTGAACAAGGGTAAGAGAAAAGCAGGCCTGCCTAATTGTTGTGGTTTATAACGTAATAGTGGCATCAAAAGCTGACTTATGTATGATAGTTGACGTTGTAATTAAAAGTTCAACTTTTAGGGGGACATCCACCCCTTTTAGTAGGCTAGCTACACACCTGACATATAACAGTTTGTTCCTAGATACACGTACAACATGAAATCAGGCAAGGAACAAGAAAAGTCAACCATCATAAAGCTATAATAAAATCATTTAAAACACTTACGAACAATTTGGCTCACTTTCCCTTTTCAAAGAATACCTTTCAAATAATTCAGTGATACAAGTTCCCGCAATTTTAAGTCTTTCTGTAAGTCTGCTTGCTTTCTTAATTGGCTTCATACAGTAAGTATGTTAAGGAGATACACATGAGAGTGTAGACTAAAATTCCCAGTTCTTTTTTGATAGATAAAATTACCTAAATAAGAAGGTATTAACCAATTATGGCTTTATATATTAATGTGTACCAATAAATAAGCCAACATGTAGTTAATAAGAGCAAAACTACTTTTTAAAAAAAACCCTTCCACTTAATAATGAATCTTAGGGCACCTCGATAAACAGCGCATAAGGTGTGTATTAAATACATAGGAACATGCATGTAAATAACAATTAGCATTATAATCATTCAAAAGAGGAAGAGGACAACTAACAAGACGGATGGAGACGATCAAAGGAATCATGAACAAGCCATGAATAAACCTAAAGATCCAAACAAACAACAGGATATTCTGGACTCACTTGCTAATGGATGGAACATTGTGGAGGACAGAGAGACACAGGCTGTCTCTCCCGATTCTCAGAACACAGCCTGACACCAAGAGGAAAAACAGCAGGAGTCCACAGATCCCCAGAGACACGTTCAGCAACACACTTCCCCTAAAAAACAGGCAGACGCAACAAAAAACCTGTTTTTCTGCTGCATAACAGTCAAATGAAAAAATGTAAATTAAACAAATGTGATTTATCTCAAAAACAACAAGTTTGCATCTGACATGCAGGCTATACTAAATAACCTAAGAAGTTCTCATTGGCCTTTTTGCACTGATCTCTTCTTGAGCAATCACCTTTTCACTTCATCCTCCACACAGCTTGAGTAGATCCAGTAGAGAATCAGGGAGATGCAGTAAATAGCCATGCACACTGAGATGGCTGAGACAAAGTAGCAGAGCGAGGTAGAACTGGAGTTTTCTAGTATCAGGGAATTGCTAGATGTGTTGTAGTGGACACTGCCATAGAGGATGCACTGTCCAGCAAAGTGGCCCTACAAAACAGCATGTTACATCTGATTTTCACATAGTAGTACACTATAGCAAACAAAATTATATTATTGCATACAAATAGAGATATATATGAATATACGGTAAACTGTTTCTTTCAGTGTAAATTTAATTGGGAAATAATAAATCCTTTTTCACTGCAGTGCTCTCTCTCTCTCTCTCTCTCTCTCTCTCTCTCTCTCTCTCTCTCTTTCTCTCTCTCTGTCTGTCTGTCTGTCTTTCTGCTGTTACTAAGTAAGAGGGAGGGGAGTTTTTCTGCAGTTGCTTCATCATCTGACTCCAATAAAGTCTAATGTGGAACCGTATGTTAGTCACATGATCAAAACCAGATTAGGACATTTTTGCTTTCTGGCTTTGTTAAGATTTTCTCTAGAGAAAAAAAGTAATTAATAATATTTAGTTTAAGGTCTCATCATTTAGTAATAATATTTATATTTTCTAATATAAATATTATTATGATGAGAGTGAGCCTAATCAGACACTAAATAGTTATTTTTCAGAAATAAGAAAAAAGTCTCACACTGATTTCAAACAGGACTCAATCATGTCTAGGAGAAGCAAGACAGATAGAGAAGTGATATCATTTTGAATATTTCTTTCCTCTGGGTACATCAACATTGTTCAAAGTAAAAAAAAAAATAAAAAAAAAATTCAGTTTATTGTTGTTAATCAAAATCTGAATCAGTACAATCAATAAGCCTGTCCAATATGACATTTGAAAGACATAATGATAACACATCTACTCACAATATGAAAATCTCAAAAGTGATAAGACTATGATTCTTTAAAATAGTATGTTAGACAAGATAGCGCAATGATTCTTCAAAAACTTTGAGAAAAAGATACTATGGGAATTTCTACAGGATTAGAGATTCACAGTAAATTCAAAAATTACTACAGTTCACTACAGGATACTACACGAGTTTTATAGATTACTATAAGTCTGTACTACAGGAATATTATGCAGTGAAAATGTTATAGATTACTATGTAAGTATTGCAAAGCATGTAGCATTACATATAGTATTTTGCTATAAAATAGATCTTTTCTGTAAAGGAATAAATCTTTAAAAATAAAACCTAACTGTCTCAGCTAGTTTTGAAGAATGGATCATCAAGTTCGACAGATCACAGCTTGATTCCTTTTTTAGATGTTTCTAGATGTCAGATGTTTCTCCTTGAAGCTTGAGTTTTAGTCTGAGTAGAGAACATTAACATAAAAGGAACCTTGTTGGTCAGAATGGAAGTTCAGGTGTGCAGTCCTACCTGCGTGAAGGTGAGCGAGGCAGCGGTGATTATGCCGCAGATGAAGCAGCCTGCGTGCAGTACAAGCTCCAGTGTCAGCAGCCACGACAGCCCCATCACGACCATGTTCTCAGTGAGGCGAGCCACGGAGAAAAGGCACACATTCCGGAGGAAAACAGCCACACGGTGACTGTCACAACACGGCCTGTAACGCCAGCCCTGTCTCCAGCAACAATGTTGCTTTTCACAAATGGTGCGCAGTTGGGGAAATGCAGCAGCATAGCTATTACTGCAAGAATGCATTGAGTCCAGGCAAAACAAATGCCTTGTCTGTGGATAATAATCTCAGCCCATTTAAATGAGTGACAAACACCACGGACACTTTCCCAATTCCACTTTCCACCTCTGAGTTGTAAAACTTCTGCTACTGTTCATGTGGAAAGTGGAAGTCCAGTTTTCCACTGCATGACAACCTTACAACCACTAACAAGGTTTACAGACATGACAGAGACGCCCACCCCCACTCTTATAGCACAGAGCTTTAAAACGACCTCGGAAATAGTCAAAGGAATAGTTCACCAAAAAAACAAATTTACACAATTATTCCTTTAATCAGGATATAGTTGATCAGCCAAAATATGGTGTCTGGTGTTTGCTTCTTTAGTTTTGCACCTGTGGTACGAGGCTAATGAAGCTGAAAACTAATGAAAATCACTTTGGGTGACATATACATTGCAACTCCAGTTCAAAACTAAGGAAGCAAATTTTAAACAACATATGTGTCTTGGCCCATTAGGTATGGTTGGGGTAAGGGCAGAAATTTTTTGGGAAAGCATACCTTTAACTGGTCTCAAATGAAAAAGCATTCAAACACAACTCAGTCAGAAATGTTTACGAGGATGGAAGTGAATTATATACTATTGTCATCATATCTTCATCAGTATAATGTTGATTTTACATCTATATATACTGAAAAAACTTCCATGAAATCAGAGCCTTACTCTCCGCCGTGTTGTCTCCAGCCCAGTAGATGGCGCTGTGAAGTCTGCAGGCCGTAGCAGGAAAAGGCTGAAAGCCTGTTTAGCAGAGAGGGATCCGTTTAGAGCTTTTCGTACACTTTTCTACGCTGAACCTTAAGTGTGAAATTAAAATGCTTCCGTTTTACATGTTTTAAGCACAGATGAAAGACACACGTTCGAAATCGTGTTTTACTGTCTATGCGGATTTACACAGATCTCTGTACCATGGCTGTGATGTGTTTAAATACAGTGGTCGTTACATTCCTGTGGTCTGTGTTGTGTGTAACAGGTAAGTTGTAACGTTATTCCAGATCACAGCAGCATAAAGCTAACGCGCATATTTGAACAGGACCTTTATTAATTATGCATGTTTCCGGGTATCTCATAGCCGATGACAATATGGTGATGATTCCTGGTGGAAATATGAAGATGGGAACCAATGCTGCCGATGGCCGAGACGGTGAATCACCGTCTCGAGCTGTGACAGTAGCCTCATTCATGATGGACAAATATCCTGTGACTAACTCCGATTTCAGGTGATTACTGCTGTCTTTAAAGGGTAACTTTGCAATGAGGAGAATGGACCATACAAATGACCAGTCATGTGATTTTGTTCTCGTTTTGTTGATTATAGCCTTTCTAGAGGCAACATTCCTTTAAGTTCATCCACTCTGAGCTACACTGTTGGCCCAACAGTTTGCAGACCCCTCCTCATTCAACAAGGGTATTAAATAAGGAGTTTATACCCCATTTGCTGCAGTAACAACCGCTTCTCTTCTGAGAAGATTTTACACTAAATAGTGTTGACTGTTTTGCTGTGAGGATTTGATTGCATTTAGACTCAAGAGCATTAGTGAGGTCAGGTACTGATGTTGGATGATTAGTTCTGGATCAGAAATGTCACTCCAACTCATCCCAAAGGTATTGGATGGGGCTCCAGAGAAAGCAGTTCCACAGCTCCACAACCCAATCTGCTAATTAGAAGATGGTTCCCCAAAGTGTTTCATAGCCCAAAGACCACAGTGTGGTGACAGTGATAATCTCTTTTCATTCTAACAGAGCAGATGATCAAAACATTGAGAAAGTTTTTGGGCAACTAAACTAAATGCAGAGCATTATTTATAGTTTTCTCTTTTGTCTCCAGGGAATTTGTCAGGTTGAAAAAATATAAAACAGAGGCTGAAACATTTGGCTGGAGCTTTGTGTTCCAGGACTTTGTGTCTGATGAGCTGAAAAGCAAGATTACTCAGAGAATTGAGGTATGAACACAATGTCAAATTCTGAGTTTGAAATGTAAAATCTGTTTTCATTTAAACAAAGTTCTCATTTTCCTTTTGTTCCTAGTCTGCACCCTGGTGGTTGCCAGTTGAGAAGGCATTTTGGAGACAGGTCATTTGCTCATTTCTTCATACATGCATAAATCATCGTAAATTGTATATTTAATAGATATTAAGAGTGATTCGAGTATTGAAGTCTGACTGGCTACAGTCTTTTCTGATTGATTCTAGCCCAGTGGGCCAGGTTCTGGTATCAAAGAACGGCTAAATTCTCCTGTGGTCCAAGTGAGCTGGAACGATGCACAAGCCTATTGTAAATGGAAGAAGAAGAGGCTGCCCACAGAAGAGGAGTGGGAAATAGCTGCCCGTGGAGGACTTGATGGTAAATCAAGAGTTTCCCTAGATGAGTGCTTGTTCTTCATTAACACTGCTTTCATATTATTTGGAAAAAAAAAAACAGTAATACAAATGTATTTTTCAGGAAGGACATACCCTTGGGGTAACAAATTTCAGCCGAATCGCACCAACTTATGGCAGGTCAGTGTTATGTAAAATTTGTAAAATATTGTTCTTTTTTTCAATCTTGATATATATTTTCTCACTTTTATGTTTATGGTAAACTTCTTGTCTAAACGAATCCCTTAAAACCTTAAAGGGCCTCTGTGAAGACTCTCATTTCAATTCCTTTCTCTGATAAGTACATAACTTACATATTAGATTCATAGTAGTAACTTTGTGCTTAAAGTCTGAAGTCTAAAGCGTCTATATGATGTTGGATGGGGATGTCGTTATTACAGGGATCATTTCCAGATGTGGACAGAGCAGAGGATGGATATCATGGCGTAGCTCCTGTTACTGCATTTCCTCCACAGAATAATTATGGTACACAGCATGTACATCTACTTTTATATGAACACAAAAGTTAAAGTAAAGTACAATATAAAGAGAACCTTTTGCCAGCAGTAAAAATGAGGTTTTCTGTCATTCTATCACAGTGTAACTTGTTACTCTTGTGTTGTCTCATATTATACCAGGATTTTACGACATGCTGGGTAATGTGTGGGAGTGGACCTCCACACCTTTCCGTTCTGCTCAAACCATGTATGTGCTGCGTGGTGCATCCTGGATAGATACAGCTGATGGATCAGCCAATCACAGGGCACGTGTTACCACCCGGTCAGTTATAACTTCCTCTTATGAATTGTCTCTCAGACACATTATTTATTACAAATGATCTGCAGTACTGTGCAAAAGTCTTAGGCCATCAGAGAAAATTATATGTAAAAATATGGGAAGTAAGTATTTATTTGTTCAAAAAGTTACACAAATAACTATATAAACTACATAAAATATATAAATATATGTTTTACTGTATTCTAATGTTATATATTGTTAATACAATACTGTACTTCCTCTTTGTCCTTTAACGACAAAAAAAAATTTGCTTTTTCACTCTGTTGTGCCTGTCTTGGTTTTTCCTGTAGAATGGGGAACACACCAGATTCAGCATCAGACAACCTGGGCTTTCGCTGTGCTTCAGACTATAGTTCCAAGCAAAAGAAGAACAAAAGGAAAACTGAGCTGTGAGGACCAAACAGTTAAAAACATGGTCAGTCATGCGCTGTTGCTTTAATAATGCATATCTCCTGTGGAGACCAGGACTAGACGTTGCTTAGCGGAATTCTTTCCTCTTAACACTGTGAAAATAAAGACAAGTTTTTAACATATACTTTCTTTCTTAGGATTTTTTTGTCCATTTTGTTATGTAATAGCACTATACATTCATACAGGAATTGCTCTAATATTACTACACATTCTTATTTTACTGATCATATGGTAGACATGCACTGTGCATATCTGTTTCTTGTTATTTGAAGTTTTTGTAGTTGCGGCATTTAAAGTAATTTAAAGTAGACCGAATATACTAACGTGGCTAATAATGTACAGGATTTAGTAGCCACTGATCAGCATGATGTCGTTGGCTTTATGCTAATAGTTGGCTATATAATTTCCTTCACTGTTAGCATTAGTAGCATTTTTGACTGACTGGCCTGCAATGATTTTCAGGCTTTAAAAGTATTTTGTGTGAGTTGGTGCCCCCTAGTGGCTGAGCAGTGTATTTCAATACAATATCCTCTGTCATGTTAACCAGAAATTCCACTGATTGTTCAAAATCTCTGCATCATTTAATCGTTGTGATGTAAACAAAGTGTTTTCTTGTAAAATGGTACATAGTAGAGAAATGTACCACCTCAGATTTATTTACAATGGTAGCGATAGAAACCAGGGATCTTAGTGTCTGCAAAGCAAATATTTGCCATCAAAAGCAACGAGTGAACCTAAACAAGTCATCTTTGCTTTTATATGTATATATAGTCTTTATTTTAGTCCCATCATCACTACTGTGAACAATTCTAACTCTGCACGTTTCTCTAGAATGGAACATTTAACATTAAACCACGCTGAGTGACTTTGTTTACATCTTAACTATATATTGCTGCAGAAATTTGGAAAAATCTGTGTGAGTCCCCCTTTAACTTAACCCAGCCTAGGGTAGTTCTAGTCCTACCACTGCAACGTTTGTATGAAATCACTTTAGATCTGTTTGTCATTCTCTGATTGCTGATTTCTTCTTTGAAATCTGCTGCATGTATTGTTCTGTCTTATCATAGTCTTGAGGTAATGGTGCATTCTGATTTGTCCTGATAGGATACTACAGTCATGTTAAGACAGATTGTGTCATAAAGTCCTCAGGGCCATTTCATTCTCTTCAGCAGCGATAGACAGCAGGATGAATTTGGGAGTGTTCTCAAACAGGGCTGCTCTGTTCTGAGTCTGTCCTTTCTTCACCCAGTGGCCATAGATCTTAAAGGCACAGGCGTCAATCATCTTCCGCACTGGTTTGATGGCATACGGGTCACTGCAAATCACTTCCTTGCTGACAGGTTTGACGCGACGGTAGTTGCAGTAGATGCGCATAGTGGCCAGTACGGTCAAGCAGATAACCTGTGAAATCACACAGTGGTCATTTGAAACCGTAATGAAATAAAAACAATGTAGAAACACTGGAATTTTTAGTATTAGTCAGTATTAGTCTGTACCAGGGGTGTCCAATCTTGGTCCTGGAGATCTACCACCCTGCACAGCTTAGATCCACCACTAATCAAACACACCTGATCCAATTACTGAAGGCCTTCAGGAGCATCTGGATATGAGAGGAGGTATGTTGGATCTGAGCTTTCCAGGGTGGTAAATCTCCAGGACCAGGACTGAGCACCCATGGTCTATACCAAAGGTAGAGAAGCAAGTGAGTCTGAATGCAGATTGTGTTCATGATCCTTAAAACTGCTCTGCATAATTTTCAAGTAGTGGTTTTTACTTGACTGATGGAACATTCAAAAACATCTCAGTGGCAGAACATGCTTATGCAATATAAGGAAAAGTTAAAAGTGATCAGCTTTCTCTTTTTCCTTCCTACCTTAAACTTCCTATAAGGACTGAAGTGGCGGACCTCTGCGACCTCATACTGCTGAAAGAAGGGATGATTCAGAGCATCTGTGGCTGTGTAGCGACTCTGTGGATCTACCACCAGTAACCTGGCAATCTGTGAGAACACTGTGTTACAGGACCATCAGCATATCGAATTGCAATAGGCTATTCTTAGCACCTAAGAAAAGTGCCACATCATATTGCTGATTCAGAATTTACCATTCAGCCGCTGAGACGTACCAGGTCTTTCACGGTGTCTGAGCGGTCGTCCCACTCTGGAGAGCTGAAGTCGTATTTCCCAGCCAGAATCATTCGCAGCATCAGCATCTGCTTCCTGTGCCAGAATGGAGGCGACCCAGCCAACAGAGTGTACATAATCACCCCAGCGCTCCAGCTAAAAGAGAGGTGTCAGGAAGTTCAGCTACCATCTACAAAACTTCTAGAAAACTTCTCTAAGTGATGGTCTGACCAAAGATACACAAATTTCCACCTATCACAAATATACTCAATCAGCCAAGACATGTTTGGTTTCCAAAGTTTGATCCTTTAGTTATGCACAGAAGCTAGGAGGCTAATGTAGCTTTCAAGTATGGAAGCTTATGGTCACCAGTTAGCATTGTGCATGCCTCAATCAGTACACGCCTGCCTCAAAACATGTCACTATTATTCTCAAACAGAAGTGATATGTGAACAATTTGGCAATTGCTGCTCTCTAGAAAAATGGACAAGTATGAAAAACGTATGGACAAAATTGAAGCCTCAAGATGGCTGCTACTACTGTTTGTAGCTAGACCATGTGGCATACTTTTTAAGATGACAGTTAAGGCCTTGTAGCTCAAGTGCAAAACTAAAGAAGCTGTCTTCAGACACCATAAATGTCTTGACTGAACAGCTACATTCGATGGTAAAGTTATGTAAATTTGATTTTTCCCTATTGTCTAAAACCTCTGACATGTTGGGGGATGTATATTTGTTCCCAGGGTCCTGTGTTCAGCTCTTTATATAATACATCATATACAATTTAATAGGGAACCTAAGAAAAGGTTCCCATGGTAATTTTTAACACCATGGCCATGGTCACATGATCATTAAAGGTCACATGAAGAACGCACTGTCCTTCAGCTAAGTTAGCCTCAGTGAGCTAATTAGCTAAGCAAAACGGGTAATTCATATTTTTTGGGAAGTCAGAGTGTAGAATACATAAACTTTGTGAATAATTGTTTTGTCTGGTTTATTGTAGCTCTTAGCTTGCTAACCGGAAAGTTAGCAGAACAAAATAACAAATTTGAGCTGAGGGCAAATTAACAAGCGCAAGTTAAGAGTAAGTTAAAAACAGTATTAAAACAGGGTAGAGGGTAGATGTTCTCACCGAAGATGTGCTCAAAGACTGTATTATTAGGATGAATACAAACTTTTGTAATACTCTACGCTGATAAAAAAGACAGTTCTTTTTAGTAAAGAAAGTGGTTCTATATAGAACCATGAACCATCAGTGCGCTTAAATTGTTTTTTGCTCCGTGAAATTGTTCTTCAGATTGATGGAGAATGTGTTGTATATGGGTTCTATATAAAATCCTTTTGAAAAGGGTTCTACATAGCACCAAAAATGGTTCTTCTATTGTTATGACGTCAAGCTTGTAGCAATGAAAGAACCTATTTTGGTGCTATATATAAAACATTTAAAAAATGTTCTATATAGAACCATATACAACACATTCTCCATCTGTAGAATGATTTCATGACGAAAAGAACCCTTTAAGCATGCAAATGGTTCTTTGAGTGTTCATGGTTCTATATACAACCATTGTCTTCACTAAAGAACGCTTGAAGAACGATCTTTTTTTAAGAGTGTACAATGTTGTTAACATGGTGAAGTTCAAATAAAATTATCCCTGAAAACATATAAATGCTATCTAATAGATTCTCATATTTGTTTGCAGAAATGTTCATTAAGAGTGTGTTATAACATCTATTTGGGATCTATTTGAAAGCAGCGTGAAAATAAACACGATATTTTATTTACTAAACATATAACATTTGTATATTTGTAAATATACTAGAGGTGTGGATGTTACTCTAATTTTCATGTCGAGGAAATATGATTGAGGTAACATGGGAACATACAGCTATTTCCTATTAACATTTCAGTGAGGGAACATAGGACCCTAGGAATATAGGGCTGTTCCAAAAATTACAAAGAGGGAACATGGAGCTTGGGGAACAGTGGGCCCTGGAAAAACACAGGGCAATTTTCTAGAAATTCCAATGAGAAAATGAAGGGCCTGAAGATCATAGGACACTGGGAACATAGGGATGACGCCATATGTTATACTATTACATATGTACATTTATTTCTTTTGGTACTGCCATGGCTGCCATTGTTTAAAGAGCTTTGTATTACTCCAAAGGGATTGACTGATGGCATTGTCTAAAGATCTTTACATCACTTCAAAAGGCTTTGTACACTTACAGGTCAACAGCAAGCCCGTAGCCTGCATGTTTGGGATCCATGGAGCACTCAATGATCTCAGGAGCTAAGAAGCCTGGGGTCCCGCAAACCTCTGAGGACAGGCAAAATTAAATATTCATAACATTTTATACTTTAGCCACCCACACACTGAAACTAAGAATATTTTGGCTAAGCTGGTTAGATATCTAGAAATATTATGCTCCATCTTTCTTTAACAACAACTGGTTGAGGATTGCCAGTGCCTTCTGATATGTTATCAGAAAGACTCACCATTCATCCTCTGTCCTGGCTCTATCTGGACAGAGAAGCCGAAGTCTGTCAGCTTAATGTGCATATCATCATCCAGCAGGATGTTCTCTGGCTTCAGGTCCCTGTGGACTATGTTTTGGGCATGCAGGAACTGCACCACCTCCAGAAGAGCATGCATGATCTTACTGTGAATGACAGACATTAATGAAATATTGAACTGAAATATTGAACTGTAATAATTTGAAGTACAGGCTTGTAACTTCCTCAACTGATCACAATAATTTAAACCACTGCCACATGACGACAGCAGGTAGGGCAATGAAAAACCAATGAAAACATCAGTGTCTTTCACTGAAGGACAGAGACAGAACTTGAGGAGCAATTCCACTGATTTTTCTGCATTATTCAATTTTTAAGATGTAAACAAAATCAGTCAGTGGTTTGCTGTGAAATGTGCCATTGTAGAGAAACTTAATGAGTCAGAATTGTTCACAGTGGTGGTGATAGGAATCAGACATTTGAAGATTTAAGTGCCTATGAAAGCTACTCCACAGACAGTTACCTGAAACTGTTACAAATACGCTGCCTGAGTCATTGTTTTGAGATAATGTTCTATCCTAAACCGTATTTTTTAACATGTTCATGGTGGAGGCGTACACACAAAGCATTGTAAGGTAAAATAGTACCCAAAGAGTTCTTCATCTTTACCATTAGCAACATATTACATAAAAAAGTCAGAAAACATATAGGTTCACTAGTTGTTTTGGATAGCAAATAAAATGGCTATATTTGTAGTCAGCATGAACCCTGGTTCCTATCACCACCACTATAAATAAATTTGAATCAGTAGTTTTCTCTACAGTAAACCATTTCACATCTAGCCACTCTCAATGACTTTGTTTACATCTCAACATGGAGTTATGCAGAAATGTAGAAAATGTGATGGTATTCCACTTTAATTTAGTCCCTACTGAGTGTCTGCATTCCAAACAACCAGGCCCAGAAAGACTTTTGTTTCTGATCTCTGAGTCTGTAATGAACTGTTTAGGGGTGTGAATATATTCTTTAATTACTTGTATGTATTTGGAGACTGCTAAAATACTGTTACAAATGGCAGAAAATGAACTGGTGAATGATTTGAGGTGATATCTGACCGTGTCTCTTTCTCACTCAGAGTCACTTTCTCTGTGAGGTAATCAAACAATTCTCCTTTCTTCATCCTGCCAAAGAGGAGTACAAAACACACCATCAATGTGAGGAAAACAGTCATGCAGAGAATATGGATGCTAAATCGTTTTAAATCTGCTCATGTGGGGACACCAACTATGTGTGCGCTTAACATGGAGAAAACATATGGGAGAAGTCATGTGGAAGGACTCCCAGTAGCTGTGAGTACACTGGAAGGGAGAATGAGAGGAGAAACTTTTCTAAGAACTAGTAACTAGATCTGTGCTATTTGTGGCTAAGGACAAGTGATAGTTGTGGATACCATGTCCCCCCTGTGGGTGCAACAGAGAGGAGGAGGGAAGGGTGAGATTTTTGTATGCACGTTGCTTTGGAAATGAAGACTATGTTGGTTCTCCAGCAGACTCCCTGGCATAAGGCTGGTGTTTGGGCAGTATGAATAGCTAAGCTCTTATTAGTATGCTAGTATGTCCACAAGCACAATACAGGGAATACCAAAACATTTATAAAAGCCCAGACCTAGTGGAGATTCTGAAACTGAAAGCGCAGTGTACGCTGACCCAACATCCCACAACAAACACTAACTTTCTATTGCTGGCATTACATTCTGATACTGTTCCAAAATAAGAACTAGCAAGAACCAATGTGAATGAGGGAGAACACTCTAGAGCAGTGTGAAAGAAACAGAATATTCTAGGACAGCAAGATTGGGGATGAACATTATAATAACTCCCAACAGTCACACCAAGCTAATGTTTGGGTTGGTCGGTGTTTGTTGGAGAAAATTGGGTGCACTAGGCCCTAGAAACGTGCGGGGAGAGAGGAGTAAGATACTCACAAGTCAAAAACTAAAAAGAAGAAGGCCTTCGACTCAAAGCAGTCCTTCAGCTGTACTATGAGGAAAAAAATAGAGAAAATCATTAGTACAGACTCTTGGTCATGTATTTTGTCAAATACTCATAGAATAACATGCAGTTTGGGAGGAGGACCATGCAGGGTTGCCACCTTTACAACAAAGCAAAACCCGGACCCTCCTAGGCCCCAAATACACATTTAAATTAAAAATTCCACTAGACACACCCCTAATGTTTCTTCCAGCTGTCCTTTGTTTTTGGCTTTGCTGCTGTCAGCAATAGCTTGTTTTTCAAAATATAAGCTCACCAAGGTTTTGTTGAATTGAAACACAAACAAGTAGCATATTGATTATTAATCATCCCTCTGATAATGGTTAATTCCAAGATACACTAATGTTAGTTCTCCAGCTGATGCAATCTTCTTTGCCATTGGGTTTGTTTTTTATTTTTTGTTGTTTTTTTTTTTGTTGTTTTTTTTTAGTAAGAATTTTAATAAATGTTGGCTGGACAAACAGTGTCAGATGTTGAATGTTCTTCATTTTAAACAAACACTGTGACTTTTGGTAGCTCTCTTTATGATTGGCCATTGCACAAAAAAGGCTAACAATTTAAAATGACCCAGTAGGCGTAAAAATGCCAGTGTAAGAGAAGAAGTGGGGTGTGACAAATGAACTGACAAACATGACTTTATTACTTGTTTTTTTTCCCCACACAATTGGGGAAACACAAAAATAGACAAATGCCATTTGAAACCGTACACATGGTGCATAGCCTGAAAACTGTCTGGGTGAAAATTGGATAGATGGCAACCTTAGGACAATGCCAGAAACTCCACCTCTTCCAATCAAGCATCCTATAGATTTCCCATTTCTACCTGCTCTTTCCTGTGACAAAGTTTTTGCACCCCCTATCACCCTGTCTTCTCTATGTTCCTCAGCCCTGTCTGTGACTTCTACCTCTGTCCAACAAAAGTGGTTCAGCCTTCTAGCTTAAAGCAGAAGCCTCCCAGAACTCCAGTCCCATATGTTGAAGGCCTGTTTATATTTTTTTCCTAATTGACACTGAATGTACAGTAGTCTTCAGGATGTACGCATTTTTTTAAACAAAAAAACAGTTTGCACATCTAGAAAAAACACTGACTGACTTTAGCACGCTTGGTTTTATTTGATTCATTTTCTCTGTTTGCAGATATGATGGTCTGGGATAGTCATACTTATGTTCTTTTGTCCAGAGACTTTTTGGAGAATGTCAATCTCTTTAACGGTGGCCTCTTGAATCTCTTGTATCTCCTGAGGGGTCATTTTGTCTGATGGTGTGATGTCTATGATCTTTACTGCATACTCCTGGCTGGTTCGCTTATCCACACAGCGACGAACCACACTGCTCACCCCTCTGAGACAAAACACAAAGAGTAGGCCCCATGACAAAGGACTGTGCGTTCGCTTGTACTTTTTCAATTTAAGCTATAGACGACTGATTGAAGGCAAACTTGTGCCTCTTTTTCTTTCCTGTGCCATAAACATTTACCTTCCAAGGATCTCTTTGGGTTCATATTTGTCATAGAACTCCTGTCCACCCACCCATTCTGAGGTCTCTTCTTCTTTAGTCATTCTGAAGGCTCAGAGAGGCTGGGCTGAGGATGGGAGCACATGATAAACATGATAAACACAGTACATACATTAACACAATCAGTTGGACGGTAGTCAACAGATCACAGATATGACAGAAAATTTATTTACTGTAGTGGTCAGTGGCACGTGGGCACACTACAATGTGACTGTAAAATGTTGTAGGGGAATTAAGCGTGGAGTGCTTTTAGATTATGAGGATCTTCATGCAAAAGTTCAAGGCTTCAGGGTCCTACCTTTTTATTTTGTTTTTAAAGGATATTATAGCCAACCATGCCTTTTCAGGATATCAGTCAGCAATATATCAATCAAAAAAGATATAGATGATCTAGTCTAATCTTAAAGTTGAATTCATCAGTTCCACCTATTAAAAAATGTTGGGAAGTAAAAGTCATTCAGAGTAGTTTGATGTGACATGGTTTATTGTAGAGAAACTTACAGACTCAGATGTTCTTTACAGTGGGGGTGATAGGAACCAGGGGCTGCGATGTATTCAACACAAATACAGATACTGTACTGTACTGTATTGTACAAAACAATCACTGAACCCTGAATGTGTCTTCTGAGTTTGATGATGGTTAAATATTAGTAAATCAAAAAAAAAAAAAAATCTTTGGGTACTATTTTATCTACATGGTATATACCCCTGCAATACCCCTGGATTTTAAGCCATTACTTAATGGCATAACATTCTCTCAAAACTGCTGTAAAAACAATGTCTTAGACCTCAAGTAACATTCACAAACATTTTGCATAATGTGTAAAATTGGTGGTATTACACCTACTGACAAGAGTGACTGCAAGAACTGATTTCCTATATTGTCATACAAATGACTTACCTACAACTACTGGTTCTTCTGTACGTCTTGCGCTTCCTAAAGAGCTTGTCTGAGCCCAGTGTAATGCTGTGAAGCTACTGTGGACATCTGCTCGGCCAAAATCATGTCCTTTCTGAGGCTTTCAAAGCTGTCCCATTCTTCGTTGTCCCAGTAACTAAAATTCTGCTCAAAAAAGCATAAAAGTAAGTCCTTTCTTTGTTGATTCTTCACACTGCCTTTCAATGCTACACCATTGCACAACTGGCATCGAGAAGTGTTTGCTAAAAATAAGCTGGCAAAGTTATTTGAGTAAGGGCAGCCTTCAGGGGCACAGGCAGGCTTTACATTCAGTTCCCAACTGCAGAGACAGAGCGGGAGTTATAAACGGAGAACAGTCTTAATTGAACTGTATTAGCATGATTGTTCAGTATGGTGTTTTTCTAAATGGTCGTGTTAGTGCTGATAATACAGTGAATGCAGGCCTCTCTCCCAGCAAGCCAAACAGAAAAAACCTGTATGGCATATTTACAGGGTGATATATAATAAGCCTGCATAAATGCATCAAGGTTATGTCTGCTGGTGTTAGGTTGTGATGATTTTCTCACGTCATGCCCAGTCCTATCTTATAAATGTGTCTGTGCATGTGTGTCCTAGATACAGTCTAAATCATTCACATCGTTTCACCCTGGAGGAACAGGTGACGTCCTTTTGTGACGCCACATATGATGAGCTTGAGAGCGCACATGCTGCTGCCTACTGTCAGAGAGCTGGAAAAACAAGTTTGTCTGCATTTAGTTCCATCCCTCTCAAGTCAAGTCTCGCTTGTTTGGTCTGGGGCATTTTGTTACTGAGGCTTCTGCGAAGTAATGGAGGCTCTTGATTCTTTTTCTACCCCAAAAAGCAGATCAGACACCCTGGCTACTTTCCGAGACCTGCTGCAGACATCTCTGCCCATCGAGCAGATACATCTGCGAATTACCAGGGAGGATGATTCAGATCCATGTCATGTTTCCCCTGAGGAAGAAGCAGACTTCCAGGACATTGACACTACAGAACTGACCGCTCTGGATGAAGAACAGGAGCAGTTAGAAGAGGTCAATGATAGTTCCAGTATGACAGATCAAGCTGATGGGATAGAGCAGTTGACCCTGGACTCTGAGCCAGATTCATCTTTGAACAAGCCTGTCCGGTCATACGTTGATGAAACTTTACCGGACCTGCTCAGAGGCGAAAAACCCCTCTGCAGACGTGTGTCCAGCCCTATGTCAAACACGGTGAGTGAGAAAGTGTAAATGTTTATGATCGTTGAGCTTTAGAGTCACTGAAAAAAGGAACACATTCATCTTAATGCACTGATTTGTAAGGCACGGTCAGTCATTCTTTCACTAATTCATTCATCACCTGGAAACTATGCAAACCGACAAGCAGATCTGATAGGGAATTCATTTCTTGCCTGTAACAATAGAGCACCTTTGTTCATGATAATGTGTATGGAAATTTTACAGCCAGGCCCAGAATGACATAATCAGTCTGTTTTATGCTGGTACATCTTTGTCAGATGGGGATCTAAATTTTAGCTAAGAAAGTAAATGGTGCAAACCATAGAAATGAAATTTTCAGTTACAACAGTCTGAACACTGTTGAAGCTTCCAAATTTACTGTTAATTCTTCAGTCCATATGGGCCATATATGACAACTAAGCTACATAGGCAGCCCATTTTGAATTCATTGTTTTTGTGAGAAAGCAACATATTTACACATGTCTACACCTATTCAGCCTACAGCAGTTTTGTGACCATCCCCCCCCGCCCCACCCCTAGATTATAAATAATATACTGTAATGTTTTATTTATGGTCATGTCTTTTTGTCTGCCTGAGACTGTGATCATGTTTCAAATGATAATTTTTAGATTTTGAGTTATAATTTAAATATAGCAACATTCACTATGTCAGCCAGTTTTCTCAGTCATTATGGAATCATCTACAGCTCTGTTTCTCTTTCTGGACACATAAAAAATTTGTTCATTGTTTGCAGTGTATTACAAATTAGTTGAAATTGTAAATTAATATCATCAAAACAGACTTATGTCATGTATTTATCTTTATTATTATTATTATTATTATTAAACACAGTTATCCCAAACTTTCGAACACTAGTATATAAACATAGCTGTGTATTAGCTTCTGAAAAATTCATTTTGGTCTGTGTATTTGTCTTTCTTTATGGTGTCTGAGGAGATAAGAGGAAAAGTTAAATCAGTTAAATATTTTGACTTCCGAAGTCTTCCGAAGTAGTAGGCTGTAGGTCATGTGATTTCAGTCATTGTATGTATTGTATGTAAACGTATGCAGTTCAGCAGGTGTGATCTTCTTGAATTCGGTTTCTCAAAGTTCGGCTGGAGCAACAAGATTCCACTAATGGAATCTGGAATTACGAGGTGTCAGCTGGCACACACATTTGACAGCACACTCTCTGGGCTGACACAGAACAAGTCCAACCATAAAGTAAATTACACTGTAATTCAGGAATCACAATTTTTAGTATAGGAATAAGTTTCATTTGTGGCTTGAAGACCCTCACTGTATCTTTTGTGTTGCCATGTGTTTGTATGTTGTCTGTTTGTGGCTATATGGCCTGAAATATGGTTTCACATTCACACAAATGTGTAAGGTGAACAGTTAAAATTTGGCTACATATGGTACACCAAACAGTGAAGACTGAATATTTACATGTATGTGATGGCTCTTTCTGCGGGACGGTAGCTGAAGCAGGTGTGCAGGGAGGTGGAGCTGTCTCGGCGCAGGAGTCTGAGGCTGAAGGCTCAGGTGGATAAACTGCAGGAGCAGAGTCAGGATGGACTGGCCTGGAATCAGCAAAAAAATCGGGTGAGACTCAATTTGGGCACTATGCACTATATTCTTGTGTACACTGTGTACTTCACTGTTTAGTGTCTGGAGTTTTACATGGTCAATTTTATATTTAACAAGATTAGAGTTTATTGGGTACAATTATATTTAATTATATTTAAAAGTACACTGAATATACAGGTGTGATTAGAGGAACTAAAGTCAGGGGGAAACAAGTATTCAGGCACTTTTTGTTACTACAGTGCAAAATTCACTTCATATTTACACACATGATATATTTTGATTGTGTACATTTAAATATAAACAAAAAGTATGTATTTAGGAGAATAAACAAAGCTATATTTAGCCAATATATGAAGCCACTAGAATAAAATATACACAGTTGTAAATGTGAAAAATAAAAATAAATCTAGCTATACACATTAATGCTGCAAAAATAAAGATGTTCTTGGTCAAATTGCACTGTGTGTCATTATAAAAGATTTGGGAAAATTTCAGTAGCAATCATGGTGAAGGTGAAGGAGCTTACTGAAAATCTCAGGGACAACAGTAATAAACACTCAAATGGAAAAAGCTGCAGAGCCATAGCCAAGACCTTAAACATCCCTGTCTATACAACTGGTTTGATATTTTGCAAATGGAAAGTTTGGTGTACCATACAAGATTTCTCGCAGACTAATGATAAGGAAGGTAAGAGAGAAGCCAGCAGTGACCCAAAAGGAGTTGCAGGATGACCTGCAAGCAGCAGGAACAACAGTAAAAAATGTTTCTGCTGAAAAAGCGCAGAAATGCACATCTAAAATTTGCACCTAAGCATTGAGACAAATCAGAACTATTTTGGAACAATGTGCTCTGATCAGGCAAAACAAAAATATATTTCAGTTTACCAGTTTATTTCACCATACCCACAGTGAAGCATGGAGGTGGGAGCATCATGATATAGGGTTGCTTCTCTGCAAACAGTGCAGGGGCTTTACACATCATCAAAGGAAACGTGACTGGAGCAATTTACCGGGACACAAAAAAAACAAATCTGGTTTCAACAAGAAACTGACACAAACATACAGCCAGAATAATCTGAGCCTGGTTTCTAAAAAAGGTGAAGGTGCTTGCATGGCCTAGCCAATCTTCTGACCCGAATCACAGTAATAATTTATAGAGGATTTTAAAAAGGCAAGTATTCATATATATAACAAAGTACTAATGTTATTCACTTGTGGTGTCTGAATCCTTTTTTTGTTTTTTAAACATATTCTTGTTTATGCTTATGAATACTTTTGAGTTAAAAGGCATTAAGTAAATGTGAAGTGGATATATGCACTGGAAGTATATTAAATAACAACAACAAAAGTGTATGAATACTTGTTTCCCCTCACTGCATTAACACAGTAGGGGAATATATACAATAATACATGTAGGTTCTTTAAGTCTGAAAACAACTCAAGACCTATATTTTGGCCAAAAAATAACACAAACTTGTTTTTGAAAATTATTCAATTCGATCTATTATAGCATCTTATTATCTTATTATAAAATCTATACACCTCCACTTCGATGCCTCAGTGCATTCTGACATCCTAATTGTTACCTAATTACTTTGTAGGTGACGGAGGAGATTCAGTCCATTGTACAGCTACTGCTGCCTCTGACTGATTTGGGGCAGACAGCTGATCCAGTCCCTCAGGGCAGCCCACTGGACACTGCGCTGCTGCAGCTGCAGAATGTGGCCCGCACACTCGCGCTCAACCACACAGCTCACGTGAGTCTTCATCATGCCCACCAGCTCAGCTCCAGCCACAAGTCTGAATAAAGATTCGGAAACAAATCTTGATGAAACTCACTTTCATTCACAGAGACAGTCCAGAGATGGGAAGACAGACAATGATGGAACTATATTACAGCAAGCTCTTCGAGACAGAGATGATGCTCTAGCAAAGTGAGTACTTTTTTGTGGTCAGTAAATAGAGCGTAATGAAAAAATCTGAAAAAAACAGGACAATGATATTTTGATGAGTGTTCCCTGAATTTCATTTTGTGGCATAAATGTTCATGATAGGAAAAAAGCAATGGAGTCAGAGCTCCTGAAAAGCAAGACAGAACTGATGACACTGAACAATCAGCTGCTGGAGGCAGTGCAGCGACGGCTGGAGATGGCCATCGAGCTGGAGGCCTGGAAGGTGGGTCTGAATTACTTCGCCTGTAACTTCTAACGCCTAAAATAACTGAAACTTTGTTTATGTGGAGCCAGATTTTACACTGGAGATGTGCTACTTCATGAGCCAGCTGTCTGAATGACCACGATTCATGCAATTTAAAGCCTAGTAATAATCAGGGTACACAAAAGGTAAATGCATTCTAATACAGTTACAGAAAAAAGGCAGTAATCAGATTGCATATACATTTTAACAATAGAGTGATTACCAGCAGGACTACAATAAAACCACTCTTGCATAACAATCCCAATTTTCCACACGGTGTAAATTCAACATAGCCATAGAAGCAGCCAAGCTGACCAGACAGTTGTGTCCCAAAAACTTGTAACGAAAACGAAAAGAGTAGTCTGCTTCATCACGTATGGTGTGCATTTCCAAAAACAGCTCAAAGTGGGCTACAGACCCAACTGAACTTTTTGCCTTTGTTGTGAGGAGAATAGGATACAGTTGTGTGCAAATGTTTGAGCACCCTGGCCAAATGACATGCTTTGTTGATTCTTTTAAGGGAAAATAAGTTAACACATCCTCTACAGAGAACACACTTCTGCACATTTGCACAATGACTGGTTATTTGGTTATTTGTCGAAATTGTGCAATTGTGGATGTGTTATCTTTTCACAAACAAAACATGTAATTTGACCGTGTTCAAACTTTTGCATACAACTGTATTTTTGTCACTTGAATGTGGTAAAAGCAAAAAGAAAAATAAATATATAAATACAAAAATGCAGTGTGTCCACTGTGCATTGTTATATTTCACCTATGATATCATTTTGTTTAAAAATGCAGCTTTTCTGTGTACCTTGTTAAAAAACGTCTTATTGAAATTTGTTTTAATTCATCTTTCTATATTTTTATAACTTCAAAAACACACATAATCCAAAAGTAACTGAAATTAATTAGATCACATTGCTTTAATAAAATAATCCATTGAAATGAGCTACAGGTTAAATCTTTAAACAGGTAATCAGAAATCTGTACTGGAATACAGTTTTAAAGTAATCCCCCAGAACTGTTAGTAATGCTGAAAGTATGCACTGCACTGCATAGACTGAGTTTTTGAAGTTCATAAACAGCTGTGACACTCTGGACAGACCAGTAAAAACACCTTCTGATGATATATCAAACAGTGGGAGGAAGTTCTGAAAAACAACTGCTTTTGGGGTCTGTAAGCTCTCAGACACATGGTGTCTAAATAATTTACAGACATGATATTAGAAAAAAATAGACCTTAATATTACACCCTGTTAATGGACAGCTATCAAACAATATGTAAAAAATCAGTTACGGGATTTTAAGGTTTTGAAAATAATTGCTGTCCTTTACATTGTGCACACATTTCATAATGAACGGACCAATAGAAATGGTTGGAATAAATACTCACTTCATTAACATACATTAAATGCAAGAACACGTTTAGCTTCTCCTATAAGGTTGAGATTTCTAATGTTTTTACAGTAACAATATATTAATTCTCACATAAAGCTCAATAGAATGAATGTTTCATTTTTATAGGGAGGTTACAAACAACAACAAACAATTTATGGTATGAATTAAAGGGTATAGAGCAGCTGGTAGGACTAGCTGTGTCTCTACAGGACTTTAGAACCTGGAGCCAGAATGACCATCTGGAAGGTGTTCAGGTTCCAACACTGTTCTTTAGACCTGACAAGCTTAGAGCTTAATTATGCTCTTCTGTCTTTTCCTGCTAATTAGGATGGGGAAAAAAATCTGACAGCTACCTCAATCTCTCAGGGAACGTGGCCAGTTAATATCTTGTGCAGAGAACAGTGTAGCTAAATTTGACTGTTACACTGTAACTACAAGTCTTTCTGACAGGATGATGTGCAGGCCATCCTTCACCACCAGCTCCAGAATCAGCAGCAGGCCGAACAGGCCCAGAAGAAGGCCAAAGGATTCAGTGTGCTCCGGCGCTCCAAACAGGCCAGCCCAGCCCAGCCTCCAGCCCCCAGCCGAGCACCCACTTCCATCTCCCAGTCCCCCAATACACCTGTAGCCCAGCGCTGGAAAGAACGACTGCGGCGAGGACGCATCAGTCAGCAAACATCCAGTTCCGTTGAGCAGCCAGCCAACAACAGTTCCTTTGAGCCTGATTCTCCAAGCAGCTTCAGCAAGGAGGACAGATTTCAAATAGTCTCTCTAGACTGAGGTTAAAAGTTTACCATCTCCCACAAAGGCTAACACTAATTTCTAAGCAGCTATTGCTAGGTCAGACAAGCTTAAAGAATAGTGGCAAATATTATCCCATTCAAACTATTTGAAATATTGTACTGCACAACTTACTTATTTTCCAAATATAGCCTGGCAGATTGCTGACAATGACTTTGCCACCACACTAATGTTAGCTTGTGGGTTATTTGAGCCTTACTACATAACACTGACATAACCTATATGGCTATAAAGCAAATTGTCTTGGCGGATGTCATATGCTGTCATTGTCTGTCAAATGACAAATTATGTCTAGTGATATAACAGTGTTATAAGTTAGCATTACTATTAACTGTCATATGTCATATTTTGTCATGATGTAATATTTTTCTAAAACCTGAAACAGCAGCTATGAAAACACATTTTTGGGCAGAGCATATAAAGTCTATAATCAGAAAGCCCTTGATGACATAAGTAATTTCAGTTCTTGTTTTGGAACTGTGCAATTCATCTACAATTATGAACTATTTTGTTGCTTACTGGCACCTTTGCAAAGAATCCTCCTTTTACAAAAATGTAATATACTTTTTGTTTTGGATCATAAATCTTTTTTATCTGTACAAACACATATGAATACATGCTGCAATCCTTAGTGAAGTGTAAATACACATACAGCAATCTCTAAATGAAGCATAAATGAAGGGAGACCCTGAATGATCTGAGAACTTGGACATTTATTTAGCTGGACAGGTATACAGAGAAAACGTCTTGCATGCATTGTAAACACATTCACACAAACTGATCAGGTTTTATGAGATAACAGTGGACACACACATAATTATAACAGATACACTTCAGCCACTGAGAGGAGCACTTGTGCATGTTTAGAGTTTGGCCCCAAGTATCGCTGTTTGCAACAACAGGTTTTTTTTGTGCAATCACATCCCACCTAATGGCTACACTGGGTCGACTGTATACAGATGTATTAGCCACCAGTAAGCCACTGAAACCAAGTGTTCTTTGAAGTCCAAGGTCCTCAGAATCAGACAAATTAAATTAATCCTACAATGAAACATGAGTTTACATTCTGTTTGTGCTACACTCCATCACAAGCAAAATAATGTTCACTAAGACTGTGCAAATTTGTAAGTTGTAACTTTTTATTTTAGTAGATATAAATACATATTAAAGTACTGAGAGTACTGTATACCAAATACTGTTTGTAACCATCATCAATTGACACCTATATAATTGATCATTCATAGACGACAAAAAAGCAACAAAAAACTTTATTATATTAACCAATTAGTTAAACTAAATAACACAATTCATTGACTACAGTGTATTAAAAGTAATGACACTGGGACATTACTCAGGAAGTGCCTACATACAATCAAATATGAGTTCCAATCCTTGACATTCTAGGCAAAAAAAAAGATATTTTTAAAAAATTCGATGTCTAGGATAATTATCCTATATTATCCTGCATTAGACTTTGAAATACAAACGTATGACAGGATATTCAGTCATAGAAGGACACAAAGAAACATTCTATTAAATCTGCTTGGAGAAACCGTCCATGGACCTGCTAACTTTCCAAGGCAAACCATCTTTTGTCTCTAAGACACCCAAAAAGGCCTAAAAAAGTCATTATACCTCTCTGATAAAAGTATCTGGCAATACACAATGCATTTGCACTGTTTTAAACATAAACTTTAGTAGTTTAAGAAACATATTTCTGAAAAATACATATTCACATGTGCATTTATACACACAAACACTCTTGCAACACAACCCATCCTCACAGACACAAGGACCACTATATATAGCATGATACTCATGTTCTACCATATACAGTTAATATCATCAGCAAGTGGGCAGCTCTGTAATTGATTAAAACACTTGCTTTGGAGTTTAATTCTGCAGCATATTTCATAATCCTAAAATACCACTGTCACACATATACATATAGAACAGAAGATTCATGTTATGACATCATAGTCATAAAATATAAATATTTACCTCTTATTAGTATCCAATAGTAATAATTCATGAATATGTTTAATATAGTAATACAAAATACCATTCAGTCACAAAGTACAGACAGACACATCCACGGTTAACAAAGGCGGCCACATAAGACAGGGCTATTGAACCTGATGAACAGAGGTTTTCAGAGTTTAATACCCGGCAGCATAGCTCTTTAGCATATAAGCTATTATAGTTATACACGTCAGTTTTGGTTAAACATCCACCACAACACAACTACATGCCACTCACGTGAATATACAAATTAATAAACAAGAAAACACAACAACTGACACCTCTATAAACCCTTATTAAAAGCTCTGAAAAACCTACTAACAACAATGTGGGATATAATTGGTATATATCTTCTATACTGTAGTTAAAACATGATTAAATACTATCTGATAACACTGGCAAAAAAAAACTTGATCCCTTTGGGGCTGAATTTAAAATTACAAACAACACAAGATGTCCACTCAGGTCAACCATGAGTGCTACCAAAGGAAGTATTATGGAACTGGTTGTCTATTAAAGTGATATGGTTATATTAATCTTATAGAATGTACTTGTGTAAGACAGTGTGAAGTACATGTACGCTTAAGAACAGTGCCAAAAGCCAGGCCCATATTGCATAGGCTTCTTTGGACTTCCATGAGAATAGAGAAAGGATGTCTGCTGGAGAATGCGGATTGACAAGTGCACATCCTACCACAGATCCACCCCCCCCAAAAAAAGCAAGGGCCATCTAGGTGACCCAAAAATCATAAACAGCCATCTGATACATAGCATCAATTTTGAACATTAGAAACAATACTTGAGGGCAAAGCAAAATCTAGAAACCCACAAAAGCAAAATGCCATTTCAATGTATTAGACTGAGAACTGTTTTAGAGAAAAATCAAACTATTCATTATCAGTGAACGCTGAGACAGTGCAACTAAAGACCTAAAAATAAATTAGCACACCATTATAACATATATGTAACTACAAACAACCATATAAAGGTCAAGTTGTGCATTAGAAGGTAACGGACAAGGCCTGATTATAAAAAAACAAGGTTAGTTTGGTCCATGCCCTCAAAACTCTTCACTGTCTGTATACCACTGCGCCCACCTGGATGAGTTAGCTCAGAGGACTAGGACTGCAGGAAAGTGATAACAGAGCTGATGAAGTCCAGAGGCTTGTCAGCGTGGATCCAGTGACTAGCATCAGGTATATACTGGATATCTGCACTTGGAAAGAGTCGCTGAATCTCTGGGTAATCCTCAGAGCTAAAAGGAAACAGAAAGAAACAGAGAACAAAAGACGACTTTCAGATATTTTAATTACATTTTAGAATGTAAATATACATAAGGAAACTGAATTATTCCATTAGATATTTGCTATGAAATAGCAAAACCACAACTGGATCAAGAACTTTTTGGATCAAAAGTTATCAAGGGTAGAAAATACTTGAAACATTGTGCTTACATATTATTTTGGATCATTTTATTTAGACCTTCAAAAAATCTGATTTTTTTTTTCGTTTTCTCTTCTCAATCAGTTGAGATGCTAATTTATTGTTTTTACTAAAACATCTAACCAAATTAATGTCAATATCACATGTAACTGCCTACAACTATGTAGTATCACTCATTAAATCACCACACCAGACACGACCAAACCGACAACACGGACAATACTAAAAAAAAATTTCTTTCTTTTAAGATTAGTTTTTACTTTCATATATTTGAGTACATTTAAATGTGGATACTTCACTTTCTCTCAAGCATATATTTAGTTCCATACTTCCAACTTTACTTGAATTAATGCTGATATCGTACCTGTGCTTTCACTTAAGTCCAGTTATTCTGTACTATTCTGTACTATTTCCTGGCTGTTCTTACCTGATGTATGCTGAGCTACTACCACCCAGGAAGAGTGTGGGACCTTCATAGGTGCTGTTAAATTCAGGAAAACCCATGAGGTCTTCCAGGTGATTTGATATGGCTTCTAAATTTACTCTCCAAGCATAATGTCCATTCTGCTCCACCAAATTTGTGAGGAGGAACTGTCGGACTGAATGTTCCTGTGTGCAAGCCAAAATAAAGACACATTTAGTAATTACCCTTGTCCCTAAAAAAACATAACCCACATGGATATTAACTCTGCTGTATGATTATATGTTACAGAGAAAATAACATACCAAATGTACTATTTTTAAGCTTACGGCTAAATATAACTTTGAACTTTGATGTGACAGACACAAAATAGAAAAAAGGAGGACCTGGCCACTGCCATCCATAACCTTACCTTCATGTATACTATGCCAACAACAGGTCAAATTTAGTGGACATGCAAATTGAGAAAAACATCAACTACAAACTTGATGTAAAATGCTCACTTTAACATGCTTTCGTAGTTGATCTTCAGCCATTCTTCTTGCTGTAGAGCGTGGGATGTCAGTGGCTATGTTCACCTCCTTCATAGCCTCAATATAGGCACGAAAATTGGTGCGTACTGACGTTGGAGCAGGGCTGATGTCTACCACAATGAGACGCTCAACTAAACTGGGCTGCAAATAACAAAAACACTTTAAGTACAGAGAACAGCAACTAGTGCTTGTTTCCACACATTTTCATAAACACATAAAATTAAATTGAGCAAAATAGTACAACTCCAAAAATAGTACAACTCCATTCTTTGAAATGAAAAAAAAGAAAAAAAAACCTACAAAACACAATACCTGTGACAAAGCCGTAGCCATAGCGACTTTTCCTCCCATGCTGTGACCAATTAGGACACATTTTCCAATGTGCAGCTGGTTAAGCAGATGCTTCAGATCAGTGATCATTGCTTCATACGTCAAAACTGGACTGTGTGTGCTCTTTCCATGGTTACGAGCATCTATGGTCAGCACCTGACTGGACAAAGTACAGTTAGAACACTAGCACAGATACCGACTGAGCTCTACTGTATACTGAGAATACAGAATGACATTCCTATAAGAGTTACTCAAAATGACATTTTTCAGATTAAGATATATTTCAGGCCTAATTATCCATTATGTCAACAACCCATGCAATACACAGTTTTAGTTTATAGCATATTAATCTTTGTTCAACACATGCCACACTTCACCATCCCAGCCTGAGTAATAGCACATGATCAGTAAAGCATAGGATCTGCAGTGAATATTAATACCACAGAATCACAAAAAGACGTTAAATAAATAGTTTGTAAGAAAGTATGCAAATCTCCCATACCTTCCGGCCTGTCCTCTGTACCAGGGACTTGGCTATAGAATGAAAGTTTGATTTGCTCCCAAATAAACCGTGTAGAAAGACCAGAGGTGTGCTGTCCCCTTTCCCATCAAACACGTCATACGTCAAGTTTACAGGGCTGGAAGAGAGCATTCACTATCAGTATGGTAAATACAGGTATGAGGAGTAAACCAGCTCAGCCTACATTTGAGATTAATAAGAACTGTTATAGACTTTTTATAGCCTGGTTATAAGCTCAAAATATGTGAAACACAAATAAGGGTACATACATAAGGTTATCGACCTCTCAAAACTGTCACTGCAGTTTTTTAAACAAAAGGCTCGCTAAATAAATAAATGTCACACTGACTAACGTTATAGCGTAGGCCGACTAGCTAGCATACACCTTCAATTCTCTGTAAACAGCTAAGATTGGCCATACAGCCAAAGAGAATTAGCAGGGTTAGCAGGCTACAGTCTAATATCATGTACGTTATTTCACACGCAGTTAGTGTGTTTAAAAGCAAACTATATTTAATTTAAAAAAAAAAACACTGTTCCTCTGAATGGCCCACCCAGAAAGAGCAAGAGGGGGTCAACACCTGGTAGAGTTAGCAGCGCTGTCACGTCGAACAGAGTCTAGCCGAGACACTCCGCTACAAAAACACTGAGCTCCGACTACAGACAACCACTGCGGCTGTCCGCATAACAGTCCTCTCATGAACCTGCGACACAGGACGCTCATTGTAGCATCTAACACACTTCAGTCAGGAGAAACCATTCATTCGAGTCCACGGCTTGTTTCAAAGGTCGTGATGTTCGGCTAACACGCAGGAGAGACGACGCTAACGTCCAGCTGGTTCCTACGTCATGACGCCGTGCGTACAAACAACTTTGCACTAGGGCTGTTCGATTCCAGAAATGCCAGAGTCGACTCCAAGTGCGATTCCAAATGATGCGAATCGATGGAGTCGGTACCAAGAGTAGTCGAGGGATCCGGACATTCACTTTCAATTAAATAAATATAAATCTAATGATAACAAATTTGACCTTAACAAGAACATCCTTTGGGTGGGAAAACACAGTGCAAAACTCTGTTAATCTAGTTATACGTATTTTATGAAAAGACATTTATTCTCATACAAGCTGACTAGAAAGTGATCGCAAACAAAGTGCGGGCAAATCTGAACGTCACTGTGTGGAATCGAATCCAAATCTTTCATCAAGAATCGACTCTTTTTCCGATCGACTACATTGCACTCTCCCGAGTAAAACGTTACGTGCTTAGTATAGCCTAATCCAGAAACCTGAAGATAACCTAAAGCAACGACCAAACAATACTGCTTGACCTAAAAACTACAGAAGTATTTACCATGAATAAAGTCTGAGATAAACAACTATCGCCACAGTCGTTTTCAGTGATCACCAACATAACCACGCAATGGCGCCAAAGACCACAAATGTGATATTTCCTAATGTTCCCCAACATTTTGATCTATATGGTGTATTTGTCACAGTTTTATTAGCCATTCAGATATCAAATCAGCTTAGGTTAACAATTGCATGAGGCAAGCATTTTTTAAATTATTTTTATGCTACCTTCTTTTCATCCCATGCTGCTCTCTCTCTCTCTCTCTCTCTCTCTCAAAACAGCTTTTCATGGTACTGTAGGCCTATTTCTCAACTTGTGCTTATCACTCACACTCACATTCCCATATTGACTTTTTTATTCATACTCTCAAGATTTGGTGATTTTATTTATTTAACAAAGCAAATAAAACACTATGTCACGTAGAAAGTCTGCAAGCACTGAATAGGCCAAGTGTTGGCTTGGGAACAAGAACAAATGTCAATCTTGCTGTGAAATTTGATCTAGTTCTGACACACATTGTAGTTTGAAGTTAACAGTCAATAAATTCCACTGTATATTGTGTTGACATTATAGATAGATTTAGTATATAGTGATGAATCCAAACCCCAACGAACCAGGGGACTCGATCTGTTGTTTGGACAAATGAAGTTTATTCGTTGTGCGCACAGGTTCCAGACAGCCAGCCAGCCCATAAGACAATGGACTGTCACAGTTTTATAGCTGGACTGATGCCAAGATTAGACTCAGCCTATACATGACAAGTGACAGGTGTGACAGACATGACCATATAAGGAGAAACACAACAATAGGCAGCCTAAAATACAACTTTAGCACCTTCACATACAACACAGCACATTTCACAACAATACATTCCTTCAATAGAGTATTTGTGTAGTCTGTCAGCCTACCTGCTTTTGTTGCAGCATGATTTTAAAGAAGGGATGGAGCCAGTGACCGTGTGACAGATCATTTTTAAAAATAATTTTTAAATGCTCCAGTGTTTTCTTTAAATCTGAGGCACACTGCCTTGCCTTTAAATTTAGTGACAAGATATTCTTCACACTAGTGCCTCTAAATCTCCTCTTGTCCATGTGTCACTAGTGCCTGTTACACTCTATTAGCTCATGACTGCTACGTGATGTCACATCAGCATTGCAATCTGTGACAGTAGAGTGTCGAGCTGAGTAAAGGGTCATTTTTAACATCTTATTTTATAATCTTACACTATATCTTTTTATACTAAAAGTACTTTAAAAATAATATGTCTAAAAATAAGAAGTAAAAAAATAAGTATAAAAATATGTATATGTAAAAGTGCGTGTTCTTAGGCCTTTATGGTGGGCCAAATTGAGTATCCTTACAGGCCAGTTTTGACTGCGGACCCCACTTTGGTTTAGTTCTATGCATCAATATTGTGAACAGTAAATGTGTCTGAGTACAAATGAGCCTATTTAGAGAACACAAGGCACTCTCGTATCACAGACTTTTTCATTGCTTTCAAAGGCCACTTTAGTTTATTACCAACACTAACACATTTAACACGTTTTCTGTAATAGGCTGAAAGTGTGCCAGATATTGACACAGTAACCCAGTGAGAGACCTGCAGCTCCTCTGCTCGTTGTGTGAAGGCCGCTTTATCACTGCTCACCTATTCTCATTTGAACGTAGTGCTGCTAATTATGTAAGCATTCTAAAGGGCAGTGGTTGATTATGGGAGATTTTTAAAGTGCTAAAATGGCATTTAAGTGACATTTAACATTTTGTTTTTTTATTTGTATATTAAGCAATGAATTTAATCCCAGAAATAATGGGGTGAGGAGTATAATGCTATTGTGTAAACCAGGATTCTTATTCACATATGTCACATAGACCACACTCTGCCATTTATCTATGTAAAAAAAAAATAATAATAATAATAAAAAAGCAAACTGAAATATAACTTGAGACAGACTTTATCTGACAGGATTAATGTCATGATGATTAAAATTGAATATCTTTTACCAGCTTTTGCTAAGAGTTGTTGTAGGCTACTAAACTGACACTAAACTAAGAGGAGAGCTGTTGCATGACGGTTTTATTTTTTATCTCACTCTGTTACTATCTACTAGGAAATCCATGTTGTGTTGCGTAACTTGCTGTTTTATCAGACAGACACTAGCTTGTAGCATCATAAAGTTAGCTAAGCAAATAATCTAACAGCCAATGTGGTATCGGTCACATGATGGTGAGTTTCATTTCAGCCACTTCCCTTGAAGAGCATAAAGGTTTCATCCATACAACAGGATCAAACCAAAATGCAAAACACCACGACAGAAATTATTAAACACCTTAAACAGCTTATTAGACACATCAGTCTGTCAAATCAAGACACAAAGTAAAGTAGAGTTACATTACTTGTCGGCTAATGTTCATAAACATGTCCTGAGGGTTTGAAGATCAGATAACACAGGAGCTCAGCAGGAGTCATATTTTATAAAATGTGTGCCTTTGTCCAAGGATGGTATTTATTTTAATACTGTACGGTGCTCATTACTCATTCACAGGCCAGCATTATCAAGTAAATGACTGTACTGTAGCAGATAGAAATCATATTTCAGGTAAACCAAGAGAGAGGAAGAGTAGTGGAGAAGGTCATAGCAATTTTAAACATGATAGACTTACTGATAGACTTACTGATGCTACAATCCTTTTGTCTTTGAGGGCCAAAGTGCAATGTGGTGGCCTGAGGGCAAAAAGACGTTTTTAAAAATGTATTTTATACCATTACATGGGATGGCACAGTGACGCAGTGGGTAGCGCTGTAACCTCACACTGAAAAGGGCTGGGGTTTGACTCCCTGGCCAGGTGAGCAGGGTCCTTTCTTTGCAGAGTTTTTCCTACAGTCCAAAGACATGCAGTCAGGTGAATTGGACACACTAAATTGCCCATAGTTGTGAGTGTGTGATTGTCTATGTCTGTGTGTCTGCCCTGCGATAGACTGGTGGCCTGTCCAGGGTATTTCCTGCCTTCTACCCATTGACTGCTGGGATAGGCTCCAGCACCTTCTGTGACCCAGAAGGATAATGTTACACTATTTTTCAACTTTTTACATTTTTTTAAATTAATTTTAAAAACACTTAAAATATGTATAATTTTAAAATAAGAATATAACTGTTTATATTTAGTGAAGGTTTCAGCAGGCCACATCAAATGTCATCACTGGTTGTGTTTGGCCCGCAGGTCCCACGTTGAGCAGCCCATGCAGAAAGATCTACAACAAATTTTAAAACAGCGATTGACACATACACCACCTAAATTCTGTATATTAATGTGTAGATTAATTATGCATTCTGGATGCCCAATGCAATGTAAGGGTAATAAAGTTTAAAGAAAGTCATGGAAGGACAGTGAAATCCTTAGTCCTAATTGTACTCAAAAGGGTCTGAAAGCACTGCTATTTAAAAATATATTTAAAAAAAAACAAACCTAAGTGCATGTTGGGTAATCAGTTACCTTCTAACACTTTTGTAGGTGTTAACCTCTTAAGATTATTAGCAGGGGTCTCATTCAGTTGCACATTGTACTTTCAACCTTTGTGTACACACTTGTTTGTATTTTGCACATTTCAGCAAAAAATTCTGTAAAGAGTTGTGAAGGACTTGCAAGTGAACAAGACTGAACTGGTGGATTTTAGAGATTAACAAGTCTGTTTATGATGGACACAGTTTTAATTCAGTAGTGTCAACAATTTCATTTACATACTTGCATACATAGTGCATACACTGAGTTACATTTTAATATCTGCATGTGGAGTAAAATAAAATATCAATCTAGAATCTGATATCTGATCTGATGCTGTTTTTGAGAAGGCATTATGTACACTGAACTAACCACACTGCCTAGAGAAAGTCTTACATATATATTCTGTAACCTAAACAACCAATAATATAATCTATAATCCTTGTAACTTGACTCTGGATGTGGACCTGGATCCTCTGAATCATTCAGGACCTTCTCCATTTACAGACTAGACCATGTAAACATTGGAGCCTACTATATACCATATTGTTAAAAAGAGTCCCTTTAACACTGACATTTCAGCAGCCAAGTTTAAATAAAGGCTTTGAATAAACGTAGGCCCTTATTAATTTTCTTGGGTTATCTTATTTACACTGTGTGACAAATTTAAAGCTGTTTTATTTTAGAACGATGCCCTGCGATGGACTGGCGTATCAGGGTATCCTGCCTACTGCCCAATGACAGCTGGGATAGGCTCCAGCACCCCACCGTGACCCAGAAGGATAAGCGGTTTAGATGATGTATGTATGTATGTATTTTAGAATGAAATCCCTTCACAGGATCATAAAAGACTCTGTTATTTATTATGTTGCTGAAAGGACAATAACACTAGTCAATCTTTATGGGCATCCGCATGTGAACTGATAAAACATAAGTACAAGTTGGAAAAAAATCACCCAGGTATTGTGTGACTATACTTTATTCTTGCTGGACTATTTCCTCTAAGCCTACATCCTGTTTCTTTCCTTTCTTTTTTCTTGCATATTTATATCATTTCTTTTATTATATATTTGTATATAATTATATAGTACTAAATATATAGGCACAGTGCGTAGTGCTGTCACCTCACACCAAGAAGGGCCTGGGTTCGATTCCCTGGGCAGGCAACCAGGGTTCTTTCCTTGTGGAGTTTGCAGGTTCTGTTTGTGTCTGTGCTGGTTTCCTCAGGCAAATTGAAATACTAAATTGCCCATGGGTGTGAATGTATATGTCTGTGTGTCTTCCCTGTGTGATATATATATATATATATATATATATATATATATATATATATATATATATATATATATATATATATATATATATATATATATATATATATAACCAAAATATTTAATCTCTTAATATTTGAGCACAAAAATTTAAAAATATTTTCTGCACTATGTATGTGGTAAGGCACTGATAAGTTTACATGCCCAGATGATGTACCTCACAACAACTGAATCTTGAGGAACACCACACAACTTTGTTTCTCTGATACAGTGTCAATGCTGTCAAATATCTGCATGATATGCCTGAAATGACTAAAGTTACCCTTCGTGAAGGCTGACCCAATTTTCAAAGAGATTCGCAGTTTCAAATCCTCTAGAATCCAAGAGGAAAGGAATAGATTACTGTTATCATTGTTTAGTCATAAGCTATTTGCTGATAAAAATTTATAGCACTTATCCCATCTTCAGATAAGGCATTCATTGCCCTTGTTCTAGTGTGAAAAGGACTAAGAGGACACGTACACATTTTGAAATCTATAGATAGAATGTCATTGTATGCTGTAGCATTAAGATTTCCCTTCATTGGAACCAAGGAGCCCAGCCCAAACCGTTAAAAACAGCCCTAAAAGCATGAAAAACAGGCTGCTCAGCTGTCATTGTCACCATGGAGACCCAATTAATGAAGCTCCTGATGAACAATTGTTGCACTGATGTTTGGAACTCAGTAGTAAGTGTTGCAACCGAGGACAGATCATTTTTATGTGCTACATTCCTCGGCACTTAGCGGTCCTGTTCTGTGAGCTTGTGTCGTCTACCGCTTAACAGCTGAGCTGTTGTCGCTCCTAGATGTTTCCAGTTGACAATGCTAGCACGTACAGTTTACCAGGGCAGCTTAAGCAAGGTAAAAATGAGACAAACTGACGTGTTGGAAGGGTGGCATGCTATAAACAAACTCACACTGAAAGTCACTAAGCTCTTTAATATGACCCGTTCTACTGCCACTGTTTGTCTCTGTAGATTGCATGGCAATGTATATAGTAGCAACAGCAAGAAAATGAATTTCAGTGTGCATCCCCAGTGTGAACGTCTGCTATCTTGTTCAGGTTAAATGACTGGGGACAGTGAGTGCCAAGGCACAATCTAACTGGCAAATCAGATTGCAAGAATCAAGTAGCCAATCATGTTGCAGTATTCAAGTAGTTAATTAGAGGACTGGACACAATTGGCCAATCAGATTGCAAGATTTAAAAGCCAGTCAGATTGCAAAATAAATTGAAATAGCCAATCCAAGTCCTGGATCCACTTTGCCAATCATAAATAGCCAATCCCAGCCCTGGATCAAGTTTCCCAATCATAAATAGCCAATCCCAGCCCTGGATCAAGTTTGCCAATCATAAATAGCCAATCCCAGCCCTGGATTTAGTTTGCCAATTACAAATAGCCAATCCCAGCCTTAAATTCAGTTTTCCAATCATAATACTGGATTCAGCTAGCAAATCATCTCCAAAATAGCAACTTTTCAGGAAAAGGCAAAAATGGGGTTCTTAACCTGGGGGTCACAAGGGTGGTGCTGTATATCTCATAAAATACAGACAAATAATTTCGACAAATGGCTGGCAAAAAAGTCATATCATAAATATCATATCATAAAAAATGGATTTGTTTCCAGTCGTGTTAAAACTCACCTGATTTTTGCTCCACTGCTGTGATGAAAATAGCAAGACATCAGTCCGGGATCTCGGCTTTAAGTTGATTATGAATGTCTGTTGAAAATTTTTTTTTGGACGGTGACAAAATAGGCCATGTGCTAAATTACCGCTCTAGATAAACTTTTGTGTCTTTTCAGAGTATAAGCAAATATGGGAAGGCAAAATGTCACTTTTGTGTAATACTGATGACACTGTATACAGACGGACCTGCACTACATACTGGGAGCAGTACTAATGGCAGATTCACACTATTGTATTCATATTCTTTTAGTTTCCCCTGGCAAATGCTGACCTTTTCTTTACTTCCTCAGGAACACCCACTACAACTGAAATTACCTTAGAAACCATCATATCACCACAGTTGTCAGATGACCTGTCTAAAACTTGACAGCTTGGAAATGACTTCTACATTTCTTGTTGCCTTTGCTTTAGGATATGTTGTTTATTTAGTGGCGATGGTGTTTAGATGTTGTGAAGAAAAACTCCGCAGATACTGAGTTGCTAGCAAAAGATTTATTACATAGTAAAACAGCATCATATCAAGCACTATAGAGCACCTGAGAGAGGATCCGTGCCAATTCTAAATGTCCTCCCCGGAACAGACTGACCAACAGCATATATATATGGTTCTTGTTGAAACAGGAGACAGAGCATATGGTTCTTTTTAAAATGATCTCATCTATCTGGACCTAAGAAAAGAAGTAGGGAGAAAGTAAGAGGCCCCCTTCCTCTGGACCTTTAAATTAAGGGGCTTTAAACCCAGAGGCCCCCCTGGTTCACATTCCTATCCCCTGCACAAACAGAGCACACAGGGCACTCCTAGATACTTGGAACTTCAGACATCAGCTTATATTCAATGTTAAGAGTGTTTTTGCCTTCTTTTATAAAACTACTTTTCCAAATACACTTCAGATACAAAACTAGAATGACTTGTAACAAGCTAATCTCAGAAATTAGGTTTGCTTATCTTGTACTCTTCAACTGCATATGTTTGTTTTTATGTGGAAAACCTGTGTTGCTGTGCAGATCTCTGCTTTATTTACTGACCATGAACATTTGTGTAAAAACCAAGTAATTATACTAAAAATGCTACACAAGTGAATTATGGTGATAATATGTAGATTAAAGTTTACAGTTACACAAAGCAGAGTGGGATTTGTTTGCTTTAAAAGTGGCTCCTCCATCTTTAAGAAGTGGAAAACAGGGCGTGAGGCCCAGGTGTATTGTCTCTATGGTAACTCTGCTTAAGAAAGGTGTGTTCAGTCTGTTTCTGTGAGCAACAGGATCCAAGCATATATTAACTCACAACTGAATAAAACTGTCCGCTACATCCTGAGTGACTGAGACTCTCTATCCATAGTATATTAAATATGAATGCCCATAATGAGCAATAAAATGCAATGAGGCCACTGATGATCTCATATGTTTATTTCCTGCCATTGAGTGTAACAGACATAGACTTATGTAGTCAAGTAGACAAGAGTTTATTTAAAAGTGCACAAACAAAATGAAAAAAATCTGAAAATTATGAATATGACAGAGTAATAAAAACCACACACTGTTTTACCTGATATAGAGCTTTTTGCCTGAATAATTTGATGGCTGTATTTTGAAATTATGTCCAAACTAAAAAAATAACAAAAATGGAGATTTGGCTTTGTTTCATCACACACATATATACTGTGGTATACAAATGTTGGGTCATCACTAGTCAAACTACATGTTTTGTTGGTTTTCTAAGTGAAAATAAGTTAACATATCCTCTACAGATTATTTACTGAATGTAACATATTGTAAAAAAATAATGGCACAGTTTTATATTTTATGTTTTTTTTTCCCCAATATGTTATAGATGTAAATAGAAATTTGTTCCCTGAAGAGAATGTATTCAACAACAAGCATACATGCAGGCACACACAAACACATATACACATACACACACACACAGCTCTCTCTTTCTTTCTCTCTCACTTTAATTTGTCTGCCACCTCCTATAGCAAACAGTTCTACTTTTCGAACCTTTGTATGCTAAGACATTTTGCAGTGTGTATTCTGTATACCACCCAGCATTTTGTCTTCTTTGTTGTTATTAGGGACAAAGTAAATAATGTCAGCGGTTACAACACTACACACAGAGTTTGAAATATATCTTAAAAGCCTACTTAATTTAATATTGAGTTTAACTGCTTCTGCTAAAAACAAACAATTCAGTGAAATGACACACAACTAACTATTGCATAGTTTGTACCTTTTGTATTTAAAATTGAAATGTAAAATGTTAACACATGCACAAGCAAAATCCTTACAGTTTAAATAAAAAAAACAAACACTGAAACACAGTCCCGCATAAAGTGTTATCTAAAAGCATATGGAAGAAGAAAAGAAGAGTAAAGTAGGGCTCAGACATAGGATCTCAGTTCCTGTCCCTGCTCAGATTTTCATAAACAAATACATGTAAAAGGGGATCTCTTCCTTTTACCTCACCGCATGAGTCATGAGTTAGAAGCCAGTGGACACACCATACATTTATACAAGTATAAAACTTAAATTTTTTACTCAATGTATTTTTTTTCAGAACAAATATGATTGTTAACTAAATGTTTACATATACAATGAAATATATTTAAAAACCTGCACAAAATAACCTTGTAGTCCTTGTATATAAAAAGGTTTATATTACACTAAAAGGTGCAGACAATTTCAGTCAATATAACAATAAAACATCATAAAAAGACAACTATTTTAAGCCAAACGTTTTTAGAAGGACACTAAACAAACACAGCAAACAGAGCGCAAAGCAAATATTGACAGCATAACAAGGCCCTTCATTTCGGAGTCTTCTCAGAAGTTTCTTGAAATTATGAAACCACACTCACATTTTGACCTATGAAATGATAAAATCTTCTTTTTGAGCATTTTCAGACGTAGTCCTTCCTGTCGTAGCCGCTGGTGGAGCGTGGAGCAGAGTAGCCCAATTTTGCAGGCTTGTACCTCTTCTCCCGTGGGGGGCAGGTGCAGCACAGTAAGGCTCCTCCAATGATGAGCAGGGCAGCAGCCGCAAAGCCAAGGTACAGCGACGCTCCGAGCTCTCTGCGCTGACTGCTAAGAAGTGTAGGGTTGTAGAAGTCCTGGATGATGGTGTTGCTTGACCAGGAAACGGGGATGAGCTGGAGGATGCCAGCAAGGATGAATAAAATCCCGGAGACGATCATGACTTTGGCCTTCGAGGCTTCGTCCTCGATGCAGTTGGTACACTTGGCTCCCATGATGGAGATCATCACAGCCAGCACAGCCAGGATAATGGAGATGATGACCATGGCTCGGGCAGCCTGCATGTCCTGAGGAAGAGCCAGCATGGAGTCGTACACCTTACACTGCATCTGCCCAGTGCTCTGCACTGCACAGGTCATCCAGATACCCTCCCAGATGACCTGGGCTGTGACTATGTTAGCACCGATAAAAGCTGTGACCCTCCACATAGGCAGAGCACAGGCGACAATACTAATGATCCATCCCACTAGACCCAGGGCAATGCCCCCAATCTCCATTCCCATCGACATGGTGCTGTCTTCCTGTGGATGCTCTGGCCCTGAAAATGCAAAAGCAAAGAGGCTCAATTCAAAAAGAGCACCTGAAAATGTCTTCACAAGGAAAACATGTTTTCTTTTTTTTTTTTACCAGAATTCTCCTTTTCCTTGCTATTTTGGCCAAGCGATTGCTGTCTCCACCCTTTGTGTAGCTATATGATGTGGTGATGCTGTGGAAACAAGCTCCTTTTATATTTCCAATGCGACAGGTGAGGGAGGTGGAGATGATGACATCATGAAGCAGAAGGGCAGGAGTCTGTAGATTGTCTATACAAAGCAACACCTGCCTCCTCTCTGCTAAGAAACACAATGAGGAAGTGTTGCTCACATAAACCAGTACTGTTGGATGAAACTGACTCTGCTGCTAAACACTGAGTTGGAAATGAAAGGTACATTCCAGGAACTAGTAGGGTATGAAATCAAATAAAGCCATACCCTGTGTTTGCTTGAACTGGAGACTTTGAATCTATGAACAGTTCACACGTGTCACCCTAGAACTGGTGTAAGTAAAAATGAAGTGCTGAAATGCTCATAGTTCTATAATCAGATCAGACACAAACTGTCTATACTTCTCTGGCCTTAGTGGAGGAAAACAGTGGAAGAAATGTTGTTTTGGCATTTCCCTCAACAAAGAAATTTCAATGAAAAGTGATCACACCTAGTTAAGGGCTCTGTCACATCAGCTATATGTAAAAAGCTGTTCCTGCTGGAATGAAAGATGTTCCTGTTGCACCGAAACTTTGAATTTCCAAATAGATAATTTTACTGTATGTTAATTCTTAAGTAAGTTAATGTAATGACATTTTATTCCAAGTAATGGTGGATCAGTCATGAAATGTTCACAGAATTTAAAACTGGAAAAAAGGAGAATTTCCAAGGTTTTTATATGACAATGATGACCGTTTCCAGCTGTAGTTCTGTAGGATAATCAGAACAAATACGAAAGGAAAGCCAGCCCACCTTCAACCCCCTTACCCCCGCCCCTAATACACACAAATAGTGGACAGGTGTTACTTCAGCCACCATTTGTTTCCAAAACACATTTTAGTTAAATTAGTTCGGGGTTTTAATGACTGTGGTCACACTGCTGTCTTAAAAACGAGGCTCTGAGAGCTTCTGATAGAGTGACTTCATTTATGAGAACGCAATGTTTAACTGTAACTAACAATGGAACATAACAATAAAATCCAAATTTAACCCCTTAAATGGCCAGTGCCCACCAGCAAGCCTAAAGTTTTATTACACACTTCTATAACCTAAGAACAGCTCAACTAAATTGCAGTGAAGTCCCTATAGTTATGGAATAATAAGCCTTAGTATATACTAACCTGGCATATTAAGGGGTTAAAGGCATTAAATTCAGTGTGTGACTGAATTGTTAAGTAGCTGAGAACATCATATATATAATGTTCTCTCTTTCATATGTTTTAAATTGACACGACATTTTAGAGAAATTGTATACTTTTGAAACAAGACAGCATTTCATTACCCCTTTATTAATCTGAAAATGGAAATGCTCAAATATAGTATATGCATTTATTGTGATATATTGATCATGATATATTACACTGCAGATCTGCTGGTAAATGAGTTTGTATGATATAAAAATGAAATATAGACACGTTATAATATAATAAAAACTGCAGGTTGATGTTCAGCGATATTTCAACATCATTTCATGATTGAATAATGACTCTTACTTTAAAAACCTATTAAGAGAATTTACTCTTTTTTACAGTGGATTGTAATCACAATGACACAAGTAGCAGATCAGAGAAAATAATCAAATATGACAAGTGAAAACATCTTGTGACACTGTAACACCAAACATAAGAGTGAATACATTCAAAATAGTCAGTCTAAATTCTACTTCAACTGACCTACTCTAAATTTATACAAAGATATACAGTGCAACCATATCTTAAACAGTACACTGTAAAAATGACTCAACTTAAAAAGAAAACACTTCAAATAATAAGTTAAGAGGATGTAAAACAGATTAATGTTCTGTTAATTTACTATCAGAAACTATGTGAATTATTTTTTCGAATGTATATCGCTTTTTTCATCAAATATTGTACCAAGATTGGAGTGGTAGCAGCTACTGATTTGATTAGGAAACAAAAAAAGAGAGTCTTCAGAATAGGAATAAATATTCACTTCAAAGTGTCCTTGAGAATGTCTGTGTATTGGGCTGTAATAGCCAAACTCCAGGTAAAACATTCCCAGCTTTGGTCACCTGAGCTCACATGGCTAGACTGTCCTTCCCCCGAGGCAGCAGACAAAAAAATAACCAGAACAATGCTGAAATGCTGTTGTGATGTTTTCAAACATAGTCTCTCCTGGTGTACGAGCTGGGGGCCATTGAACGGTTGGTTGAATAAGCCATTCGAGTTGGCGGGTTGTACTTTGTGTCGCTTTCTCTTGGTGGACAGCTGCAGCACAAAATGGAGCCTCCTATCAGCAGCATGGCTGCAGCAGCCCAGCCCAGATACAGTGAGGCTCCTATTTCCATCTTCTGGGACTCAGGCACGAGCGGACTGTAGAATTCCACAACTATGGTATTGGCCGACCAGGACACGGGAATGAGTTGTGTGATAGAGGCAGTTATAAAGGTGACACCAGAAGCAATCATCACACGGGCTTTCGACCCCTCATCCTCGATGCAGTTAGTGCACTTGGCCCCCACCATGGAGAGTAGAAGTGCCAGGACGCCCAGGACAATGGCCACTACTGTCAGCGCCCGAGCTGCCTGAAGGTCCTGAGGAAGAGCCAGCATGGAATCATAGAACTTACACTGCATCTGTCCAGTGCTCTGCACCACACAGCTCATCCAGATGCCCTCCCAGTACACCTGAGCCGTGATGATGTTGGTTCCAATGAATGCGGTGACCCTCCACATAGGAAGAGCACAGCACACGATGGAGAGAATCCATCCAAGAACCGAGAGAGTTATTCCAACTATCTCAAGGCCTAATGCAGACATAGTTTTTCAGTTTCTCTGCGATAGTTTGAAAGAAAGAAAGTTCTCTTCTGCCTCTGAAAGGCTCACCACTTCACGTCAGTGGTGTTGAAGTCTCAAGTGTAGTCCTGGTGCGTGCTTAAGTATGTTTGAAGGCATCCACTATGTCATGTCGCACTCAAACAAGGCGGTCTGTTCTGGCTCAGTGGAACTGCCCTCTGTAATCTTTATAATGTTTAGAGAAATGAAGGTTGACCTACCTACGATCTGACATCAGATGATAAGGTGCGATCCCGACATTGGCTGGCCTTCCTCATAAATAGAGTGCAGATCTCTTAATTACCTTTTCGCCCATTGTACAGTTTCAACATGTCTTGTTTATTGAAACCAACTGAAGAATAATGAATGGCCAAGGCTGGGCTTGTAACTTGATGTTAATGGTTAGCAAACAGAAAGGGTGGTAGTATTGCAAAGCAGGACATATTATGGGAAATTACTGACAGCAGCCCTGACAGTGGATAAACATTGTCCATCCCAGACAGGATGCGCCTTTAAGATGTAACAAATCACAAAGACATGTTTATGACATGTACCACAGTTTCGTGTTTGTGCGTTTTAACCTAATATAAAACTCATTGTTTGTTATTTAACAACTAGTAATTCTAGTCTAAGTGTAGATCAAGAGAGCATTTAATAGATCATAAAAACTAGCAGTATAATGAATATGTTTCTATGAATAGCAGTATTGGCCCATATTCATGAAGCTCCTCAGAGTAGGAGTACTGATCTAGGATCTGTCCCTGTCAGTAAAGTCACAGTAAATAAGAGGGAAATCTGAATCCAAGCCATTATGTGCAAGTTTCTCTTTACATTGAATGCCTTACTTAAATGAGTTGGATGCTATTAATGGTGAGCATTATGAGCTATTTTTATTCTGAAACAGTGTGCTCACAAAGAACAGTGTGCTTTTATTAATGAAAGAAATATCAGATATTATTGCAAACACAATTTGCAGTTTATATACAGTCTGCAGTAAAATATATTTAGGAATAATTATCAGCCAGCTTATAGTTCTTAATGACAATTCAGTGAACAGATCAATGCCTTGCAATATTGTGAACATGTACATAATTTTAAGGGCCCTTTCATTTTTTTTTTTTTCTCAGAGGTCCACTTATGATGTTTGTGTGGGTTTAAGTACTAAGTCGTTTCAATTCAATTCATTTTTACAAGACCATCTTCCAACCTAATTCTTTGCCTTAGAAATAAACAGGCTGTTTTTGATTGTATGCCTTTAATATGCCTAAATGATCTTTGTTCTGAGTGGCCACCCTGTATTGTGCCTCATTAAAAAAAGCAGTCCAGGCTGAAATGCTCCTTATAACTTCAGCATGAATGGGTGGAGCTAAACTGTTGCTGGCTGAAAAGATGTGCATGCATTTAAATGCATCAGATTTCATCACATCACAAAAACAATTAATTTAAAATGTGCTGTTCTGGCAGCTTGGTTTCCATGTATGGACTGGGGAGCAGACTGTACATTTTAAAACTATGTTTCATTTAAAAAAAAGTGTGGAACAGTAATAATTTTACATACAACTTCAAATACACATACGCGGACAGAAAACCTTTTGAAAACTTCTTAGAACTATATTTGCAGGAAAACAAACAATACAAATTTCATTTTCTCCATAAAATGCTGAAATTATTGACATTACAGTCATCGCCCATTCAGTAGGATACACACCCAAATCGGTGTACCAGCGACACAACCTAAAGCTTTCACTTAAAATAACAGTGGTAAGACAATTATGTTTGCAACAGGTGAATTTAGCATAACCGAGCTTGAATCATAAATTAAACATGCATGTTTTGGCACTAACAATTCATTATCTTGATGTGCTTATAGATGTATTGCACCCAGTAAGCTTACAGAAAGAAACTCAAGAACAGCCTCTTTCTTATTTATTTTCTAATGTTTGATGTTCTCACTTTTAAACTATACACCAATTTATCATGTATAATATCTGATAACATTCAGGTTCTGTGTACTACAAATTTGTTTTAATTGCCTAGAGACAGATACAATTGTAATTGTAATCAAATCGTTTGTTTGCATTGTTCATTGAGTGCTTGTCATTGTAACAATGTAAATACAGATTATACAGCACAAAAAAGAGGCTTAGAGCAGGTCCAAAACAACAGGAGGCTGAAAGCTTTAATATGTGTTCCTATTGTGTTCCACTGTGCTAGAAAAAGTCTACATAATAACAGTCTTTTAGATAATATTACTGTTGAAAGGTACAATTAGTATTTTGTGTATTTACTGTAAATCACATAAAGCTACTTCACAGCACAGAGGTCCTAGAAATGGGACCCAGGACCAGTTTTACTTCTAAATTAAAATGATTCCTTTTTCAGCAGTCTTGGTCGTGTCTTATACTTCTATCTGCTTTTGTATCCAGGAAACACCAATAAACAAACTTTGACATTCTAACAAAACATGTACAAGACACTAATAATGATAAATATAGAGAAAGAGCAAGAGAGAGAGAGTTCATATACAATTGTGGCAAAAAGAGAGCACTGAAAGGTTTAAAGTTTTGTATGATGAAGAAAAACTCTGTATAATTTGTTCTGATTGACTTTAAATTATAGAAATTTTGTATAATTACACCTTGGACGAACATCAAACAGTAGCCGTTTTAATCACATTTTTATTCAAATATGAGTCCTGCATGACCATAACACAGACTGATATGGATTAAGTGATAAAAACTTGCTTTTTAGCCGTATGCATTGATAGATTTGAAACGTTTCTTAAAAAGCTAAGCCACTTAAAAGAATATCACACCAACTTTCCAACATATCTGCATTATATTCTGCCTTAAGATGGAAACAAAGTCATTCAGAATGATTTTAAATGTGTGAGTAAAATTTTTAAAAAATGTGAAAAAAAGTTAAAATCCATTCATGGTGTAGAGATAAACACAGGTAAATGCAGAATACCCCCCTTTTTAGACTGACCAGTAGTTTACCATTATCACCATTACACATAAAAACTCAATACACTTTTAGGTTCACCAGTTGTTTTGGATAGTAGATAAAATAGCTATATTTGTGTTGTAGACATTGGGACCCCTGGCTCCTATAACCACCACTGTAAAGCAATTTGAGTGGGTAAGTTTCTGTACAATGAACCATTTCACATCAAACTCCTCTAACTTCACAGAAACTGAGAAAATAATTAAAATCGGTGGATTCCCCCTCTAAACACAGCCAACCTTTGACTTTTGAATGCCCGTGTTTACCATACATCCACTGCTGATAACGAGCTAGGCGCTGTTTAGTGACATCAGATCGAAGTCTGATAGCGCGTCCCTCCCATAGAGCACAGTCTCTGCTCAGTTTCTGTTCCGTCATCCAAAGCTGGAAGAAACAGCCGGGCGAGTTTCTGTTTGGACTGCTGGTCTGCTCAGATGCCATGTCGCTCCTGCGCATGCGTACGTGTTCGATACTCTCCGCAACGCGCGTGCAGTGAGCGGGCTAGATATGCAGAGAGGCAGTAATACCGGCTGTGCGCGGAGCAGGTAGAGTACACAAACAGTGAGGGTGTGTCTGTGTGTGTGTGTGAGCGCTGAAGGCGATAGTGTACCTGACAGAGTAGGAAAAAGTGTGACCAGTCTGGGGTTAACAGTTACAGCTGTTCTCCAGTCAGTGTAAAAGACCGGCCACAACCTTGCTGTTTCCAAAGAGAGAGAGAAACATGGCCGTCAGTGGCCTCCGGTCGACACACGTTGGCGCTCAAGTACAAAAAGTGTACAATAAACAGTACTGGACAAACGGTAGTGAGGGCTGAATACTGAATACACTGTCCTGAATGTGTTCAGTAATGTATTCCATTACAATACATAAAAAGTGACGTGTTCAGAATTATATAGGGCCAACCCCATTTCTTATTTTTACCCCCTTTGTTTTCGTGTGTCACCTTGCCCCTTGGGATGAAGTTAAGGGGTAGTGGTTGAAATCTTCCCCTATAAAATGGGACAACCCTCAAATAAAGAACATTACTTCATTAACAGGCTACTAGCGCTGCTCTGTAGGCGACCCTGCCAGTCTGCAGTGATAGCAGAGGAGGGTAAAGTTCAGCAACCTCACTGCTGGTCTTTAGTTAAATTTAGGGAATCATATGCCTTCAAAGAGGGGGATACGACAATTATTTGGTATTGCCCATCTCCAATTTTTTGGTGATATAAGGCTGAAGCTGCTATTCGCCAGCTTCTTGTTCAAATTTTCCTGTTCCACCTTAAATGGGGCAGCAGTTCTGACACCTAAGCTGCCAGAATGGAACTGCTGCACCATTTAAGGTGGAACAGGAAATTTAGCTAGCTAGCTACCAAGACATCAGTGTACTGCTAGTGATTTTTTATACTTGTTATGAAGAAACAAACATCAGGACACCCTGCCCCAGGTGTGAACGTGCAAAATGGAGGGGTAAAGGCTAAGTGGTAGGGGCAAGAGGTGAAATGGGATTGGGCCTTTGAATACATTTACAACCCTGCAACAACCCTGCAGAAAACAGATCATGAAAACCATTAGGATTAAAACCTGATGTTTTGCTTTTTTCATTGGAACTGGCTTAATGGTTACCATTACAGACTACTAGTTTCCTGTAGGACACCTTCAGATTCCATTAGGAAACCATCAGATGCCTCTGGAACCAGTTTCAGAACAACTGTTAAACCATTAGAATCCTTTACACTGTGATATCAACCCATCAGGAAAACACAAAATACTAAAGACTATTGGACACCATTAGGAACCAACAGAAACCTTTAACGGCGTACGTGTTCGATACTCTCCGCAACGCGCGTGCAGTGAGCGGGGTAGATATGCAGAGAGGCAGTAATACTGGCTGTGCGCGGAGCAGGTAGAGTGCACAAACAGTGAGGGTGTGTCTGTGTGTGTGTGTGAGCGGTGAAGGCGATAGTGTACCTGACAGAGTAGGAAAAAGTGTGACCAGTCTGGGGTTGATAGTTACAGTTGTTCTCCAGTCAGTGTAAAAGACCGGCCACAACCTTGCTGTTTCTACAGAACAACTGTTAAACCATTAGAATCCTTAACACTGTGATATCAACCCATAAGGAAAACACAAAATACTATTAAAGACTATTGGACACCATTAGGAACCAACAGAAACCTTTAACGGTTTCTATAATTTGTTTCAGCAGGGAATACATCTCAGAATCAGATTTATTGGAAAAGTATGTTGAAAACACACAAGGAATTTGGTTCCAGTCTTTGGTATCTCTAGGATTAAATGCAATATATAATGTACAAATAATTTACCAACAATACACAACATACAATCTACACAGTATACAAGCAATATGCAGACTATATACAGACAAGTAATATACAGACAACTGACATATTATTTATAGACAATACACAATATACAAGCAACATATAGATTATGTAGGGACATGTTGTGGTCCAGCAGTTGATATTACTGGTCAGCTATTTATGAAGGTGATGGCATGAGGAAAGAAACTGTTCCGTATCTGGCAGTCTTAGTACCATATTTTACCATAGCTTTGAGATATGGTTTTGCCACATAATTTTCAAAATGACTTTATAATTCAATTATTAAGTCATTCAGAGTGGTTTGATGTGAAATCCTCCATTGTAGAGAAACTTACAGAGTCAAAACTGTATAGCATTTAATTTTTTTTTTTATAAATTACTTATTCAAGAAATGTTTTGGCATGTTAGTAGTAGGTTATGTGTTCTCCAGTATTTATAGCACTTGGTTCATTTTGCTGACTCTGATTGGAAGGGGAGGGACTAGGAACCGCCCCAGGGTTGTGTGTTTATATGTGTGTATGTGTAGAGAGAGAGAGAGAGAGAGAGAGAGAGAGAGAGAGAGAGAGAGAGAGAGCGCTGTAAGAGACGTAAGCTGGGTTAGAGAATAAGTTGCTAGAAAAGAGAAAAACTTCATTTGTGTATGGCGTGGCTTTGGCTGGCAACAGACGGGAACCATGAAAGCAGTGTCTCTTTTAATAGCAGTGAGTGCTACAAGATATTCATGGCAGAGTGATACATGCAGGGTGTTGTAAGTCAAAATAGTCACCAAAGAAAACTCACCACTATTTTAACATTATCATATAAAACCTGGTCACTGGTAGTTTTGGATAGTAAATGAAATGGCTGTATTTGTGTCTGTGGTAGACATTGTAATCTCCAGTTCCTATGACCACCACTGTAAAGAAATCTCTTTTTCTAGAATATTTTACACCAAAACCCTCTCAGTGACTTAGTTTTCATCTGTGTGATTAAATTCTGAAGAAATTTTGAAAAATCGATGTAAATCCCCTTTTATTTTTTTATTATTCATTTTGGATAATAAATAAAATGGCTATATTTGAATTGTATAAATCACAAACCCTGGTTTCTGTGACCTCCACTTTAAAGAAATCAGAGTCAGTAAGTTTCTCTACAGTGCACTATTTCACATCAAACCACTCTGAATGACTGTTTACATATAAACAATTCAATTATGCAGAAATTTTGAAAACAGTGAAATTCCCCTTTAAATGAGTAGACCAACAATTTTCTTTTTTCTTGTTTGTTTGTTTACATTTTGAATGCTTCCATCGTAAGATGCATCAGACAAATTGTCAGGACAGCAAAGTTGCTTTTTAAACTCTCATAAATACTTTGACTGCAATTGATCAATTTTTTACAACAGTTTTGAGATTATTTCCATGTTTGGATCAAACATGATAAAGATCTTATTACTGGAGTGGGACTGTTTTACTGCTCTGTGAATATTCTCTTTCATGTTCTCAGGTGCAGGACTGCAGGTATCTGAAGCTAGTGAGCAAATATAGCCAGGATACTAGCTGTGAAGAATATTTTCAGTGAATTTTTTTAACATAATTCACACAGTAATCTGAGGACGTGCTCTTGATGAAGAGGTTTACGCTTGCAGTTACAAGACTCTTTTAATATTTTCAAACAATGTGCCTGTGGAAGTCTATGGGACTACAGGAGGTTTTACTTCATGTCTTACGTTAGAAACACATGTACCGCAAAAGAAGCAGCAACATTATGTTTTAAAGCAGCCCTGTTGCTGTTCTTTTTCATCTGAAAAGTGAAAAAAAAAATCATGTAAAGTCTTTTGAGTCTAAAGGAATCAAGGCAGAACATCACACACTCCCTTCCCCCAGTAATTGGTGCATTACCGTGCAACTGCCGTTGAATTGGCTGGTATGTATTTGTCGTCATGTTGACTCCAGCAGTGTTACTCACTTTACAGTCTCATTGGTCTGAATTCACTGTTTAACATTCAGTGGCAAACCATGACTATTAGAGCTAGGCCTTTATTTTGGGATATAAATGTCAAAGCGCTGTCAAAACATGAAGAAAAAATCCCACCTCTGCGATGACTTCTGCTGGTGTTCCTAGTAGGTTGTTAGCACTAAGCTAAAGGCAATTTGCATGAAGTTTTTTGGACATTCAAGAATAAACACAGATAGTTCAAGTTTCTTGAGGACAAGAGGTTTTACTTGAAGCTTGTGACAGGCATATTAGCATATATTTTACCTCGTAGCATCGACTCAGTAAAGAGACTGCCATACAGCTGCCACTACTGTGTTCCGTTTCTATCAAACCCATTGATTAGGCTGCTACTCGTCAGTCAGTGACGTATATAGGACTTCCAGAAAGCCAAGAGTGACTTTTTTTCTCAGGAAATTGGTCCCACTTGGAAATCAAAACATGATTGGTTCATTTGTCACTTTGTTATTATGCTGATGGTTAACCTGAATTTGGCCTTCTTTTCAAATCTTGAAGTCCTAACCAATAGAAAAGCTTGCTTACCTATAAATACCTAGTTGCCACGGAGAAAAACAGATCCTGATTGTTACTTTTTTTGCTGGATGTTTTCATCCACACCCTAAAAAATGAAACCTGCAGAGTTTAAATACAAGTATAATTCTATTGAATGAAAATACATTTATTTTCTAGTTCCCTGAAACAATTAGGCCTTCTCTGAAAGCCTATAAGGCCCTATGGGATCCCCTCTGCTAACACTTGATTCAGTGTATCAGTTAATGATAAAGACTCCTGATTAGAATTGGGAAGACAGCAGATTTTCTACTCAAAGTAAACTATACTGATCTCAAATCTTTATCATACTCTCTGAATATGTTTTATTCTCATCTAGTTTTCCAGATACTCGTATCAATATGGGATGTATTTTGTCTTTATCATAATATCTGTGTCCATGCCACCTGTCCTTTTTCCACTTTGTAGTAATTTGTAGGGTCTGCAAAGTTGTTAAATAGGGTAAATTTATCTGAAACCTATTACAAAGCACAATAAATGTTGATCAGCAATTAAAAAGGGTGAGGTAGTGATTTATCAGAGCATAACACTGTCATTGTAATAACAATAGTGCGCTCCAAGAAAATTAGGCCCAATTGAAAGATAAGATGTCATGCAAATGCTTGTTCAGACATGTAGAGAAAACTGTTCCTGCTGGTTTACACAGGAATTATGATAGTATTATACTATTATATTACCTGAAAAGGAATACGCCTAGGTGTATGAGTTTGTTTTGGCTTGGCACTTGGAACTGTCCTAAAATGTCTATGCTAGTGGCATGATTTCCACAACATTTAGCACAGTTGTGTAGAAGTATGTAAAAGGAATTAAAAGTTCCTCTATGGATTAGTTGCATAGCCATAACATCTGTTCAGAAAACAAACAGCATCTCTGACTGGCCTCTCAAAAAGAAGGAACTGAGTAAATGTCAGTAGGTTGTAGTATGGTGAGTGGTGAATGTATTGTTGAGGCATGCACTCCTAAAACAGATGTGTTGACAACAACATATTGATGTGTAAACACATCTGGGTGTCCATTTAAAGAAATGATTTACTGAAAATGTACTCCAAATGTAAATAATGAACCATGACATGTTTAGTTTCTGAAGTTTGCTTCCTTAGTTTTGCACTGGAGCTATGAGGCTAGTGTAGAAGTCTGTCACCTCTATAGATTCTGGGAGACACAGACTTAGATACCTTGTTAGCTCAGTCAGCCTCAGACATACAGTACAAAACTAAAGAAGCAAACATGTCTTGGCATAAGTACATTTCGGGTAAATTAGATTTTTTGCAGAACCATTTCATTTTCATAATAAACAGATAATACAAAATGTTTTTGCCTTTAAAATCTCCCTTTCAGAGGGCTATTATATGAAATGGCTATGAATTTGCCTCATTCACCAATATCCTCCTAAGTTTCTTCTTAAATTTGTTCTTGAGAAAGGTTCAAAGAAAAAGTCTATGTCAGATTCATGACATTCTTGAACTGCAGAATTGTTCACACCTTTGTGCTCTTGAGTGTGTTTAGATTCTAAATAAGAAAACATTTGTGAATGCCAGAATCTTTCTAAAAACTATGTAAGTGGGCTGTAAGAAGAAAATTCTTCTTAAGAACAGTTGGTGAATGAGACTCATTGTTTTATGACAGTTCTGTGATAAGGCTTTGGCCTAAAACTTTTTAAAAATCCATTCATAACAGAGTGGTACATGCAGGGTGACCTAAGGCAAAATAGTTTCCAAAGAAACCTTTTTTTTTTTAATTTACCACTATTTTACCATTTTCAACATTACAGGTCAAAAAAATAGACCTAATGACCCCAGGCTCCTATGCCAGTGCTGCAAAGAAGCTGTGTCTCACAGGCAAGGATGCAGCCAAGGAAGGCTGCATTTTTCAGCCATTACATTCCTGAAGGCTGTCCCGTTTCATAGGATCCTTTGAATGAAGCCGAAAAATACAGTCTTCTTTTCTGAGAACCTGAAGGATGCGGCTGGTGTATCCTTCAGGCGCAGCCCAAAATACATCCCCAATTCCAAAAAAGTTGGGACGCTGTGTAAAATGTAAATGAATGTGAATAAAAACAGAATGCAATGATTTACAAATCTCATAGACCCATATTTTATTCAAAATAAAACACAGAACACATATCAGATGTTGAAAGTGAGACATTTTACCATATCCTGAAAAACATTAACTCGTTTAGAACTTGATGGCAGCAATGCATCTCAAAAAAGTTGGGACAGGGGCAACAACAGGCTGGAAAAGTAAGTGGTAATAATAATAAAATAAAAAAAAAAAACAGCTGGAGGAGCAATTTGCAACTAACTCACATGACTGGATATAAAAAGAGCATTTTAGAGAGGCAGAGTCTCTCAGAAGCTAAGACAGGCAGAGGTTCACCAGTCTGCGAAAAACTGTGTCTAAAAATTGTGGAACAATTTCATAAAAATGTTCCTCAACTTAAAATTGCAAAGACTATGGATATCCACCCATCTACATTACATAATATAATCAAAAGTCAATAATGGATGCTCGTGACCTTCGGCCCTCAGGCGGCACTACACTGAAAACAGGCATGATTCTGTACAAGAAATCACTGCATGGGCTCGGGAACACTTCCAGAAATCATTGTCTGTGAACACAGATCGCCATGCAATCCGCAAAAGCAAGTGAAAGCTGTATCATGCAAAGAAGAAACTATATATAAACAGGATCCAGAAGCGCCGCCAACTTCTCTGGGCCCAAGCTCATTTAAAATTGACTGAGGCAAAATGGAAAAGTGTCCTGTGGTCCAGTGAATCAAAATTTGAAATAAAATCTAAAGACCTCCCAGCTTGTTATTAGCACACAGTTCAAAAGCCAGCATCCATGATAGTATGGTGGAACATTAGTGCACATGGCATAAGGGTCTTGCACATCTGTGAAGGCAACATTAATGCTGAACAAAATATACAGGTTTTGGCAACATATGCTGCCATCTAGACAATGTCTTTTTCAGGGAAGGCCTTGCATATTTCAGCAAGACAATGCTAAACCACATACTGCATCCATCACAACAGCATGGCTTCGCAGAAGAAGAGTCGGGGTGCTGAACTGGCCTACCTGCAGTCCAGACCTTTACCAACAGAAAACATTTGGCACATCATGAAATGAAAAATACAGCAAAGAGGCCCAGGACTGTTGAGCAGCTAGAATCCTACATCAGACAAAAAATGGGACAACATTCCTCTCCCAAAACTCCAGTAATTGGTCTCCTCACTTCCCAGACGGTTACAGACTGTTGTTAAAAGAAGAGGGGATGCTACACCATGGTAGACAATAGTAGCTCTGTTCCAACTTTTTTGAGATGCGTTGCTGCCATCAAGTTCTAAATGAATTAATGTTTTTCATGAAATGGTAAAATGTCTCACTTTCAACATCTGATATGTGTTCTGTGGTCTATTGTGAATAAAATATGGATCTATGAGATTTGCAAATCATTGCATTTTGCTTTTATTTACATTCATTTACATTTTACACAGTGTCCAAACTTTTTTGGAATTGGGGTTGTAGTTTGAAAAATGGCAGAAAAAGCCACAAATGCCAAGATGCTGTGATGCCAGACTTTGTGATGAAATGTGAAATTTTATGTATATGTGCATGCAGTTACACCAGAGAGGTCTCCAAATCGCCCAAATAGTGAAGGTTTAACAATTGAATTATGGTGTATTTGTCTTTTTTCATTTTATTTACGCTGTTCTCTTTGTTTTTATTGTATTTTTTTATTCAGTTATTTTACATTTATTTTCTTGTTTATTACTGTTACTGTTGAATTTTATCACTTGTTTATGAAGCAGTTAGAGCTGACACTAGTATAATGTGCTATAAGTAAAAGTTTATCATTACTGTTATTATTTGTAGTGTCCTGCTACTGGTTCGTGCTGCTGTAGAGGCTCAGGAGATGTGACCATGCAGAGGGCCATGCATAGAGGCTCATGAGAGTCACTCGCTCCCTGTAAAAAGTGACATTTATATTGTTCATGTCTCTTTTCATTAGTTTAAAGGTATGTGTACATATTTATTGTGTTTTTCTGTGTTGGAGGGTGTGGATGTTTTGTTTTGGGAATTGGTCACCACATGGTTGAAGTCTAAAGCTTGCGGTGACCTCCCTTGTAAGTTCGGTGCTTTGTATGTGTATTTCTTATGGTGTTTCAAAAAAAGGAGCACTACTTGCAGCAGAAACATGACCTCCTATGTGTTTTGCTCTACACCGATGCCACAATATTAGTAATCCAAGCAGTGTTCAGATTTGTTTACCAAGACATGTTCTATTTATGTCCGTGTCATAACGTACAACATGAAGGTGAATGTTGAACTGATTTGATCTGTATTATCAATCAAATGCTGACGAATATTCACATGCTTTGGTGTCAACCATTTTAGGATAACAACAACAGTACTACAACCACACCCACTATGATAAATCATTCGCTCTTCGGTATTAAGAAAGAAATCCTCGGAAATAGTCTAGGACCTTGTATGACTGGATCTTGAAACTCTCTGTTCAGTCAGGAACACACCTCGAGCCAACATTTACCTGTCGCATATTCGCAAACTGGTTCAACCACCTCAGGCGTGTACCGTTTTTTTTCCACCTGTTCCTTCCCCACAAAGTCCACCACACAAGCTTGAACTAATACAAAGAAAATGGGTGGCATGCAAATGTGACCATTAGCTTTGAATTCATTTCCTGAGTGTGTAAAAATTGCTGCCTTGTTAATCATTACATTACGACATCATTGAGCTGCATGAAGGCAAAAACAGAAAATGCTACACATTCTGAGAGTGTGATTACCTAGTTTCTGACTTTCCTGGATCTGCTTATGCTTTGTCATCCAACTCTAGCCTTCTCTTTTAAGCCATGTTGTACACTTTTATTAACTTTTTTAACCCTATTAACAAAGTCACACCGTCACACTGACCATTTATATAATGTCAGGAACATATAATGGACATTAATGGGGGAAACTATAAGTCTTTTCCACACTGATGTCAAGAGAGTTAAGTTATATGTCTCCTGACTTTATGAAAATGAGGAGTGCAGTTGTCCCAGGGCAAAGATGTAATTAGAATACCTTGTGAAAAAACTAGCAGTTCAACATATAGTTCAGTATGTGTTGCTTTTGTGAAATATGTCCCCAGTATCTGAACTATAAAAATAAGACACTGTATTCTGAACTAAGAAACAAAGTCACAACAAAGACACTACTTCTTACTACCTGCTGTTTTCTTTAGCACACTGCATAAAGCCAGTTCTTCAGCTAATGGCTCCACCTGTTCACACTGGCACCCTTTCAAGCAGACCTGGGAAGAAAGACTTAACCTTCTGAAAAGAGCTCTCAACTTGAGAATAACAGGTCGATCTTGAAAAATGATTTGAAATGCTTCTTACGCAATCAGCTACACAGGACAGTAGCAAAGAAAAATCGCTTAGATATAGTTTCGTGTAATCACTGATACACCAAAAAATTGATTGCAAACTAGGAAGACAACAAGGAGTACTATATCCATCCTTCTTGCAGTTGATGACAGCTGCACACCACTTGGTTATATTATTTCCCCAAAACCACTCCCTCACTTGACAAACTGTACAGCATCGTGTACTTTCCATATGGAATATCAGTCATTTTCTGGTAATTTCCTTCATTTAAGTGAAAACAAATAGTACCTATCAAATGTATCAAAAACATTTGTTAAAATCAAAGCATGACGTATGTGTATCTACAAATTTGATTTTTGAAGCAAAACCATCACCAGTTCAGGAGGATGTGACTATATAAGGCCAAATTCTGTTTTTGTTTGTGAGACGTAGACATGGTGAGTCACAATCTCATAGGAGACAGTCCTCAGAGGAACAAGATGAAACAACCAAACCAGCAGAGCAGGTTATGAGGTAGTGCCTGTGTCACAAGCCCCACCCCCCAGCAGGTTCTCTTATAGAGACTGCTTTCACACTGTGTGCTGTATTTGTGCAAGAAGACCACAAAGAGCCACTTCAACAGCAAGAGAAGCAACAAAAGGCGTCAGAAACAAGATGGTGTCTGTTGGGCTACAGATGCTGGGCGCTGCCCTTGGCATCATCGGCTGGATCGGTGTTATCATCACCTGCGCTCTTCCTATGTGGAGGGTCACAGCCTTCATTGGCAGCAACATCGTCACTTCGCAGATAACATGGGAAGGCATCTGGATGAGCTGCGTGGTGCAGAGCACTGGGCAGATGCAGTGTAAGGTCTACGACTCCATGCTGGCCCTTAGCTCAGACCTCCAGGCCGCACGGGCCCTCACCATCATCTCCATTGTGGTGGGCCTCATGGGTATTTTCCTGGCTATGGCTGGAGGGAAATGCACCAACTGTGTGGAAGACGAGAGGTCCAAGGCAAAGGTTGCTGTGACAGCAGGCGTGGTTTTCATCATTTCCGGGGTGCTGTGCTTGATCCCTGTGTGCTGGACTGCCCAAACCATCATCCAGGACTTCTACAACCCTTTGCTGAACCAGGCACAGAAGAGGGAGCTGGGGGCGGCGCTGTTCATCGGCTGGGGGGCTGCTGCTCTGTTGATCATCGGAGGAGGTCTGCTGTGCTCTAGCTGCCCACCCAATGAGAAGGGCTCATACACAGCCAAATACAATGCTGCTCGTTCTCAAACCTCTGCCCCATCCACGAAGGACTACGTCTGAAAAGTTCTGGAGCCTCAAGAACTGATTATGCCCCCCATGTTTACTGTCTTATGTCCAGCAAGTACTGTCTCACTAATACTCTGAACAGACTTCATGAGGGCTTGATGGACAATTGCAAGAGCCAAAGTTACTGGTTTCTAACACACATATATTTACATTTTACCCAGAATATGATAAGGAACCACAATGAAAAGCTTTCTCCTTTGCTATAACTGGTAGTTTGTGGTATAAAAGTATGATCATATTTTATTGTCTTAGCACAGCTGCTGAGTCAAGTTTAGAAATGTAATTTTTCACTTTTGTTAAGCTTTAAGAATCTAATGGTTTTGTAAATAAATATTTTTTGTACAGTATACCTCATTCTTATTTTGCTTGTGTCAAAACATGGAAAAAAATAAATTCACATTTGTTATGTCTGACATATGTTTTTGTGTTTACTGGTTTTGGAAATGAAACAAGCTTGACTTTTGAACAGTAGTGTTGGATTGCTCAGTTTTTGTACTGAATTCAACTCTGTGGCTGTGAGGAAAATGTTTTCAAAGGGAGTCATCCTATCATGACAATCCAGTTCAGGCGTGGCTCAGTCAAGAAAACCTGTCACAGATCACATAACATGTAATTGCATATGTATGAGAAACAAAGCTCCAAGCCCATAGCTTTTATTAAAACTATTAAGCATTTTTTAACACTAAAGCAAACACTGCCAAGAAATATGTAAGTAGTATAATTTTTTAGTTTGGGAAGTAAACTTGTCAGCATTCGTAGTTCAGTTGAAATAAAAAAAAAAAATCATACCTGGATGGCACCTTTTGAACTTCACTGTTCACTGTTGGGTCATTTGCATTATTTATATTGTTTAAATCCTTAAATTACACAAAAACGATATTTTATACTATAACTATAAAAACAAGGAGTGAAGTTGTAAGAATTGAATGAAAGAAAGAAGAATGAAAAATCAATCACAGGGTTGATATCAAACAAGCTTTCTCACTTATCATCTGTAGGGATCTTTCCAATAAATTAATGAATCAATCAATTGATCGATCAATCAATCAAGTTCCAACCACAAAATACAGAATTTTTAAGAGTTCTTTTGGAGTGATTCCATAGAAGAACTTTTTTGGGTCTCTAAAGAACCAAAGGCATCAGTGGAATCAATGGGCCTGATGGAACCAAAAGGATGTTTGGAGAGACTCCATAGAAGACCCACTTTAGTTCCCTTAAGAACCTTTCAGTGGATGGTTCTCCAAAGAACTGTTTCTGTAAATAAAACGTATGAGGATAAAGAACCTTTTTAAAGTAATTAAAAGGTTTTTCCTGGAACCATACATCCAAGCTAAGAACTATTTAGGAGCCTTTATTTTTAAGAGTGTATACGAAACTACATGTATAAAATAATTGAAATCATCTGTTCCTGTTTCCAATTTAATTAAACATTAGCAGGTAGTTCATACGTCTTGGATTCTGCTAGAGGTCGCTCAGGTTGTATGCCTGAATAGGACTCACAGAACAATGGTTGAAACAGAGCTGTTCCACTATCAGATGACGAACTTTTCTTTTTGTTTGAATGTGCAGAGGAACCCCACCCTTAAAGCAGTAACTATAAAAACTCAGCTCATACCACTCAGACACATTTCCTAAACTTTCCCATGAAAGTCTGTAAGACCACCAATAACAATGGCATCCCAAGGCCTCCAGATCCTAGGTGTTATGCTCGCTATAGTGGGCTGGCTGGGGACGATCACTACCTGCGCGCTGCCTATGTGGAGGGTCACCGCTTTTGTTGGCGCCAACATTGTTACAGCCCAAATAATCTGGGAAGGTCTGTGGATGAACTGTGTGGTCCAGAGCACCGGGCAGATGCAGTGTAAGGTCTACGACTCCATGCTGGCTCTTCCTCAGGACCTGCAGGCGGCTCGAGCCATGGTCATCATCTCTGTCATAGTGGGAATCTTTGGTGTGCTGATGGCTGTGGTTGGAGGAAAGTGCACCAACTGCATGGAGGATGAGGCAGCAAAAGCCAAAGCCTGCATTGTCGCTGGTGTGATCTTCATTATCGCGGCCGTCCTCATCCTCATCCCTGTCAGCTGGTCTGCCAACACTGTAATCAGGGACTTCTACAACCCTCTGGTGAGTGAAGCCCAACGCCGAGAGCTAGGAGCTTCGCTCTATATTGGTTGGGGATCTGCAGCTCTCCTGTTGTTGGGCGGTGGGCTGCTATGCTGGAACTGCCCACCCAAGGAGCCTCGTCCCTACATGGCAGCCAAATTTGCCCCCGCCAGATCAGCATCCTCACCGATGAATTACGTGTGAGCGATAAATTGAATGTCCATAAGGACTGAAGTTGGAACTGACAAATTCTGAACTCTGAACAAAAGCAGGTTGATCCGATTATGTCTTTCTATATTTCTTTTAAGGTTATGCATTATTCTGTTATGTGATTACTGAATTTTGAACTTTTGATCTGTTCAATATCCATGAATGAATAAATTCTGTACATTGCATGTTGATTAAATGTATTATTCATTTCAAACGTCTAATGATTAAAAGCTAATGAAACAGAGTATTTAAGTGATTGAGTGTTTCATCCCTATATGATTAAATAATAGCTGAAATGTTTTCTAAGTAATCCTGAGTACTTCTGTGATGTTTATGGCAAAGACAAACCACAAATGATTCTACACATTCAACCAAAGAAATGCAAGAAAACAATTGGTAAGATATTAATGGTCACTAGAGAAGCACCGATCATGATTTTTTTTTGTGGCTGATGCAGATTTCTTTACAGGCAAATTGGCCAATGGCATATTTTTATTAGCCTGTTTTAATCGAAAGCTCACACTGTTTGGGGTAAATAAACACATGAAACACATTAGTATTTTTCCAGTTCTTTTTATTAGCCAAACAGGCAATATAAACAGCACTATTCGCTCTTTAAAGGGCCAAACTGGCTTAAAACTTTTCAGTTTGAAAGCAGATGCCTATTTAAGTAACATGGGTCAAATAAAATCATACATCGAAAGTAAAGGGCAACTAGCTATTTAGCACAATGAGTCAGGCATAATTATGCTACAGCATTTTGATACAGGTGTAGCAGCAGCAGTCAAAGCCAGAATGAGCACACTTACAAGCCTTGCATTATTTACATCAAAAAACTGTAACACAGATCTACCAAAATAAACACAATGAACTGGCTGACTGCTAATTTTGTGTTTTGAGCAAATATCTGCCAATTCCAACTGTGCATCTCTAATGGTCACCTAACTAATATAAAAGGTAGTGCTGGAAAAACCCTGCTACAGTGCATAAAGTCATAACAATGGCACTTCAGTGCTTTTTGAAACTGTAGGACATACAATTCTATGTTGCACTATTACATTACATTCTATTTGGGGTTTTAGGGTCATTATACAATAAACAACCCAAAACAGACTACTAGCCTGCCACATTCCCACCTTTAAGTGACAAACTGCACTTACATCAATGCTCAACATGCATGCCTAACAGAAATAAAAAGGAGGTATGTCTTACTACTGCTGTTGTTGTGGGGTCATTTAACTATACTGTGAAATAGCACTCAATGTGTGCAATGAAAGAAAAAAAGTCTTGCAAATATATGCAAATAAAAATTTTTCTCATATGGCCAGTGCAGGTGGCCATCCTTCAGAGAGGCACTGTGAGCTCAGCAGAGGCTAATAGTTAACTTTAAAGAGTAGCTGAAAGGGATTTTCCATGCAGAGACACAACTGAGCGCAACTGCTTGCAGGTTCAAGAGGAATGAGGCCAGACATGATTTTTCTAGTCGTGTTAGCATCACAAAAGGAACAGTAGCAGCTGCACTAAAAGCACTGAGCTCATCTCAGGTTTTTCCATGAATCAGATGCTGTGCTCAAATGTCCCCTGAATCTCATCAGTCCACTATTACTAAGAAACATTCCACAATAATAAAGCTATCACTTGCTTAAATTAGGCAGAACATTAATTCAGACGCTTTTAATGGGTGTTTTGATGGCCAGGTTGATGGCCATTATTTCTATTTTCTCTTTTCTTTAGTGAAAACAGGATTTTGTAATGTATATACACCTACTGATTGACACTCACATAAATCATTTTTCAAAGGACTAAAAATATATGAACAGTTTCTTTTCAATGAATGAGGAATGAGTTTTTGAAAAAAATAACAGCTGACATATAATGGAAAACATGTTTTTTTCTATATGTCACCATCAACAACAACATACAAAAAAGACGTCTATAATGCGTTTTGGAACGAAACCCTTCATATCTAATTACACTATTTCCCCCTCATTGCAAAACTAGTTGATCAGGAACAACAAGTTTGGCGTCCAAAGTTGGCATACAAGGTACTTCTTTAGTTTTGCTGCAAAGCAAGGTCAAAATGATTAATCTTAGAAATCGTCCGGTGCCTTAATCAGGATACACAACATGAAATAACCCTAAGAACAGAGAAATATGATGAACCAAATTATCTGTGCACATGCGCTAAGTATACAGATAGTATGGACAGACCCTGCATGCTTTAAACATGGAGGGTGTGGTTCCATGCAAACTGTTACCATACTACAAATAAAAGGCAAAAAAATTATAATGATTCATAAACAAATCATTATGACCAAACTGGCTGCAGGTGAAGTTCAGAGAAGTGAAGCAAGACCAGTCTCTGGCAGTGTCTGAAAAGTTCAATGAAATGTCCTTTCCTGCTTTCCTTTATTCTGCCTGATCTGATAACCATGTGGAGCCACATGTACCCCATGTACTAATGAAACACAACTGCCACTGTTTCCAATTGTGTTGTCAGGAGACTTATGGAGTAAAATAGTGAATGGCTCTTTTTAATGATTAAACCCTCACCTAAGAACTACACCATTTCAGCCAGTAGAGTGACTTTGTTATATAAACTGAAAACTTAATGAAAACAGTTTATAGCCTACTATAATTGTCATTTTTTCATTGACAGTCAAACACTGCAGACTCATATTAAGGTGTTTTTATAGACTGTAGGTAAACATGTGGATGACTGGCAATCCCACTGAAAGAAAAAGGCACAAACTAAAAAATAATAAAAAAAAAAAACTAAAAAAAAAAATTAAACAGAATGAACTGTGCTGCCTTTAAACAACTGATCTATGTAAAACTGACAAAAATTAAACATTTTGGACATTTCAATGAAAATTTATTTTGAAAAAAATTCCATACAGGGAAAGGCCAGTAATTGAACAATATGTCACAGTGCATGACTGTGTCCAAACTGCTGAATGAAACTTCCTTTCCCACCTGCTGTCCTTGATTTTGTGTGATCTATGAGTGCAGCTCATGGCTGCGCTAAACATATCAGCAGTTGTATATGTATATGAATCCACATAGCTGATCAGGCAATATAAAGGCCAGCATACAGGAAAGGAACTTTCGTTCAATGATTCAGACACAGGCCATATGTTTAACTAATGCCTCCGTGCTCACGCCATTGTGTTTAATTCAGTGTGACTGGATGAACAGATGGACATCAATCAAGCGTGCTTATTAGAATAACAGACAACGCCCAGGCAGTTTCAGATCTGATCAGTTAATTTAGCTGGATTTTGAGTAGCCTTTAATTACAGTTCTATCTCGTTTAAGCATTCAAACTTGTCTAATGTAACTTTCAAGTTTAGTATCACACAAACATCGGAAAGAGTTTGCATATGTTCCCTTAGACTTCAACACTAGTTGAATCTCAAATAGCTCCCTATCCTCTATGGAGCGCACTGCATAGGTCATGCAGCATTCTCAACCTTTTCTACCCCAAGGCCCACCTGTTTATAACTTGAGAATTAAGGCCTGAAAGAGATCAGATTGTCCATTCCGGTAGTCAGTAGATTTGCAAAATCTGCAGTTATGTTAAAGAAAATATAACATAAAACGTTAAAAAAGCATGCGCTATAGTAATATTAAAAAAGGGGGACAATGAAAAGAAAAAAAAAATGAAATGTACAATGTAGGTGCAAACTATGATCTGGAGCTGCAGTCCATCATATTTTCACTGAAAATACTCCATTGGCTTTCCCAAAAAGAGGAATCATTTGGTCTGTTTAGTTTGAGGGTTTTAGCACTTCATCTGAAATAGCCAAACCACACTAACTACACTCCACTTTTGGATTAGCGCTGTCACAATCAACAAAAATAACCAACCTTACTTTATATGTGCCTCTTTGTTGTTGGTTTATCAGTTTGAGTTTAACCACTCAGGTCGCTGATGCTGATTTTTAATTGTCAAGTTAATAATTTTTTTCCCTAATGCTTTTATGACATAAAGTGACGTTACTGGTCCACTACGAACTGCTGCCTCCCCCTAAGTACAGGCCCGTGGACTACTAGGGGGTGCTTCACGGCCCACTGGTGGTCTGCAGTTCACAGGTTGAGAAACCCCGTGCTAGGGTACATCGGTTGTATGCTACTTACTGCGGTGAATTGAGGGATTGTTTGAGTGCACTGGATCTTCCGCACTGTTTTCGGACACCACTACCAAATGGTGGAACCCCAAAATAGTGCACTATATAGTGGACAGAGCACAGTTTTGGACACAGCCTGTGGCAGGGGTGCGCAATCCTTGTAGTGGAGATCTACCACCCTGTAGAGTTTAGCTCCAACCTTAATCTAACACACCTTATCCAGGTAATGAAGGTCTTCAGGAGCATCTGACAATTAGAGCCAGGTGTGCTAAATCTGAATTCTCAAGGGTGGTAGATCTCCAGGACCAGGATTGAGCAACCCTGGTCTATGGCTTCTACGCCCACCTAATGCACTAAATGTTAGATAGAGAGTTGTGCAGCTAATGGTTGAATATAACTGGTTTTCTATTAATTTATGAAGCACTATTTAAGTGTAGAAGATGTTATCTCATACCTACATAGTGCACTACATACGGAGTAATGAGCTGTTTGAGATTCAGCCTTTGTGTTGGGCTGAAAAACTTAGAATTGAAGAATGGGAATAAAGGTGAAGGGGTGTGGCCTTTAATTACTTCTAACTGAAGACAACACGTGACGCAATTAGCCTTAATTATCAGCCACCAGGCCTGATTAGGAGGTCAGGCCTATATATGCAGCCAAAGCAGCACAGCCCTTCACACGTATAGCTTTTTCTTCCACATCAGTACCAACATCCACTACCAGAGAGTCGTGATGGCGGGTTCAGGGTTGCAGGTTCTTGGACTAGCTCTCGCGCTGATCGGATGGATCTGCGACATCACGACGTGCGCGCTGCCCATGTGGAAGGTGACCGCGTTCATCGGGCAGAACATCGTGACCGCGCAGACCTTCTGGGAGGGCCTGTGGATGAACTGCGTGCTGCAGAGCACGGGGCAGGCGCAGTGCAAGGTCTACGACTCCATGCTGGCGCTCCCCCGGGACCTCCAGGCCGCTCGCGCGCTTGTCATTATTTCCATCCTGCTCGCGCTTGTCGGGCTCGCGCTCGCGGTGGTCGGCGGCGACTGCACGAACTGCGTGGAAGACGACTCGGCCAAAGCGAAGGTGTCGGTGACGGCCGGTGTGTGCCTCGTGGTGGCGGGCGTGCTATGCCTCATCCCGGTGTCCTGGTCGGCCAACTCGGTCATCACGGACTTCTACAACCCGCAGGTGGCGGACGCGCAGAGGCGCGAGCTGGGGGCGTCTCTTTTCATCGGCTGGGGTGCCGCCGCCCTGCTGCTCCTCGGGGGCGCGCTGCTCTGCTGCCGCTGCCCCAAGGCTGAGTACCGCGGGTACTCTGCCAAATACACTGCGCCCAGGTCAGCCGCCAACAGCACTGGAGCTTATGTGTAGGCCTGAACCCCTCAGCCTGGATTGGAACTGACTCTCCTCCAGGGTGCTGTAGGAAGAGACTTGATTGACTAATGTATTTTAAATTATTTTACCTAATAAATTATGCTGTCTTGCATTGTCCTTACATTGCCCTGTCTTGAGTAATTTTATTATCTAGTTTCTCAGTTGTCAGTGTCCTCTAGGACAAGTTAGAGGAAATGACAGAACAATTTAGCTGCGTTTACAATACAGCATGGCATTTTTATTAGGAAAGTTATGGTCCTGCAGATGGTGTCAGCCTGTGCCCCGTGATTTGCTGGAGCACTGATCCCATAGGCTGGGGTTAATATCTACTTTTCATATTCTGTTAGTTTGCTTATTCACCTCTGCACTTGCAATAACGGTGTTGCAGTTGATCATCTTGGTTCAAAGTTGGAGTACCTGGGCCTGTCTTCATAAAGCTTAGTAAAACTTTGATCTAGAATCTATTAGGTCTTCACAAGAGAAGAATGTGATCCAAGATTAGTTATGTTAAATGTGGCGCTTGCTTTAGGTATACCGTCTTTTCTCAGGAAGGTCTAGTTTTAAGTATAGACTTGTGTGCTACACTTATAGTTCAAGGGTTCTTTAAAGAAAATGGTTGTGTATAGAACTCTCATGCTTAATTGGTCCTTCAGATTGGAGTGTTCTATGTGGACCCTTTTTTTGAAAGGTGGTACTAAGTGTTCTATTACAAGCTTGTCAAACAAAAAAACCCTTTTTGGTGCTATATAGAGCCACAACACTCCAATCTAAAGAACCATTTTAAGTATGAAATGGTTCTATATAGAACCATCTTAAGGGTCTAGGTTGTGCAGCCTTTTGTTGCTTATTTTGTCTGAACATAAGTGAAACATTTGCATTAATCTGCTCAGTGCCTGAAATAAATTGGAGGAAACATTGAAGCCAAACATTTTAGCAAACAAACTAGAAGTGATGGATTCATGGTCTGTTTTTAACAATTACACATTGTGAAAGTTATCACACTCATCTAACTCACCCAATCACTTGTAAGATTTTAATAAATTCAGTGTCAGATGAGAAACACTAATCTCTGCAGTGCAGTAACCCTCCAGGTCTCCTTAGTCTTCTGCAATGTTTTTTTAAAGCATCTATATAATGTTTATTTACATAAATCATAGTGTGAGCCAATATATTGCGTTTAAGTAAACCATTAAAAACCATACCCCATCCCTAAAACCCCTCTTCCAACCTGGGAAGGTGACATTACAGCACTCTAGAAAACTTGTGGGTTGCTCCTGTTAGGTGGAAGGCATGTTTCTTTCTAGTATTATTTTGGCCCATACATGTGTCGCCAGGGTGTTAATTATCTCCTCACTGTTTAGGATTACTGTTACTAGATTTCAGGCTGACTCAGTCATCTGGATAATATCATACATCAAAAAAACAAGATGGCACAAGTGCCTCAATGATTTCACATTTCATTCCATATTCTCATGGTTCATTCCATATATTCAGTTTCCAATCATTATATATAATTTCCTAAATGACATGCCATTTTATATATATATGTATATATATATATAGTTGTATATATTTCTACTCAAGAGGCTCTTGGGAAACTGGGGAAGTACTGTTATTGAAAAATGTAAATCTTAAGGTCAAACAGCATGAGCTATAAACTGCAGACTAGATAGGTACATATTAATTCTCATAAATTTTTATGAGCTCTTCGCTGGAAATATGGGAAGTGCATATTAAAAAAAATACCTTCCAAGGTGTATTTTCAGAATATCCATATTTAAATAAACTAATTGCAAAAAAAGTTGTTGCTCACACTAGTAAGTAATGGTATGTGTAGATAAAGCTCATTAATGAAAGTCAATGTAGTAAACATGCATGCTTCCCCTTGGCAGTCACCAGGAAACAACTCGCTGTCTGTGCAAACAAAAATTAAAGGGAGAATTTGAATTTGTTTTCCTACAGCACAGACAGGGTAAACTGCTCTTTGAATAGGCTACTGCTAACCCATCTTTGTGTAACACTGAGAGTAGAATTTTGATACCTGCCCTGTAGGTGAACAATGAAGTCTTTTCTTTCTGCTCTATTCCCACTCTCTCAGTGCTGCTCTTGCGTTCCCTCTTTCTAGTGCACACATACTTGCTTGCCCAAAACGTTCCTCTCTCTCTCTTATTTACACTTTTACACATTCTCTCTCTCTCTCTCTCTCTCTCTCTCTCTCTCTCTCTCTCTCTCTCTCTCTCACTCTCTCTCTGTCTCTCTCTCTCTCTCTCTCTCTCTCTCTCTCTCTCTCTCTCTCTCTGAGAACAAAGAATCAAGCCAAGCAGGAAATTTGACCTGAGTCCTAAAAAAAAAGGTAATCTCCACCCCTTCCTGCTCCATCGCTTTTCAAAACATCTGTGAGGTACACCACGGTGATTATTTTCTAGCAATTTGCACTGCTGTTTGAATTGATCTCATGCATCAATAATATGGTGAAAACTGAAGAACTTGGCTGACGTGTTTGTGGAAGATGGGCAGACAACTCTTGGCAGTCAGCCTGGCTATCATAGGCTTCCTGGGCACCATCCTAATATGTATTCTGCCCATGTGGAAAGTGTCGGCCTTCGTGGGAGCAAACATCGTGACAGCGCAGGTGTTCTGGGAAGGCTTGTGGATGGACTGTGTGATGCAGAGCACTGGGCAGATGCAATGTAAGGCATTTGACTCTGTTTTGGCTCTCTCTCAAGATCTCCAGGCCACTCGAGCCTTGATCTCAGTCTCAATCGCTGTTGGTGTAGTCAGCATTGGTTTAACAGTCGTCGGGGCCAGATGTACTAACTTCTACCGTGAGGACCGTCACGCCAAAGCCAAGATTGGAATACTAGCCGGGGTGGGCTACATCATTGCAGGGCTACTGTGTCTGATAGCTGTTAGCTGGTCAGCATACACCATCATTGTAGGCTTCTACAATCCTCTAGCTACAACAGTGAGTAGAGGAGAACTGGGGGCCTCTATCTATGTAGGATGGGTGGCTGGTTTCCTCCTCGTTCTGGGAGGCAGCATATTCATCAGCTCATACTCCAACAGCTGCTGATCATTTGAACAGAAGGATTTTCTTCAAGCTATGAAAGAAGTGGATGGAAATGCCCCCTCAACTTTTTGTAGGCCTAGCTGCTTTATGGACGTAGTGCTGGAAAATGTAAAGCGGCTTTATCATTTCACTGTTTCATTGAAGGGTACTAGAACAATAAACATAGTCATGTTCATATTGCAACATACTGAAATGAACTGAGGGTTTACAGAAAAGGACTGTTAGCTGTTTCTGTTTCAAGCAAAACAGCTGTAATAGCTTGTTGGACTTTCAACAGAATTATAATCATTTGTGTTGGAACATTATATTCGTTTATGTGGACTAAAGTGTTTTGGTGTTTTGTGGTAATAAATGAATGCCAGATTTGAAATGAATTAAATCAAAATTAAGAAAGGTGCATTGCTAGTGAGTGATTAAGAGCCAAATATTAGAGGCCTTAGTAAAACATATCCAAAGGGTAGTTGTGCTGGCTAGAAGGACACAATATAAATAAGTAGTGATTCAAACTAGCAATTTATTATAACTTACAAAGGTCTCACCAGATGCCAAATGCACTTTTGCAGTAAAGTGCAAAACAAATTTAATATTTTGTGAGATCAGCAGTTTTATCTGACTCTATATATACTCTTTATCACTGAAACAGCATGTAAATGTGGAGAAAGTAGGATTGTACAATAAAAATAATTACAGTAAGCAGACATTCATGTCATTATTTGGTATTTTAAAGTTCCTCAATTATTCAGTTAACATTAGGATACACTAAAGTATAACCAGTAGTATAGCTGACAAATTAGTCTGTATTACACTGACAACATAAAACACCTAACCCAGCTTTCCACACACAAACTAATCACAATCCTAAAAGACTGAAAAGACTAAAGCGAAAAGTTCTGCAATATATTATAAAGGGCTCATATCACATAAAACCCCAAATTTCCTTGATTTTTTCAAATAAAATAGTGCAAAATGGTACACAAAAACTGTTAATTCCATATAGTCCATATATGTAAACTAAGCAACAAAAACAAGTCATTTTGAATGAACTGTTTCTGTGATGTACATTTACATGTGTTTACATGTATTTACATATTTAGTCTACAGCAATTTAGTACCGCCCATTAACGCTGAAGTCATATGGAGTGTTTCAGCTTGTACTTTTTGAATGAGATGCAATGCAAGGTAGCCAATTAGAACACAGCTCATTTACATACATCAGTCTTAAAGGCAGAGTAGCAAAAACGGCCTTTTTAAATCTAAGGGATAAAGAGAAATCATGACTGTTTTGGTACATAAAACCACATAAATGTTTAAAAAGGACCTCAGGAGAGAAAAATTAAATGTAGGATATAGTCCCTTTGTATCAACATGAATTTTTGGTGAAGCTTGTTGACTTGTATTGTAACAGGGATAAAAGTAAAGAAAGGTCAATGTGTTGATGTGTTTTTTTTTTTTATGTGGGATCTCATCTGCCTACACAGAGGATGCATTTTAGTGAAAAGTGTAAATGGAATCCAGCCAAAGTTTATCTAGATACGATCCGGACATGAAGCACATGTTAAAGCAGGGTTAAATGGGCTCTTTAAGACTAAACTTGTTTTCCAATCCCAATATGCAGTTTATTATGAAACTTATTTTCCAATCACTATCTACAATATATTATAAATTACATATAAACTAAACATGTTTTTCAATCTCTGTTTAGTGTATAATTAGTCCACAGTTAGAATCTATGGTCGGAAACCGAACAGCAAAGAGAGTATTAGCTCTAATCCTGGGCTCTACCTAAATTATATTGTTAAATGAATGAGTGTTTAAACTGGACCTAAAGCTGCCTGATAAGGGGAAGAATGTTTGTAAACATCCCAAAAAGTTTGTACTTCTATGTAAAATAATCTGGCAAGTACTTCATAGCCAGAACACAGAGCCATGTCATGCCTTTATAGAGCTTTTGAAAAGTGCAGAACACTGACCATTTCAGAGCCGCAGCACCATCTGCTGAACAAAAACTCTCCTAGTCTGATTTGATTTGTAAACCCAGTTTCTATATTTCCTCAAGAACCATTAGCAAACTTAGTGCTAACGCCTACATTTCTCTCAGCAGACAACTTTGTGTGTTTATCGTAAACTTCCAAGCAATGTTGACATTTTACAAAACGAGTGAATGTGTATATGCCTGTGTGTGTGTATGTGTGCAAATAATGTAATTTTTCCATTGTCATCTGAAAAAGGACATGAGTTTTGCTTGACTTTTGGGTTGGTTGAGTTGCGATGACCTGGCAAAACATACAGTCTCCCCTGTCCAGCTTTACAACTAATTAACATCTATGTTCTATGTTCAAAGCGTTTCCTGAAGTCTATATATTAATTGTATTCACTGCATTGTGTTATTGTGAACAATATATCGTAATTGTTCCTAACTAGAACACAGTGAGTGCTTAAGTGCCAGTGAGCAATGAACAGTTATACTGGTTCCATCCATTATACAACAATTAAACCAGAGATTTAGAATACTGCATTGAATGTACTTGATTCAAATATGTGAGGGGAAGCAAGTATTCAGACATTTTTTTTTTTCAGTGCATGTATCTACAATCAACAAAAATGTATTCATAAACTTAATCAAAGATATGTTTAAAAAATGGTATTGATGAAAAATAAGTAATTTACTTAATAATATAAGTAATTAGCTTGTTGCAGCATTGTGGTTAAGTTTTGGCCTTTACCTCTTGGCAAATCTACAATTCCCAAGTTACAAGGGCCCCTCTGATCCCTCTGATGGACTCGCAATTTCAATATCTTCCATAAATTCTCAAGTCAGACGATTGGCAAGGTCACACAAACACCTTCACTTGTTTTAAAAGGCAACCAGCCTGTATGTTTGTGTAAGTTTCTTGTTGAAACGTCCATCTTCTTGGCTGAAGAGATTAAATTCTCTTCTAATTGCTCCATTCATGTGTCCTTTGATGATGTGTAATGCCCTAGCACTGTATATCATGATGCTCCCACCTCCGTACTTCACTGTGAGTATATTGTTTTTGAGATTGTACGTGCAGCCCTACTTTGTCCAAACGTGTCTGAATTATTGCCAAAGATTTCAAAGAGTTCAGTTTTTGTTTTGTCTGACCAGAGCACACTGAGCTTCATTCACCAACCGTTCTTTAGAAGAAATGTCTTCTTAAAACCCACTTATGCAATTTTCACTAAGCTTCGGACATTCACCAGTATTTTCATGTTGGGTATTTGTTCTCAGGTGAGAATACAATCTACACCACTCAAGAGCACAAAGGTGTGAACAATTCTGACGTAGACTTTTTCTTGAGACTTTTCTCAAGAACAAATTTAAGAAAAAACTTCAAATTATTACATCAAATTATTTTTTGAACATGTCTTTGTTTATGCTTATTATGAATACACACGTTTTTGTTATTTATAATGTTTATAGACAAATGTCTAAAAATCAAGCAAAAATGTCTGAATACTGTTGGCATTATTCATGTCATATATTTTATATATAGAGAAATCAAAATGTATTCATAAACTTAATCAAAGATATGTTTAAAAAATGATACTGATGAAAAATAAGTAATTTACTTAATAATATAAGTAATTAGCTCTATTTAGTTCTATTAGTTCTATTTATTTGTTGAGTTTAACATTCTGGAGAAAAAACATAAAAATATATAAAATGTGTCATAACTTTTGCACAGGCCACATTTTTCCCAATATGTTAAATTCAGTAAATAAACAGTAATTACGCTTTAAACGTGCAGACATTTGTTCTAAAGATGTGTTATTAATTTTTTACTTTTTGCTCAGTGCCGAAACGTTTGCGTATGACTGTAAATATGGGGTAAAGTTAAGGAAGCTTTGTTCTCTTGTTTGGAGCTTCCGGTGAGCCTTCTCAAAACTGGTTCGATTAACTTTTCTTAGAACATCTGTTGGTCAGCAACAAGAATCAAGTCCAACTGGATGAGCATAAAACTGGTTAAGTGACAAAGAAAAGTGCATGTCCTACATAGACTCCTCCCCCTCCTTTTTTATCTAAAGCATATAAGGTAAGTAAGCAAAAGTCACATTGCATACACTGAGAGAAGAACGGAGAAACATAACTTGGTTACTGCCGAAATTCCTCTTCTCAAAGCAAACGTGAAAATGGTGTCAAACAAGCGACAAATGTTGGGCCTCATTCTGGCACTGATTGGATTTGTGGGAACCATTGTTATTTGTGGTTTGCCAGCCTGGAAGGTGTCGGCTTTCATCGGGGCCAACATTGTAACTTTCCAGATCTTTTGGGAAGGCTTATGGATGAACTGTGTGGTTGATACTACAGGCCAGATGCAGTGTAAGGTTTATGACTCCCTCCTCGCTCTTCCTCAGGACCTACAAGCCGCTCGTGCCTTAGTGGTGATCGCACTAGTTGTTGGAATCTTTGGAATTGTCCTTGCAACCATTGGTGGGAAGTGCACCAACTTTGTAGAGGATGAGGGCTCTAAGGCTAAGGTTGCCATCGCTAGTGGCATCTTTTTCATCATCACAGGGCTTCTCGTTCTCATTCCAGTGTGCTGGACCACAGATGTCATCGTCAGGGATTTTTACAACCCGACCCTCACCGATGCCCAAAAGAGGGAACTGGGAGCTTGTATCTATATTGGTTGGGGATGTACTGCCATGCTCTTCCTGGGTGGAGGTCTTCTCTGCAGTTCATGCCCTCCAAAAGACGACACTCCTGGCAGTATCTACAATGTAAAATATTCTCAGCCTAGATCTGTGACCAGCGGCAAAGCTTATGTTTAAGAGGGATAATCAGTTAATGTTTGGTCATTTTGGTGGACTGGTAAATTGCTTAGGCAATGGACAATTTAATCAAAGATGTTTAATGACTGCCATATGTCTGTTAACCTTAAGTCTGTCACTGGTGAGTAAGCTGAAGAAAGCATGCTTTGAGTTAGAAAGACTAAGCGGTTATAGAAGATTGTACATTTATGTGGGCTTTTTTTTGGTTGGCCGAGAACGAATATACTCACAATATGGCAAAATCATTCAATTCGAAGCTATTTAATATAGATCTTGTGATATTTATTTACTTGGTAAATTACTAGGTTGCATCTTATTACATAATTACTAAAGATTCTTCACTTAATTACTGATGTCTTTAAAGATGCTTTGTGACTTCATATAAATGCACTGTAATTAGAAGTATTTTTTGTAAATTCTTTTTATTAAAACTGTTCATTTTTAAGCAAATGTTTCATTATATGTTAAAATGAAGTATGAAAAAGAGCTTTATCTTTATAGCTTTATAGTCTTCTCATATTAATAAATACTAAGACATGAACTGAATTGCACCTTTATGGCATAATCAGTAAATCATCATTTTCCAACTCATTGTTGTACCTTCTTTTTTTAAACTTCTATTTCAGAAATCAGTAGTGTGATTTTAAATGTTTCGTGTGACATAGCACACTTCATGTGGTCCCCTGTATATAACAATTAAACTTTTGGTGATAGTTAATTATCAACATTATGGTAAGAGTTAGATTTAGGAGTTGGTGTAAGTTTAGGGTTAAACTTAAGATTAGGCTTAGATTTAGGGTTAGGGTTAGATTTTATAGTATATATAACATTCAACTTAAAGTTCAGGGCCATTTAATTTATAAGACAGATGGAGTATCTACAAAGCATCTACAGAGGACTATCGAAATAAAGTCTTACCAAATTGTAATTCTCTGTAGAATTAATTGTTAACTGTTTATCCAGTTGACTGAGTCGGTTGGGTCAGTTTCAGCTACGTAATAAAACACAATCAGAGCAACTCGAGGACAAATTTAAACAAACAAGCTCCATTTGTGCAAGGCTTACTTAGCTAGCAGGTGGCAATTGACAATATCTAAATTAGGAGAAAAACTGGGTAAAAATCCAACAGCCCTTCCCCCCTCACTAGTAGCCACCCTGGCCCCAACTAACAGCTCATGGTCCACATTTATTGTCCACAAGTGAAACAAGAATCTGGTTTGGCTGGTAATGTGTAAGTTTAGACTGATGGAGGCATGGTTTGTGTAGAAGCATGCACCTCCTCTCTCATTCTTTTTCTCTTTAGCTTGGTATAAGTGCTTGATCAGCTAGTACCCACATGGATACTCTGCCTGTGACAGGAAAGGTGTGCTTGTGTGAGAGAACAGACGGAACTAAAGAAGATGCACAGTTTCAGTGACAGCTTGTGCCTGTGATAAGGAAAGAGAGAGAAAGATCGGTTCAGCAGAAAGGCGTCACTATACAAGGAAGGTATAAAAAGGCTTTAGGAAACTGTAGCTCAGTACAGCAGATAGGCAAAGCACCGTGCAAATAACTCTGAGGACACCTGCAGCTGTTTGCATACAGTGATCCAGAGAGAAATGGCTTCAATGCGCATGCAGATGTTGGGTAGTGTCCTTGCGCTGTTGGGCTGGGTGGGGGTTCTTCTGACCTGCATCATGCCAATGTGGCGAGTGACTGCCTTCGTAGGCATGACCATTGTCACCTCGGAGATCATGTGGGAGGGCATCTGGATGACCTGTATTGTACAGAGTACAGGTTATATTCAGTGCAAACCTTACGAATCCATGCTGGCACTCGGCACTGACCTGAAGGCTGCTCAGGTCCTCACAGTGGGATCCTTCCTGACTGGCGGACTGGGCCTCATCCTGGCCTTCATTGGAGGAAAGTGCACTCGCTTTCTAGACTACAGTGGTATGGCAAGAAAAGACAGAGTTGCCACTGCTGCTGGTGTCACACTGATCGTTGCTGGTCTGCTGTGCCTGATTCCTGTCTCCTGGTCTGCTATTGCTGTGGTCCAGGCATTCTACAACCCTCAGATGACCGATGCCCAGCGCAGGGAGATAGGAGCAGCTATCTACATCGGCTGTGGTGCTTCCATCCTGCTGTTCCTGGGCGGGGGCATGCTCTGTAGCACTTCTTGTGATGTAAAAGCAGAGGATGAGAGCCCTTCAGTCAAGTACGTGATTGTACGCTCATCCCGTGCTGGATCTAGCAACGGAAGTTCACAGCGAGGCAGGATCACCAAGCTGGCACAGAATAGAGCACCATCTGTGAGGTCTCAGTGGAGTAATGGAGAATCAGCCAATCAAAAGCAAGACAGACCAGCTTCTGCAGGATCCAAGCAGAGTAGGGCGTCAACCACAAAATCACAGCTTGATACAGCAGAGTCTGAGAAGAGTGAGGGGCCATTAACAAAGTCCCAGATGATTCACACAGACTCTGATCAAAGCCAGGCAACTTCTCACTTAAGTGAGTCAGCTTCAGCAAATCCCGAAAAGACTTACATCTGAGCTAAAACACCTTTAAAGTCATAACGTGTCTTAGGATGGATCTTGGACTATTCCAGATGAGGGAATAATTATTCACTTGGACATTCATTCTAACAAAGCACTGTCAATTAATATATAAAACAGAAGGAATTCCACAACTGGAGTCAAGAAACAGCAGTACTAGAGAGTAATGTCTCTATGATTTACATGGCAGTGAGCCCTTTGGAAGAATCTGTCAAGCCACTAAGAAAGACAATTTAACAGTCACAGTTGAACAGTCCAGTGGAAAAGGCACTTAAAAAAAAAACAAGCTTATATAATCCAGCTGAAATAAATACCTGATAATAGCAAGCCTAACATTCAGCTCAGAGATGGACATGTTTTATTAAATGGATTACCTTTAATAGGCTAAAACGTTGAACAGATTTAGGTCAAGTAACAATTTGCAAAATAATATAACACTTAGCTTATTTAGACAACATTTCAGGGTGATATGTTTCTTGATGCATAGCAGGCAAATACTGTGAGTGTTGTCTGTGTCATAAAATGTATATATAATTGTAGAAAAGCATCTGTATATGTAATAGTTTTTGTTTTGAATTAAGCTCACATATTGACACATAGCTTTGAATTAAGCTCACTTATAGACACAACTTAGACTACTGTGAGATAAAACACTAATTTTCTGCCTTTACAGACCAAAATGCTGACTCTGAAATGGAAAAAGAGCTCTCGCTATGGCCACTAGCTACTTCCAAGCTAAGTTAAGATAGACAATGTTTGGACTGTAAAGCCCCTTTGTCTTCTTCCTCCTCTATTATCGGTTCATGATAAATTGGGCCCCAGGAGTGAAAGAGTGTCCCAGGCCAAACCGGTTCAACAGAGAGTGAACCTGCGGAAGTGGTTTGCGTTTCGTGAGGACTTTGAGTATTCAAAAAGATTCAAAAAGAGTTTCACTGCATCAGATGTTTACTTTGTGAACATTGGCACACAATGTTTTCATAGTACTGTGTGTTTCAATATTCACAGCTCAATACAATCATCTGTGAAGATGTTTGATCTTTACTGTCTGAACACATTACAAATAAAATACTCTTTTTAAAAAATAAAGTTGTACTTTTTAGCTCTTTGTTTGATCTTGTTCCATCATCCAAAATACTACTTTTGTTAAGCAGGTTCTGAAACAGGGATTGAGAACTTTTTGCCTTTTGTTTTTTGAACACATTTTTAACAATTTCAAGAGGGAGAACAAGATACTGTTTTGAACTGTTGAAAAATGCACCCACATGTAGAAGAAAGAGATAAAAGATAATGTATTCAGCTAAAATCTTTCCTGTGCAGAAAGCTCTACTACCACAGTAGGTGCTTTTTAAAACCAGTTTTTGTTACAATAAGCGTCTTACAAAAAGAATTTTTTGGGGGAAGGCTTACTGTGGCTTTCTCCAGATATAAGTTCATTCAGATGTAGAAAACAGTAGCTTGGCAGATCTAATTATCTCTGCTTTGTACTTCCTCAAACATCACATTCCTTATTTGACTAAAATCATTATGGTTGACTGATTTAGAATCAGTAAAAGCAGCATGACTGACAAACAAAACCCTCATCAAAAACTACATTTTTTTGTAGTCGCTCCCATCTAGTGGTGGGAAAAAGCCTACCAACCTACAGTTTTGTTGACTCTGTCAAAGAGGCTATTGACCTCTTTCTTTGTGAATGCTGGTTTAAAACCTTGTACACCTAATGTTTTGCAGGCAGAAGAGCGCATATTTTCTAAATATTTCAACATGCATTAATTGATTGAAATGGAAATACAGCTGCCGGACAAATTCATGGAAACATCAGTCAATATATGGAGAAACAAATACTGATAAGCCTTTCGGTTTTACATCACATTTCATATTTCTAGTCAGATAGTCAGAATGTTTGAGAAGAATAGGCCCACTATCATATTAATCTGGGAGCAAGCAATGTAGGCTGAGGACTCCTTTTAGCTTCTTCAGAAGAAAAATGCACCAGATGCAAAAGAAAATAAAAGATTACTTATTCAGCTAAAATACTTCCTGTGCAAAAAGCCTTACCACCACATTATGTGCTTTTTAAAACTCACTTTTGTTACAATAACAGTTTTATAGTAAGTCCAGGGCTTATTATAAATGCCATCAATGGGAAGCTATGATTTAAAATTAATTCTGTGCTCATTTAGACAATCATGAAAGTTGTTTTCACCTGTCCCGGTTATTAGCTCAACTTGACTTCTAGCCTGTTCCTACTTTCTTTGTAAGAGGCAGTTAGAATCTTGCAAACCGTCTCTACCAACACTTCCAACACTCAAAATATTTTATCAAAGAAAACATAATTATATTACCATTGAATTATTACCAGATGCTTTCAACAGAATTTTAATTCATGCAAAACATCCTTGGCATTGCAAGAATGAAAAAAAAAACTACAATTAAGTATGTAAAGTTTTGTAGCACTGCTGTTATTTGGACATCCCAGTGTTTGCCCACTTTTCTGCTTTTAAACCAATTCCTCTGCAGAACTCTTCTGAAACTGGGGACTCTTTAATAAGTTCTCTGATACAGATAGACAGTTCCTGGTATATACCCACTCTCATGTTCAGACACAGCCCTTTCCCACTTCTCCACTTCATTGACAGTTACACGACTCCACCTCTTTTCTTCCTCCATCATTCTCACCATGCGTTCCATCTCTTTCTTGTAATCTTGATTATCTGCATTCCCTCTTGTAGTCATGCATACGTAACCTCCTGTCACGAGGAGAAATGCATTTTAAGAAACTCAGAGCATGACATCATTCACGCACTTGTAGATACTTAAATGCATGGTATACATGCAATGTCTGAGATACTTTATTAAACAGTTTAAGTGCAACATTACCTGAGGATAGGCTTAGTGTGGACTCACCTGGCTTTGTGGCCTGCCAGAGCTCCCTGATGACTCCCACTGGCACCTGACCAACACTCAGAGCTCCGACGATTACAACAATGTCATATGACTCTGAAACAAATGAATTTAATTTTAAAAACTGCCAGTTATCTACAACAATGTGCATACATTTACATGGATAATTTCTTCAGGTGCTTTTAGGTGAATCTTATATCACTGCCACATTTTAACACATGGTTACTGTTTATTTGCTGAATTTAACATGCTGGAAAAAATCAATCATAAAATTTGGCCTGTAGAAAGGCTGGGACACATCTTATGTGTTTTATTTTTACCAATATGTTACACTGTTTACTGTACAGGATTTGTTAACTTATTTTTTTAGAAAATCAATTAGAAAATCACTGGTCACTGTACTTTGACCAGGGGTGCCAAACCTCTGCATATTACTATATATAGTTATATCTACAATAATACATGTACAGTGCAGGATAAATGAATTACCAACATTCCAATAGTGTAACTGGGATATTGTTAATTCCAAATAAAGACTAAGTAAAGAAAAAACATGTTATCACCATTTTGCACTGGCAAGGTGTCCTGTCCCAGCATGCACTGCTTAAGCTCCTGATAGAGTCCCGTTTTCCTGGCCAGATCCAACATTCCCTCACTTCCATCCACTCCAACAAACTGACAGAACCCCATTCTCCTCAGCTTCAGCAAAGACACCATCAGAAGGAATACTTTCTGTTAGCTTGGATATTGTGTACGTGAAATTAATAAAAATAAAAGCCCTAACTTATAATTACCTAAAAGCTTTTATCTAAATAATTATCTAAAAAGTTGTGCTTACATGTGCAGAGACCAACCCTGTCCCACAAGCCACATCCAAAATAATAGCTCTTCCTTTATCACCCTTGAAGAATGAAGCGATGCATTCTGCAGCCAAAAGAGGAGCACGGTAGTCCAACACTGCCACATCCTTTAAAAGCAATTTCAAGCAGCTGTAATGATGAACATCCCAAATCTTGTGCTATTGATGCACCTTTATCTGAGTTACCTGTTCATAGTTCTCAGCCCAGGTGTTGTAGAACCCAAGCTTATCCTCCGGCGCAGCGTTTTTATGAGCTGAAAGAATTTTATTCTTTACTTCTGCAAAGCTTTTGTTGTCTGCCATTACTGTGAGAAAAACAAGAATATACTTCAATCAGCCAAAACATTTAAAATCACTTCTTTGTTTCTACACTCATTGCCCATTTCACCAGCAGAGAAACGGACTAAGTAAGTGGAGCTGATAAAATGGGCAAACAGTGTAGATACAAGAAGGTATTTTTAATGTTATGACTGATCTGGGTAAATGATTTTCTTCTTTAAAGAAACAGAAGAAGAATGAACACTGACGTCAGAGACTAAGAACGCCTTCTCAGACTCTTTATCAGTTAAAATGAAATTTCCATTGTAATACTACCTTTCAAAGACATTTAGTAAGAAAAATGGGGTATTTTATGAAAAAAAGTAAAAAAAAAAAAAAAAAAACAACGGTTTCAAAAACCTTAAACCTACTTTTCTGTCTTTTTGGACATCGGAACCCCGAGACAAAACAGATCGCTCGCCGGTCCAAAAGTCACCTCAGCTACTGAAGTCCCCGTTATTCCCTCTTTGACCTGTAGAGCGCTCTAACATTAAGTTAGCTATCTTGCTAACTGTTTAGCCAAACAAGTTAAATCACGGCGATACGTAAAATAGCCACCCAAATGCCTTTGTTTTTACCGATATGATACCAGCAAGCGTAATTTCTGACACTTATGTTTACCTGCCATTTATTTATGGTTATTTAATGTAGCGGGAAAGGCAAAAGGCAGACCTCTGGTTGAATAACAACAGATACTTCGGGAGCAGACTCCAGCTTTCATTGTTGTCTTTTTGAGCTTTTTGAGGAGAGACTGGAAACTTTACTCTGGTGATTTGGTCTGGTTAAACATCAACTGGAGGACTGAGGTAACTTAGTTATCTTCCATAATTGTCCAGGAACTGCTGAAGTTCATTGTCTTTAACAAAACTTACAAAAAGTCGACTGGCTAGCATCGCAAGCTAGTTGGCTGCTCTAAATGGTTATCGACTAGCTTATGTTGATATCAACTACCTAACCTAGCTAGGTTGGTTAACATTAGTTTACAGGCGCTTTTCCGGACTTTCAGATTTTAGTGCGGAGAGAAAAATAAGAAGCTCTAATATGTGGCCTGTCTGTTAGTTTATATGTGCCACTTGACATTTACAGTGTACTGCTAGCTGTTTGCTAATATGCTGAGCAGTAAATAGTGTCTGCTGAGGTAGCAAGCTGGCTAAGGCAGAGTTTAGCTAGGAAGCAAACGTAGCGTTAACTCATCTACCTACCTACCTAGCTAGTAGTTTCATAAAATTGTCAGCTAGCTAGCTACTATAGATGGAGATTTCATTAGCTAGCTAGCTAAAGATCTAAAGAGACTAACTTACAGGACCAACGCTGTAATGTAATAAAATGTATTGTAGGTTGTACAGCAGTTATGCAAGGAATTGAACATACCCGTGATTCCTGTGGTTGTCTTATCGTTTAGAGTTATTTATTCATCTGAAGCTATGAAATGGTCATATTGTCTAGCCGTACGTTAAATGCAACGAGTAGGTCAGTTGCACATGGGGAGAGTGCTTTTGCACAAGCTTGAAAAAAGCTTATTTTTATGATATTTTACTCGATTGTATGTAATAGTATTTGTTGCCTGATGGTGGAGTGCTTATTCAATCTACAGAAAGCTGATTGTTTTATATCTGTTTAGGTTCATTTAAAGCTCAAAATGTCGATTTTGGGGCTTAAAAAGAAACAACCTAAGACTTTCAAAGTCAAAGTCATTACAATGGATGCTGAAATGGAGTTCAGTTGTGAGGTAATTATTAATAATACCATTATTACTGTTATTCCTTTTGAACTCATACCATCTCCATCCTTCATTTTATCAAGGCTTTTTACAAATAAAATAAAAGTTCACATAGTCAACTGATTGTCATACCTGATAGTCAATTGTTATTAACAGGTGAAATGGAAAGGAAAGGACTTGTTTGATTTAGTGTGCCGGACGATCGGTCTAAGGGAAACTTGGTTCTTCGGACTTAGATACACCGTGAAAGACACTCATGCTTGGCTTAAGCCTGACAAACGGGTAAGTGTAGTATTGATAGCTCTACTTAAATTATATGAACTTAATTTTGTTACTCAGGCTTTTACTAGACACGTAGTCAGAACATCCTAGGCTATATTGTAATATAGTGGTTTTAGCAAATAATTGCATCAAATCAAATTACATTTACATAGTTGTGAAGATGAGTGGAAATATTGGTGTGTAGCCCCCTTGTAGTACCTAAATATAAAATATGTATGTGTATATGTACAAAAACACATTAGACTTTAAATATACACATTAATATACACCAGTATTGGACCATTTCTAATGTACTGTTTTTGTAACAGTAATACAGGTTCTGAAATAAAAGCTATGACATGTGTAGCTGTACACATTTCCATATAGGCAGTTAGTGAGTCTGAGGTAGATAAATTAAATGCAGGGTACATGGCAGTAGAATGGCAAAGTTTTTAATTAATTTTGCTAAAGAAGCCATTAATTTGACTTCTTGTTCTTTCCTTCTGCCTAGGTTTTGGATCAAGAAGTTCCAAAGGACTCTCCTATAACATTTCATTTTCTTGCCAAATTCTTCCCTGAAAAAGTGGAGGAGGAGCTTGTTCAGGAAATCACTCAGCACCTGTTTTTCTTACAAGTGAGGGGGAGTTGGATAAATGGATATTATTCTGCTGTTTTTTGTGTTTACTGTTGGTATTAATCTTTTGTTCTCTATGCCTCTGCATGCATGAATGTTGTTTTCTCCTAATACTGTCCTCAGTGTTTTGAAATAATGTTTCACAGTGTTCTTTGTCTCATCAAGGTAAAGAAACAGATACTAGATGAAGAGATATTTTGCTCTCCAGAGGCCTCAGTCCTTCTGGCATCATATGCTGTTCAAGCCAAGGTCAGTTTCCATAATGCAGTGATAAAAATAGCTCTACTCTGACTTACTGTCACTCATTGTCACACTATGAATCAGTCCCACTGTTCAACAGTTCTAACAGCTTCAGTTTGTGCCCTTCTTCTGCATACTTGTTCTTATGCAGTATGGGGATTATGACCCAAACTTCCACAAGCCAGGCTTCTTGGCCCAAGATGAACTCTTGCCTAAAAGAGTAAGTAATTGTGGGTTTATTTAAAGAAACTGAACTGCAGAATTTAATTGTGCTGGTACCTCTGCATTGTTGCAAATTTGCAAATCTGTTCGATCTTTCTGGGCCTCTCCCTCCAGGTGCTGATGCAGTATCAGATGACACCAGAGATGTGGGAGGAGAAGATCACAGCTTGGTATGCTGAACACAGAAACATAGCAAGGTAAAGCAGCCTATCTGGATTGTTAGGCTGTATCTTAATTGACCATACATTCACACCCACCGCTCTGACTCACATAATTAAGCTTTTAGTGTGGTACCCTCATACTGAGTGCTTTTGCAATTTTGTCTTCAGGGATGAAGCTGAAATGGAGTATCTGAAAATAGCACAGGATCTTGACATGTATGGGGTTAGCTATTTCCCCATCACAGTAAGTCAGTAAACTTTCTCAATGCTGTCTGTCATTTCACTGTTGTTTTGAATATATTCATGGTAATGGTAACCTATAAGTTTATTATAATTTAAGGTTGTTCAATTCGCTCTGATGTTGTCTAGCAAAATAAAAGAGATAAGGAGCTCCTTCTTGGCGTCGATGCACAGGGACTTCACATCTACAGCCCAAACAGCAAACTGAACCCAAACAAGTCTTTCCCCTGGAGTGGCATCCGCAACATCTCCTACAGTGAGAAAGAGGTGTCAAAACATCAAAACATTTTAAAAATGTGAATTTCAAACCTTTTCTCCTGCAAAGCAGCATCCCTAATGCAGCTAATTTAACTTGATAAGTGACCAGTTAACTTTTGTTTCTTTAAAGCTGACAAGTAAAAGGAAACGCACCTATAGTTTAAAAAGTTTGTAGCTGTATGTGCATTCCTTGAAAATCCCAGTGTAGCTATCTATGATATTCTGTGTCTCTCACACAAAAATCTCATTCATGTGTTCTGTTAATAGTTTACTATTAAGCCATTGGACAAAAAGAAGGACGTATTTAAATTCTACTCCTCACAACTCCGAGTCAATAAGCTGGTAAGTTAGTATTCCTTTAACACATCATGTCTTCCTGTATTTCACAGTGGTTTTACTGTGTGTATACAGTGGTCTTGAGTTGGCTAATCTCTTTGCATTAGATTTTACAGCTTTGCATTGGAAACCATGATCTTTTCATGAGGAGGAGGAAAGTGGACTCCATTGAGGTGCAGCAGATGAAGGCTCAGGCCAAAGAGGAGAAAGCCAGGAAAAAGGTCTGCTTTAAAAAATATCAAAGCTTACATCTTGAGCTTTGTTTTTTACCCTGCTTATTTGATTAAAATCTGATTAGTGTCTTTTGATAAATCACTTGTCATGTACATTTTCCTTTGGGGTGTGCGTTGTTTCAGATGGAACGTCAGATACTGGCACGGGAAAAGCAGTTGAGAGAGGATGCAGAACGGGCTAAAGAGGAGATGGAACGCCGTCTATTTCAGCTGCAGGACGAGGCTCGTATGGCTAATGAGGCATTGGTGAGACACTTTGCAGCTAGGGAAAAGAATCATACTTAATTGCACTGCTGCTTTATCTGTGTAAAAATCTATATATATATATATATATATATATATATATATATATATATATATATGTGTGAGTACATCAGAGGTAACTCACTGTCTGTATCTCTAGCTGCGTTCTGAGGAAACAGCCGACCTGCTGGCAGAAAAGGCTCAGATTGCAGAGGAAGAGGCCAAGCTGCTGGCTCACAAAGCAGCAGAGGCTGAGCAGGAGAGACAGAGGCTGGAGGTTACAGCCCTCAAGACCAAAGAGGAGCACAGACTGATGGAGCAGAAAATGAGGGAGGCAGAGCAGCTGGCTGTGAAACTGGTGGAGCAGTCAGAGAGGAGGTTTGAATTCAGAATGTCCTCGGAAATTGGCGTCTATCTGACACAGGGGGTGCGTGGCTGTGAATGACAGTTTGTCTGAGTTATGTTTTGTTTCTTTCAGGTCTAAGGAGGCAGACCACCTAAAACAGGACCTGAACGAGGCCAAAGATGCAGAACGCAGAGCCAAGCAAAAGCTCCTTGAGATCACCAAAACAACATACCCAGTAAAGCTGACATTCACACAATCATTAGATTAGATTTTTTTTTTTTTATTGAAGTATTCCCAGTGATCCAAATGTTACAGTCAAGTAGGGGTGCAGATCTCTGATCTTACAACACTCCAATTTAATTATATTTCTTTGGGAACTATTTACATGAGAGTGGAATGTAAGAAGAATACACCAATAGAATTTTATTTTGACCAATAATGAGTGCATACCTTATTGAATATTATTTTAACTGAGCTGAGGCAGTTAAATTGCCACTTTTACACTATTTAGAAAATGCTGTAAATTGAAATGTCACTGTGTTGTGTTCAGTTGATAGCTGCATACTCCAGCCCCCCTCCACCACCTGGTCCTGAAAATATGGAAATGCAGCTTGAGATGGCAACCTCACATCGGCTGGACTTCAAAGACCCTGACATGAAGAGATTGTCCATGGAGATAGAACGTGAACGGTATATTTTTGCTGTTATGTGATATGTAATATGTTTCGTAATATGTTTTGCAGTTCACTCGAAATTCACATCCCTTGTGTCTTATGTTGGCTTGCTTTTGGTAAAGGTTTGGCATGAGATTGTTGCAGACGTAGAGTTATCATTTATTTGTGATAAATAATATAGCTGTTGGCTTGAGACTCTGCTAATACTGGATTGTCACATACATGCTGTATATATGAGATGAAGTGAGTGGGTGTGCATGCCTTTGTGTGCCTCAGACTGGAGTACATGGAAAAGAGCAAGCACCTGCAGGATCAGCTGAAGGAACTGAAGTCTGAGATTGAGTCTCTGAAGCTGGAGGAGCAGCAGCAGGCAGGCATCTACAGCCTGAGGGGCTATGCTGAGCCTCCCTACATTCCCCACAGCAATGTAAGAGACACATAACACATAAGACTGCACAACCAAAAGGTTTCATTACAAATGATGTCTCAGAGGGTCCAGTCAAATTAAGAGGGATTCTGTGCAAATGGTATCATCTGTTTTTATCCATCAGAAAACACCCTTGAATCAGTTTCATTTTTCTTGTAAATCTGGTTGGACTGGTTTTCTGTTTTAAGAAAAGTTATCGCAATATCCTGAAGTGGCTGATCACCATGTGAATTTATCTCTAAATAGTGAAGAGCTATTACTATTGTTTTGCTCTACTCTTATGTCCTACTGCATAATTACACTTGATTCCATGGTAATTACATTCTATTTCCAACATTTTTCCATTTGTTTCGTTGTCAAGCAGTGCAGCACTGTGATGAAAATATACAAGATGTTTTCTCTTAATGCAAATAAAACTGTATGCACAGGTATTAAATTCACATTATAAAATATTCTCTCATCTACTTAGAGAGAAAACACAAATTTGGTATAGTTTGAAAGTTTAGACCCTGCACTTTAAACAGAATTTCTCCACTTGCTTCAGTGAACTTAATTATTAATTAATTAATATTGTGTTATGCTGTTCGTTTATTATTGCTAGAAGTAGAAGATAGAAATAGAAAGAGTTTCTGTCTCTACATATTTGGGGCTTCTTACACCCATTCAGTGACAGACTACTGAATTCATAATTACTGTAGTACTGTATCGGACGTCACGTGCATACAGAACATAATATGCTTGGGTTAAATCCTTCAGAGTAAGGTGGCTATTTTCACATTTAGTTTTGACAGCAGCTCTTAAAGGAATGGTTCTGCAAAAAATTTAATTTGCACAGTTTTCCACTTTCCCTAGTTGTATGCGAATGGCCGAGACATGGCTGAAGTCCAGATTTTGCTCCTTTAGTTAGAACTGGAGTGGAGAAACACTAAAACTCAGTCACCAAGATGGCCCAAATAATTTCTGTAAAAAAGCATTACCAAAACTTTCAACCCACTCAAACATATTCAGGCCCTCATTACCATCACACAGACTTGCGAGTATGGTCTAAGACAGTGGTTCCCAACCCATTCCTCTGGGCCCCCAACATGATCTACATTTTAGTTCATCCTTCTATGTTGCAAGATGGGTTGGAGCAAAAATGCGGACCATATGGCAGACCAGGTTGGCTACCATTGGTTTAAGACACATGATGACTATATAATATAATATAATATAATATATAATAAAACAAACAAAATTGTGGGCAGCCACTTTAGATAACAGAGGCTGTATTCTCATACCACGTTAGAATTAGGAATGCTGATCTGAAATAAGTATTTGTGACACTAACTGTCAAATGGTTGCCTGTATGTAGCTGGGGAGTTTGTTGATTTTTATAGCTCACACTAAGTCATACTGTGTTTTAAACCACTTCAACACAAGTCAAAACAACCTTAATAAACCTGTATTGGTGATGCATTTTTACAAAATGTTTTGGTCTATTTGGGTGACTTGAGTTCTAGTGTTGGTTAGCAACATTTGCCTTGTAGTTCCAGTAAATGTGGGCAAAACGTTGGCTGCAGACATGTCTTGGCTGTTTGTCTAATTTGATTTTTTGCTGAACTGTTCCTTTAAGAACTGGTTAAATAAATTAGGGGTTAAAGGAAACATCTGTTTTCAGTTTGTGTCATTATGGAATATCACTAGAGACTATAACAATGTACATTTGGTCTTTTGCAGCGGAACTCTGCCTACATGGCTCAGATGGCCTTCTTTGAGGAGGTGTGAATGGACAGAAATACTACTGTATAAGGGGAAGGAGGGAGCAAGAGAAATCATCACTACAGTGTGACGCATTCACCAGAGCATGTAACCCAACAATGTCCAGCACACACCCTTGCACAAAAAGCTTTGGAATTAAGTGCTAAGTGCTATTAATATGTTATGGATAGGTATAACAATAGAAACGAATCTTATGCACAGATCAAAACAAGTTTTAATGTAGCCACCAACAGCTTGTGCCTTTAAGCATTTCTTACAGGTTTGCAATGCCAAAAATATTATGTCTGTAAGGCTGGTAGAGTTGCTTAGATATGTTGAAAAAAGGGATGGATTTGAAATATCTAGAAACAGAATTCAAAATTTTGACTTAAGCTTAGCCTTTGGTACATTACGTTTAGCCCGATTTGAACCCCTATTTGCCCCTTCAGACAAATTTTCACAATCTGAAGCGATTTCCCAGGTCAGGAGCTTGATCAGAAGCGATTTAGAGCATGAATGATCGGATAGTGTTAGAGGGGACACAAGTCCATCTTTAGCCTCTGCCTCATTCATATTTAAATTAGCACAGGGTTCATATCTAAATTACTGCCAGGTGTTTACCTTAATTGGTGCATTTCAAATAATTTTCAGCGTCTGTAATTTTCATTATAGAATTTGTTTTAGTACTTGATATGTTTTTTGTTTTTTTTTTCTTTTCTCCAACCAAACGTTTTTTTTGTTGTCCTACACTAGTGCCCTTTATCATGTCCATGGCTGAGAATGGGATGCATGTATGACATCGAAGCCTATGTACTGTTTGTGATTAAAGTCCAAGCATTTTACTGTGATGGCGTAAAATGCACAGTGTATTCCTGGTATAACACTGCTCAGTGAACAGTCCTGATGCACTACCATTTTGGCAGCTCAGATCCTGCTTTACTGTCCATATTCCTCACTCAGTGGGCATGTAAACCGGCACTCTATGCCTGTTTGCAGGAAAGGAAAAACATATGCCAATATACATTAGCATACTGTTGTACTTTGTGAGATAACTTTGCCTTTTAAACCTTTTATGAATTTTAGACCCTTAGAGTACTTCTTTATGGTTTTATTTTTCCTGTTCACTGCTGTGGATAAGTCTGATCTGACATAACCGAGCTGTCTGGCCCAGTTGTAAGTGTGTTTAATAGAGACTGTCTTTGATGCTCTAGCTGGCAACTATATTTATATTTTAGCATACTGTTGGTGTGGAGTTTAGTAGAACAGTTCAGATATTGTTTTAATTGTTTTGTTTTGTTGTTTTGCTTTAACTGGTTAGCCATGCAAAAATCCCCAAGCACACCAAGAGATAAATTAGAGAGAAACTCACAGGGCTTCAATATTCCAAACACTAAGTGTGCTCATGTATTTTGGAATATAAGCGCACCCCCAACAATGTTTCACCCAATTATAAGGCAGTTGTATATTTCAACAGTTTAAACTGTTCTGTCTCCAGAATGTGTCATGAAGTGTGAAGTGAGGTAGTCTTGTATTTCCACTTGTAAAGGGATAGTAGTTTTAATTCTGTTTGAATGTGTCGATCATGTAAAGCAGTGACCACGTTTACATGTGTAATATTCTCAGAATAATGATGTTTATTCTGGTTAAGATTGGTTTGTTTGTTTGTTTTTAATGAGACATTTTGTTTGAGTCCTTAACTCAAGTATTCTTTTTTTATTACGTGGTTAACTGAAAATTATGCCTAATATCTGTCACATAGCAAATAGAGCTAACCCCCCCCCCACATGATTATGATTATTGACAGGTAAAAAATTTGCTGATCTTGATGATGTATTTGAATTAGCAGCACCTTGCAAATTCACTGTTCTTACAAGTGGTAAGATTTTTACATACTTTCAATTTCAAAATGTTAAACGCTAAATATCATTCATTCTTTTATTGTTTTTCTGTGGTGTTTACATGGGCAGCATGGAGTTGGTATTTAATGTGATGGTGTAAATGTGGTCATAAATTAGAGTGACAGGGGATGTTTAATGTTTAGTATTCACACAGCCTATTGGCTATTTCCAAAGTAAGAAAACTGTTCAGATTTGGACAATTCTTCATTATTAACACTTTTTGTTGCATAATTATCATGATGTCTTAGTGTTTAGTGAGAAACATTCCTGTGTTAATAGTAGATTACCATATGCACGCTATGCACACTATCTTTAGATGTCTTAAGAACATTTTACAGCAGAAGGCAACTATTCATGTTTTAATGAAATGTGCCAATCTCTGGCCTTGTACCAAATGCTAATTATCATTACGCATACCACCAAGTTCTTTTGTTTGCTGCTCACTAAGTGCCTTATTTTGGGGGAAATATCAACATATTTTAACCTCTTGAACACTAAAAGTGCTTCTGGAGATTGAAAGACACTCCATGTAAGTCTTTGTCAGAAGTGAGTTACAGTATTATGGCTTTTTGTTTGGAACTTGAGCTACAGTTACACTTACTGACATGGAGACCTCTTATGCATTGTGACATATAAACTAATTTGCTAATAAAAAGGCAACTTTTTGCAATTACTTTGCATGTCTGAATGGTTACCTGTTGGTCTATACCAGGGGTGAGAACCCTTAATCTCATACAATGCATGTGCAGAAGTGTCCAGATACTCCTTCTAATTAGTGAATTCAGCTACATTTCTGACAGGTGTTCAATTTCACACACATAGAGCATATAAAATCTCCATAGAAAACCGTTGGTAATAGAACGGGATGCTCTGGAACAGCAACACATGAGCCTAAAGTCACTATGCCCACTGCCAAGTGTCAGCTAAAGGGGTATAAAGCCCCCCAGCAGTGAGCTGTGGAGCAGTAGAACTGCATTCTCTGGAGTGATGCCGCTTCATCCAGTACCTTTTGGATGATTTGGAGTGGTGTTTGTGGTTCAGAGCTAACCGCTCCACATCAGTAGCTGACCTCACTAATGCTCTTCTGGCAGTCGAATCATTACAGCAGTGTTCAGAAGCAGAGTAGAAGCTGTTACTGCAGCAAAATGGGGACAAACTCCCTATTAATACCTGTGGTTTTAGAATAAATGTTGGATAAGCAGATGTCTTAAAACTTTTACACATACAGTGTACTTCAGTCTTTCTTCAGAGCAAGAGTTTCCCAAACTTTTTGTCTTGGGGAGCCAGAGTGCAATGTTTGTGGTGGGTTCAGAGCCAAAAAGACAAAATGATATCCAAATGACGAAAGTGGTTAGGTTTCAAACTGAGCTTTTAAAAATCTATTTTACTCTATATTTTGTTAATAAGATAAAATGCCATTTTAAAATGAAAATAAGAATTATATAATAAGTTATATGCAGTGTAAAAATGTCTCCTTAGGAGTGGACAAATCAAATGGCTGACTTTGGCATGTGGACCACATTGTGTGCCCTGCTGCTTTGGGTTTAACTCAAGCCAAACTAAACATATGTCTCCATTATTCAGATCTTCCTGAATACCATAATTAACATTCTAAACTTAACTCTTTAGATTAATTTAGACACCACTACTCTAGAGACAGATAGTGTTACTGAAGTTTACTGGACAAGCTGTCCTGCTTGTATAGGCCACTGAAATATATTTTTGGCAATATTTGGTTCCATATTTTGTTATGTGCATGTCACTAAGAGATGTTTTGAGATGCCACTGGAAAGTGTGGAAAATTTCCACTCTCCACCTGAAGATGGCAGAATTTGGCAATTCATGTTTGCATGGCCTGTGTAGATTTCATGGTGCCTTCTTTTTCCTTGGAACCACAGCACAGCTCATTTGAACAATCAGGTGTCACAAAATTCCAAAAGCCGTGTTGTGATAAAATATTAAATCTTAAATGTGCATGTTTTGAAATGTAAATTGGTTTCCTTTGCAGCAATAACGCACAGATAAATTAGTATAAATATTATTTACACCATTTGTCTATTCGGTTCTCACAGTATATCAGTCCAAAAGGTAGTAGGAGCCATATCCCTATGTATGGTAATGTAATTACTATTTACTAATTACAATTCCATTCAAGTTACTGTGTAAATTGTTTTAGATTTAAATTGTTTTAAAGCAAAGAGCAGAGAAACTCAGATCTTTGTTAATAGTTTTGCCCTGCAAGATTCAGCACTTTAGTTAAGCAGCAGGCCGTATTATACACTCAGCTTACTTGTCATGTCCATTGGTTTTAATAACTGAATTATTATGACAGTGTATCTGTATATATAAAACCATTCAGTAGGTTCATGTTCAGAAATATTCACTCATTCATTCATTCATTTATTTCATGCTTATTTGTTATATTAATTCTCAATGTGCTTTTCTCATGTTTGTGAATCAGTTTTTTCCCAGTAATGGTGTTTAGGGATACTGTAAATTTTTAGGATGCAACTGAGACTTTTATAACTTTGCTTTTTAATGTATATGCAAGTGCAGCAATAATCTGTCAGTTAAGGCCTTTACAACTGCTTGTTAAGTGAAATGGAGCTGTTTCATTTTTACATGCATTACCCTCTATCAGGGTCATCTGGTGAACTTTAAGGAAGTAAACTTTGTTAATCCTTGTTTTGTGTATTAATTTTTATTTGAGGTTCAGTAAGAAAGCTTGTTACATTCATTGCCATTTAGTAGAACTTTACTGTTAGAGTATTAATTTCTGTTGGTATCAAGAAGTTCCATGGCAGGACATAACTGACCTCTCCATGCTCAACAAATGCATTCAACACCAGCAAACTGTGACTTTTCACATGCACACAAAATACATATCATTTGGACTGAATCACATACTTTAAATTTAGCTATTTTGACAAAATATTGTGAACAACATTTTTTGTAAAGCTTGTCTGACCAAGCAATAGTAGCTATAAAAGAACACATTTGTGGGTGTAGCCTAGATAGTAAGTTCTTGTCTGAGTGTGTGAGGAGAGTGCAGTTAGGCTTTGAATTTTTCATTCAGTTACTTTTGTTCCAAGGAACAATGTGTAGGTTCACTAAAGCATCACAAAGTATGCCAATTGTCAGTGACTGGCTGCTCCATTAAATCAATGAAAGCAGAGGCTAGTTGTTATTTTGACAAAACTCTCTTTCCAATTCATTTCTAGTGTCTCTGGATAGCTCTAAAAGTATAGCTCGTGAGTCACTCAAGTGATTTTACTCCCTTTTCTTCAGATAGAAGGTCAGTGTGCCTCTTCCAGCTTCCATGTGGCTCATGAGTTGAATGCAGATCATCCTGCATTGATGTGCCCCAGGTCCCACATCGCCTCTGTCAGCTTGTTAAACACTGGCAGCATTGCTGTCACTCCTGCGGCGTTACAGTGCCTTTTTAAATAGACCTGCCCCACTAAGGACTGTGGGATGTTCATTTGTTTTTTCGGGTAGCAGTCGGAGGTGAAGGTACTGATGGAACAGGAAGGGAATGTGAGTGGATCAGTAAACCTGAGGGTGATGCACTTTTTGAACATTACTTTCTGTGAATGCATGTACCGTAGATAGTAACTCTTGATTATGCCCAGTTACAGTGTCATGTTATCATTGCCATTAATTTCCATTACATATGTCATAATTGATGTTATGGTGGGTAACTGGAATACACTTAGCAGAAATTAGCATGTGACATACAACATTGTGAAAAAGTCAGAGACCACCCCTTTAATTTTTTTTTTAATTTCCAGTGAAGGCTACCATTAGGAACGTTTATTTTTCAGCATCTGGACCAAAATCAAACAACTAAACAAGTCTCTACACCTATATGTAATATTTTTTTCAGTATTTACTGTGTCCACTCAACCTCCTTTCTTTTCAGAATTCTCGCTTTAATTTCTTCTTAGAAATCTGTACGGATGTTTTTCCTCACCTTAGAAACTGGTTTGCATTTTCTGCTTCTCACAATCCAAGTAATCCCAAACACATTCACTGATGATGAGGATTGGACTCTGGGGTGGTCAGTCCATTGTTCTGAGAACACCAGAAGTACTTTTGATTTGCAAACCTTTTATGTTTTTATGTTTCCTTTTCTGAGTAATGGCTTCTAGACAGCTACACATCCTTTCAGACTCATAGTGTTGAGTTGTCTTTTCACAGTGGAAGGATGGACAGAAACACTTGTGGATTTTTGAAAGCAGGAGTGGAGCTCGATTTTCTCCTCACTCTCAAAGATGAAAGCTTAATGTACTGATATTCTTGATGGTTTGCCAGGTCCTGCACGGTTGTTAGGAGTCAGGTTTTCACTATATCATTTTTTGTGGATTATTGTATATCTAATCACCTCAGGAATATCTCTTGAAAAATGAATAGCTTTTATTTAATGGCTGTTTTGGCTCGAATTCAAAAGTATGAAGGGCAGCCTCTTTTTGACCTCTTTGGACTTTTGCACAGTACTGTAAGCTGTCGTGACATCAAACATTATGCCATTTGCCATGACAATTACCAGTAATGGTAATGTGACAATTATGTTACTGGACAAAATATGTCATGACAACTCATGACAGCATGTGATATCTGCTGTGACATGTTATGACAAGGTTAAGTCAAGTGAATAGCTTGACATAGCGAGAAGTAAATTGCTACTCACTAGATTATGTTGTTTCTGAAAATGTTTCATTGTTGTGTTATTGACTAGAGACAGTGATGAGTGCTGGTTCTTAGCTCTGAGTTATGCGTTTGCTCTGTCTAAGGAGAATATCTGCAGGTGTTTGCAGAGAACTTAATGAGTTGTTAATTATCGCCATAATTATCATCATCACCCGATTGAGCTAGAGAACTGATGTTCTGCGTTACAGTAACTAATACTCCAAATCAAGCGTACACTCAGTGGACATGCATCTTAAATAACTAATCATGGAGAGATTTGGGGTCAAGCACTTTGGGAGTTGAACCAGCAAACTCTCATTAATTTTCCCATTTCTCCAGTCGTGAAACCATCTGCTTTTCACTATCTTTATCAGTTATTAATTGAGGAAATTATAGGCATCATTTTGGACTCCATGCTTTTTCAGGGAGTATCACAACTCATGAGGTGTTCCAAAAAGATGGAAATGTTCATTTATAGTTTCGCTCTTTGGATAAAATTTGATGAGGAAGAGAACAGCAGACTGACTGGATTTATGATGGTCCACATGACGCATTTGCCCCTCACCCAATTTCTTCTATTTTCGCTAATTTGTCACATTTAAATGTTTCAGTCCATCCAATTGTAATTATAAGATAAAGACAACATGAGTAAAGACAAAATGCAGCTTTTAAATGATCATTCCATTTACTGAAGATAGTAATTTATTCCAAGCCTATATCACCCATGTGAAAAGGTAATTGCCCCACCTGCTGTGTATTGTTCCCTCAGTTTTAAATGTGTAGTGTAATCTGACACAACTGCATGCAGAGTCACAGGCCGGAGCAATGTCATGAGACCTTCTAGCCTGCTTCACATTGCCAGACAGGTTCTAGTCAAGTGATGTTTAGATTCAACAGGTCTGGCAGTAGTCATGCTTGGGTGTGCATAGTGAAATTGAACCCAACAGTCAACTGAATTTGGTTAACTGGTTGATTTAGTAGCTAAGGGGCTGTTATTTTTCCACACAGGGCCAGGTAGGGCTGAACAGCATTTTTCCTACAATAAATGAAGTCATCATTTAAAAACAGCTTTTTGTGCTTACTTGTCTAATATTAAAAGTAGTTTGATGATCTGAAACATTTAAGTCTGACAAATATGCAAAAATAGAAGAAACTGGGAAGGGGACAAATACTTTTTCACAGCACTGTATATCTCCTTCTGAATCTGGAGACATAAAAGCTTTCCCTGCCTTTTTGATGTACTGGTTATGGGCTGGAAGAAGGAAATATCACCTTAGAATCTTAGACTCTTCATCTCTTTTCCCCCTCCACAGCTTTGGAGCTGCTCTTAGCATTCACACAGTGCATGTTCAATTTTCCCATGAATGTAAGGAAAGGAGATAAGGCACAGGTGGAAGTAGATAGATTCTGTCAAATGTTTCTCATGTAATCGCATTGCTTGACTTAATAATTAATGTCAAAAACCTATTTATAAGAAAAAAGAGTTGTTCTTATTGTTAACTCTCAAGGACAAATGTATCATTCAGGCTAGTCTCCTTCCTTCTATAGTAAAACATTTCTGTTTTTCGTGTAATCACTGCACAAGACGAAGAAATTAGTCAGTGTCAGTAGAGTTCCGTAGCTGCTGCTGGTGCTTCCTGAGCTAAGCGTTCCTTGGAGGGTGTCTGAAAACAAGACAACATTTTGCATCATTTCCATGCTACTGTCAAAAATAAATGAGATGCAATGAAGTGTAAATGTGCAGTAATTTGATTTTAAAGTCTGTTTTAGGAACTGTGTAAGTAGAAACAGTTATGGTGAATTCTTAGTATGAAGTCGGCAATTGTTTTCCTTGTTTCTATGGATCTCAGTGGTAAAGACCATGCTGCCATAATATATTCGATACTGTTAGGATATCACATTTGCCAGGATACAGAATTAGAACAATGGCTTTTCTTTAAGTGTATACGCAGCAGTGTGAAGTGTAATTGGAACTTGTAATCGATTTAACTATGCCTTAGTTATCCATAGTGATTAGCATAACATCTGCCAGAGCTGAGCGTCTCAGTTAATTACCAGTCATTTCTCATGCTGCGCTTGTAAATGTCTTGAGGCACAGAAGAGCTAAGTACTGAATGGATGAAGAGTTAGGGCTGTGTCCAGTGATGACTGTGTTTGCCTTGTATATCTGAATGGACTGTAAAGAACCCCACTGTTTAGTTTTCTCTACGATTTGTGATTTCACATTTGTGTGCTATTGTGTTACACTTGTGTGAACAATGTGAGGGGTCTTAACAGAGAGCTTTGAGGTACCTCGTGTGCAGTCGTGCCAAAATGCTTTCAAAATCTTCGTTTACCGCAACCAAATTCAGTATTTTCAGTAACACTGCATCACATGCCATTCAAATTAACAGTAATAAGATACAACCAAGTAATGAGATGCAACCTTGCCAGGAAGAAAGCAGTAAGTCATTCATCACACTCACACATGCAGTTTTTGCACTTGCCTGAAACCAGACTGAAAAGTTATAAATATTTCTATGAAAGAATATCTTGTCAAGATCATTGGAGGTTAAACAGACATTAAATGGGATGGTTGATTCTACTTACAAAGGTGTTACCAAAATTTCCTGTCCTTGCATATTTGACAATACAAATTTGAGGTTTCTCTCAGTAGTGAGAACACTGGAACACTGGAATACAGGAACACTTCACTTTTGCTTGGCTCATTTTTTCAAAACTACACTGAGAAGTAAATGAGATTTTGTGGATAGCAGTGTTATAGAATGCTTGGATTAGGAGTGAGGGGTGTCAAGGAAAAAGACATCAAAAAACACATATGATAAGAAAAGTGAAGCTAGACAGATCTAGCTTGCTTGGAAGAGTGCAATCTTGGTTTGTGGAGGCTGTGTGACTGAGCCGTGATTGTAGGCCTGATCGCTGAATCATTCCAGCACAGTCATGCGACAGCACCAGCACCACTGTCTCTGACTCATTTGCTATGCGCTGCATCTCTGTGAAGCCTTTATCATTACATGGAAAGACTTCTAATGCTTTAACCCAGTTAATGTTTCAGCAGCAGGGCTTTGAAAAGGATCACATTGAAACATTGGGTTTATGATCAGTAAATAAGCATCAGCTTCATTTATCTGGTGGAAAATAGTCAGCACTGAAATGTTCTGCATATACACTCCGAAATATCAAGGTGCTAAAAGGTGAAGCCATAGAAAAAACATTTTAGTTCCCCCCCCAAAAAAAATCAATGGGTAGAAGTGTTTTTGTAAATGAGATGTAAAGGAAAGTATAGATGGAAAAATGGGTTACAGTTTAAGGAACCTTCATGTGATGTAAAGGTTAAAAGGTTTTCTTAGAACCATATGTCCAAGCCAAGAACTATTTATGAAGCTTTACTCTTAAATGTATATCAACTTTAAGGGGAAGTTCATTTATACAAGTGATCTATTTATTCATGTTCAGAAGTTTGTAGATGCCTCCTCATCTAAAATTAATGTATTAAAAGTGAGATTGTAGCCTCTTTGCTGCAGGAACAGTCTCTTTTCTGGGAAGACTTTACACTAAATGTTGAAAATTGCTGTGAAGATTTGAATGTATTCAGCCACAATAGCATTAGTGATGTCAGTTGCTGATGTTGGATGATTAGTTCTGGATCACAAACAACACTCCAACTCATCGCGAAGGTATTGGATGGTGCTGCACTAGTACAGAAAACACAGTTCCACTGCTTCGCAGCCAAATGCTGGCAGGGCTTTATACCCATGTATCCTATACTTGGCATTGGGCATGGTGACCTGGCAGTGGTTTTTTAGGAAGATTATACAAACTATGTGTGTGCAATTGAACCCTGTATCAGCAATGAGTGTGCCTTAAAGGAATTCACTAATTAGAAGGTGTGTCTGGATACTTCTGGACATACAGGGTCAGTTTCCCATACAGGGATTAAGCCTAGTACCAGCATTTTGATTGGAGACTCTCATTTGCAAGGAAAATGCAGTCCAGGACTAGACTTAAACCCTGTCTGGGAAACAAACCCATAGTGTTTACAAGGTAGATTAGGCCTGGATTGCAGCACCTCCAAACCATCCAGTGCTGAAATAATGTAATTTTACTGAGGGGGTGAAAAGAGACACTAGGCAAAACGTGGAGTGGAGTGCTTTATTCCCTGATTGTCCCACTGCTGCGAGCTGATAAGTGCTGCTGAACTTAGCAAAACCTCTCAGGCCCTTAGCTTGAACCCTATCAGTATGCTGCAGTTAGGCTATAACATACTGTTGTTTTAGATTGCACTACACATTTTAAACTATGGGAACAATACACTGTGTATTTTTGCTTGTCATCCATTGCGTAACTGGGTTCATGGTGTTGGGTGGAGTTTAAGGGTCATTATCTATCAGTCTTTAGTGTATATTTGTTGCCTGACTGATTTGATGACTAAGCTGGCACTTTTTATGCGCCTGGAAGGCACTGTAAACAGCGAGCACATTGGCATGGTGGGTGCATTCATTGTGATGCAGATCAGGAGTATTTCAAAACAGATGACTCGAAAAAAAAACAGCTGCCCAACTCAGAAAGCCACAAATCTTGCAGTCCTATTAGTAGCTGTTTGTCAGAGTGCTAAAGTGCAAGACTGCTACACCAGCAACAATTTCAATCAGTCACCCATGAGAGATTTACAATATGTTGTGTATTGTTATAGCAATGTCGAAAGAAGTCTGTTTAGGTTCTCTGCTGTTATGTTGTTGAAATATGGGGGAGATTGAATGTTATATGGGCCGGCTCATGATTCACAAGAGTGGAGATATTGCAGGAATGTTAGGATATTTCTAAAAACAATGACCGCATATACACTCTTAAAAATAAAGGTGTCAAAAGGGGATCTTTCAGCAGTGCCATAGAAGAACAACTTTAGATTCCCTCCAGAGGCTGCTGATGGAGGATTCTGTAAAGAACTATTTTTACAAAAGAGAAATGTGAGTTTTAAGAACCTTTTTAAAGTTTGAGAAACCTCCACTTAATTTAAAGTTTTCCTAGAACGTGCACTACTATGCAGGAGTCCGAGAGCCTTCATTTATTTAACTTCCAGTAAAAATGGCCATTAAGCCACAAGTTATTCATTTGTCAGGTCATGTGTCAGGAAAAAAGCAGAAAACATACACTTAACAAGGAATTAAATAGAAATCTCAAAAACTAAATATAATATCATTTTTCAGCATTAAGTGTGCCTACGTTTCACTCTCATTACAGCTTTCATTCTTTTCAGGAGACTTGTTTTTAGTTTTTCCGAGAAATATGCCGGAACATTTTTCCTCCAAAGTTTAGTCTTAGAAGTTGGTTGCATTTTCTGCTTCTTACAACCCCGAACACTATCATTGATTTGAGATCTGGAGCATAAAAAAGAAAGAAACTAATAAATAGCCTAAATACAACGAACACTAAATAATATTCATAAACAATACAAAATGAAATGAAATAACAGTAAAAGAATTTAAATGAATTAAGTCATTCTAAAGAGTTACGAAGCAACCTATCATGTGAACAACACACAAATTCTCGTAGCTTACAGAGATGGCAGAGCCCTCAGTCTGACGGCCACAGCTGCCCAGGAAAACACCAAAAATAACCATTCTGAGGTTTAATTCTTGCTTTGTGTTTACTGGGAATAAATGTTTGGTAAAGATACTTCACAGTGAGCCTGATGACCATGACTGACATGTTATTTCAGCAGAGGCTAATGTATTTGTGAATAGACCATGTCAGTTATTGTATGTCGGTTCACCTTGACAGAACTGCGTGGGCGGGAGCAGGACAAATGATTCCAATTTTCTGCGGGAGCGAAATGAAATCTTGCAGGAGCGAGACTAAAAAAAACAGTCCAACGCAGACTTCTAGCTTGGACTCTGGGGTGGTCAGTCCACTGATCTGAGAACACCAGCATCTTCTTTGTTTGATTCGCAATATTTTTTTCTTTTTTGTTTATTTCCTTGACTTCTTGACAGCTACACATACTTTCAGACCTATGGCGTTGAGTTGTCTCCTCACAGTGGAAGGATGGACAGAAACACCTGTGGATTTTTTCAAAACTCTAGCAAGAAAAAGGCTTGATTTTCTTCTTTCTCTCAAACATGAAAGCTCTTCATCTGATATTAACTTTTTCTGGTGGTCTACCAGAGTCCCATTTTCTCAGTATATTTTAATATATAGGATTTTTAACTCCTGATTTAGAATCTTCTGTTTTATTTTGACTTCAGCCTTATGCAAGTAGAATATCGTATGTCTAGTCTCCTCTGAAAAATCTTATCTGAAAACTGAATATCTTCTATTTAAAGGCTGTTTTGACTGGAAATTAAATAGCTTGCCACTGACTTTTGCATAATGTCCAAGCAAAGAACCATTCAGGAACCTATATTGTACAAGATATACAGGCTATTTACGACATACAACATTTATCATTTGTTGACATGCAAGGCCTTTGTCATGCTCTGCTATATAGGCTTGCATCGTCATACAAAAAGGTAGATACAGCAATAAGACTTTTGTCTGGCTCACTCTGGTCCAGGCAGGTTCATTTTGGGTCTCCTTAATGTTCTCTGCTTCTCCCTCAGTGTTGAAATTTGGATCTGAATAATTCATGCTTTTGTGTATTTGCCTGACAGCAACATGGCAAGTGACTCATGGATCTCTAATACATTAGAGTTTGTAAGCGCAAAGATTTGTGCTGCTTTTAAGTTTTGGAAAATGTCTCTGCGACTTTCGACCAGATTTGAATAAGGTTTTAGGGGATTATTATTTGATTTGAATTACAAAGAAGTCAATTTTAGCTACATATCAATTGGTCATCACTGGTTTAGCTGTACTATTTTATTTTTAAATAATATCCAATGCGTTAAAATCCATATTTGCAATGAGCCATGGCAATTTAAATGTCAGTCACATGAAAGCATCTGTTAGTTGACAGTCAGTGGTAAGTTGCTCTGTGTTTCATGTGTCTGTTTAAATCAGATGGGGTGAGTCTGGGTCAGTCCGGTCCAGACAGGTTCAGTTTGGGTCTCCTTAATCTTCCCTCTGTCTCCCTTTTGGGATTTCAGAATTATTCATGCTTTTTTTATTTTCTTTTTTTCCTGTCAGACGGCAGCACGACCGAACAATAGCCTAAATGACTCATTAATCTCTGTGTTAGATGTCTGTGACTCACAGAGCATAAACTCTCTTTAAACTTTCCACTTAGCTTTAATCAGTCAGACTACAGTGCACAGTTGTTCTGTCCTTTATGCAGAGATGTCTGCAAATGTAATGGACAGATCAGGATATCATTCTTCAATTGCATTAAGGAGCCCTTCCTTTTCTTCATCACTTCGCAAAATTCATTTATAGGCAGTTTTCCAGACAATAAAGCAAAGGGCTTTAACCAGTTAAAGTCACCTGGCCTTTGGGCCCACACTTCAGTTTCTCCCCATAACTACATAACTTACATTCTTGCTTCATAGCAGTTACTGAATAATTTATACTAGTTGCTGAATTATAAATCTTAAGCATGGCTGTAACTCACTACAAGCAAAAGGTTTCTTAAGTTTCAAATGTTTCACTGTTCCTTTGAAGCATTACTCCAATAATGAAATTCAGTATGGAAACAGAGATGTCCTGATAATGTAGTGGCTGAGTGTTGTTTTCTCTGCTAAAAAGCTTAGCAAAACTACTCAGCAGTGATGCAACTGGTTCACTGGAGCTTGGAACAGCTGTGGTCTGCACAGAGATTTAAAGGTGACTTTCACTTTTCAGTGGCACTGATGAGAACCAGGGGTCACAATGTCTCCAACACAAAAATAACCATTTTATTTAATATTCAAAACAATCAGTGAACCTACATGTCTTCTAAGTGTTTGTATGTGCTGTTGATGGTGGTAAACCTGAAAAAACATTTTCTGTGGATACTGCCTTACATGTCCTGCATGTACCTCTCCTCTGTAAACGGGCTTAAAAGAACCTTTTGGCAAAAACCTTCAAAACAATGTCTCAGGTATTAGGCAGCGTCTTTGTAACCATTTCATGTAACAGCTTTCTAAGGCAGGCTTTAGAGGCATAAAATGCTTCGGACGTCTGGTTATCTCCACCATCGTGAATTATTCTGAATTGGTAAATTTCTCTAGGATTGTTCATTTCACATCAAACCACTCTGAATTACTTTGTTCACATCTTTATGATTTAATTATACATACGTTTAGAAAGATCAGTAGAATTCCCCTTTAGATCTGCATGACACACTATACTAGTAGCCAGTAGCGCAAGTGGGTACCCAGTAACTGAGAAAAGTAGAACAAGCTCACACACAAACAGAAATGTGTGAAAAGTGTTAAATTAATTTAAATGAAAATAAGGTCACTAAAATCAAAACCAATGTGACAGTGTTTAGTGTGTGTAGACACACACACACACAGTGCTATGCAAAAGTGAAAGGCACCAGAGGAAAATAACATTTACAAATCTACTGATCTGGACAACAAGCATTTATTGGGTCAGAAAAACGTTAATGTTGAAATGAAGTCCAGTATGTCTTCCTCAAGGAGTGGTTCTTTGTGTTAAATCAAGTGTGCTGGTAATGCAGTTTAACAAATCCATATGGTGCTCACATCCAGGTCACATCTGGAATCAAACTTTGTTCTTCAAGCTAGCTCACAAGATAAATTCTCCTTTTCAAAATAAGACATTTCTGTTGCTTTTTATTGTATTTATGGTTGTTTGCACCTATTCTATACTATGTTAGTGTTTTTAGAAGTTATAACACACTTATTGCCAGGATAAAGGGTTTTAAACAACGCTTAGAAACCTAAGCTTTTTGCACAATACTGAGTATACTACAATGTTCAGTATAATATATAGTGTGGTTTATAATCTGTATTCTTCAACATGTATTTTTAACATGTATTTATTTACATAGAATAGTACAGAGTATTTATATAGAATTTTAGATTTAGGTTGGATCTAAACTATGCAGGAAAGTAGATCTCCAGGTGGGGTGCTGGTGACCACTAGTATATAGTACACAGCCTTCAGTATGTATTTTCAGCTGAAAGTAAATTAAGAAATAAACCAGTTCACATTGTGAAAGAGTAACAGCAGTTTATAGAAAAATAGAGGGATGGGAAATGAATGAATGCGATGGCAAACATTTCAGTATGTTTGATGTGAAGTAGATCACATTACTACAGAATGGACTATGCTAAAATGTCACAGCCGAGACACAGCCCTGATCTTAAAAATGGTAAAGGGGTTATAGGGGTTATGCTGACTAGGGAATTAACGTGAGAGGCCTCATGAAAGGTTGGATAAATTGCCCCCTCAGCACCACTGAGAAGAGTTCATCTTGACTTAGCTAACATTATCTCAGCTCATCTATTTGTGTAGCAAAAACAAAAGCTAAAAGCTGCCTTCGAAGACTGAATCCACCACCGTAGATGTGGTGCAGTGTAAGTATATTTATTCTGCATCTGAAAAGCTGTCAAGGGTAAGATCTCCTTCAGTCATTTATGGCAAAGCTTTTAAATGTCAGCCATTATAAATAAGTCAGGAGTCAAGTCTTTTATTTATCTCCTACTGTAAGCAGTGTTGTACCTGGCAGTCTGTTTACTACTGTCTTTGTTCCAGGTGATAGCAAGAATAGGCCTCGTATGATCAATTACTTTGTGCTTTGTGGTTTTAACCAGAGTGGTGACCTTGAGCGTGTATATTTCAAAAAGCTGCATGCTCTCAAACTGAGTATGAGCAGATGGAGCTCTGATCAACACAGAAAATCATGGCTCAGTTTTTCAGTGATTTCCAGTCACAAAAAAAGTTTGTGGATGCTTCGAAAAAAACGTGCCTTTCCTGAAATTCACTGTTATTTCAGGCACTTATATTTCTAGATGTTCAAGAATGACACTCAGTATGTACTTAGTTCTTTACAATGCCTACTAAAGACTGTGCTTTAGTACATGAATGGAAACAGAGGCCATGAGGTCTTCTCTGCTGCTGATAGATACCAGCCTCCATCAGCAGGAGGGCATTCATCATGCTGAAGCCTGCTGTCAGAGCACAGATTCACCCCTACATCCCCACAGCTGGCCCAGCAATGGACGCAAGGAGACATGACCAGCCTCCTTTAAGATCTGCTTATCAGGATAGCAGGATGGTCAATAGAGAAATCAGTGTGCTTGTTGGGTTCCAGATTAAAGGCAAGGCAGTAATGAATAGCACCTACAGGAGTGTAGTGTTTCACAACAGGCTTATGGGTCATTAGAAGACCCTTCACTGTTTTTTCTGTTTTCAGATACTAAGACAATGAGGTTTGTCTCAGTTATGGTAGTCATAATTCATTTTCAGTGCCTTGTTTTTACTTCAGCTAAAGTACTGAATAAAGGGTGTGAATGCCTCAGTTTTTCCCTGGCCAGTGTTGTGACAGGTGTAATGTAGCGTTGCAAATGGTAGGTCAGCAGCAGACTGTTTGGGTTTTGCCTCCATGACCAGCATGCAGAGTCCTTCTCGGGCGCACAATACTGTGCAAAAGTCAGAAACCACCTTTCTTTTTATTTTATTTACATTAAGTACGAGTTATTTATGTTATATTTCTGGAGATATTGCTGATGAAATATAGACAATAATGCCCACGCATAAGATAGGAAAAAGTAAAACAAATTGTCACCATCAGACAAACATCTTTCCCCTATCTCATCTTAAAGAGAGGACAAAATCAAGCTCCTCTCTTGCTTCAGATATGAAAAAAATGTTTCTGTCTATCCTTCCACTGTGAGAAGAAACTCAACGCTATGAGTCTGAAAGGATGTCTGATGGACTGACTGCTCCAGAGTCCAGACCTCAACATTACTGAAAGTGTTTGAGATTACTTGGACTGAAAGAAGCAGAAAATGCAACCAACTTCTAAGACTGAACTTTGGGGATGTGAAAACATAAAAAACATCCTTGCTGATTCCTGTAAAAAACTGAAACAAGTCTCCAAAAAAAAGGATGCTGTAAAAAAATAAAAAATAAAGCTGTTTTTTAAAAAAAGTACTGTATGTATTTACTTGTTCAGACTTTTGTATATATTTCTGTTAAATATATGTTTTCTTTTTTTTTCTTCCTGATGCTGAAAAATGCATAACTTGCAAAATATCCTTGAATGAATAAACTTCAGTGGAAATCAAATAAATAAAATGAGAACACTTTGATTTTTACACAGCAATGTATACCTAGACACATTTTCTTTGAAGCAACTCCGTTGAAGAAACACTTTTGGTTCTCTTAAAAACATTTGAGTGAGTGGTTCTTTAAAAACTTTGCAACCACTCAGTTGAAAAAGTTCTTTAGAGAACCAGAAGTTATTCTTTTGTGGCATTGCTGCAAAGAACCCTTTTTGGCACCTTAATGAAAATACACTATATTGGCAAAAGTATTCACTCACCCATGCAAATCGTTGAATTTAGGTGTTCCAATTGCTTCCAGCTGTATACAACCAAGCACCTAGGCATGCAGACTGCTTCTACAAATTTGTGAAAGAATGGGTCGCTCTCAGGAGCTCAGTGAATTCCAGCATGGTACCGTGATAGGATCCCACCTGTGCAAGTCCAGTCATGAAATTTCGTTGCAGTGGTATTATAACAAAGGGGAAGTGATTGGGAACGACAGCAACTCAGCCATGAAGTGGTAGGCCATGTAAAATGACAGAGCGGGGTCAGCGGATGCTGAGGCACATAGTGCGCAGAGGTCGCCAACTTTCTGCAGAGTCAATCACTACAGACCTCCAAACTTCATGTGGCCTTCAGATTAGCTCAAGAACAGTGCGTAGAGAACTTCATGGAATGGGTTTCCATGGCTGAGCAGCTGCATCCAGGCCTTACATTACCAAGCGCTGGCTGGCCTGCATCTCAACCAACAGAACACCTTTGGGATGAATTAGAGCGGAGACTGCGAGCCAGGCCTTCTCGTAGAAAACATCAGTGTCTAAATATACTCCTAAACCTTGTGGAAAGCCTTCCCAGAAGAGTTGAAGCTGTTATAGCTGCAAAGGGTGGGCCAACATCATATTAAACCCTATGGATTAAGAATGGCATGTCACTCAAGTTCATATGCGTGTGAAGGCAGACGAGTGAGTACTTTTGGCAATATAGTGTAGTTAGTCATCAGTGGTTAAATTAGCATTTAAGTGAGGGGTCTCTACTTCTCTAGTAAGTGCCAACAATGTGGGAACAATATTGTACAAATTTTGTGTGAGGCTTTTATACATCACTGTTGCTGGAACAAATTTTTCAGTTTTTGACAAAATTTGAAAATGCCTGTTGCCCTTTACGTTGTATATAAATTTCATGATGAATGGACCAAATGAAATAACCCAAAATGACTTGGAAAATAGTCTGGTTCCATTGACTTACATTGAAATTAAAGTAGGTTTTTTCCTTCTCCTGTAAAGTTATCATTTTGGAGATGCAAGGTTTTTTTTCCTACAGCAGAGATATACTTCTCAACACTGAGATCATGGAAATGTGATTATAGTAGCAAACATCATAACTTACTATTAAGTTGCAACAAATCCATTCATATTAAATGAAATATGAAGTTCTTATGATGACATGAGAACTGAGCTTCCTCAGTGGTGATAGTTTCATATGGCTTTGCAAACTAGGCCAGCTTTCCATGTGATAAAAGGGGTCTAATAAATTAATTCATGTAGCGAGTTAAAACACCTTTGAAAAAAAATGATAAGAATGTGCAAAAGCCACAAAAAACTAACAATCACTGAGTGTTACACTGGGAGTGGGTGACTGGGGAAGAGTATCTATCCAGGGGATATCTGTTGGCTTGGTTTATCACATTGAAAAGCTAAATGGATTTTTTTGAAGATTGTATTAGAAATGATTTACATTTCCATCAAATTATAGTAGCAGAGCTGAGCTCCTCTTACTGTTCACATAAACCTAAAGGTGCTCCTTCATGTGGAGTTCTCAGCACTGATCATGGAACAGTGATTAAAACAGGAAGCATCATAATCACATCAGTTGGCTATCAAATGTGATAAAAATTTTCCTCATAAAAAGGTCTACTGTATGAAGACATTTAATTTCATTTCTCATTCTTTTTCTGGATATGCAAGCCAGTCTAGCTTTCTAGAATCTCAAAAATAAAGGTGCAATAAAGGGGTTCTTTTAAGCAATGTCATTGAAGAACCACTTTAATTTCCCCAAAGAGTCTTTGTTGGAGAGACATTTTTGAAAATGAGATGTTTGAGTGTGAAGAACCATTTGAAAGTTTAAAGGCCCTCTACATAATGGGAAAGTTGTGCACCAGTTAAATGTTAATACATCTAAGACATAAGATGTTTAGGAATATTTGTTTGTAAAAGTGTACAGTACTGTGCAAAACTCAGAGACGAACTTTCCATTACTTATTTTTACAGTCAAAATGGCCGTTAAGTACAAGTTATTCATTTTAGGAGATATTTCTGAGATGAAATACTTCACGTCCACAGAGAAGGAGAAAGTCAAAGGAAAATAAGTGGAAAAAACAGGAGTTCCTAAAAGTGGATTTATTAAAAGATGTAAAGAAAATGGGATTCCTAACGACTACGCAAAACCTGAAACCTGGCCACTAAACTGTCACCAACATAGAATAAACAGCACTTAAAGCTTTCATCTTTGAGAGATGAGGGAATATCAAGCCCCACTCTTCCTTTAGATCTGAAAAAATCCACAGGTGCTTCTGTCCATCCTTCCACTGTGAGAAGACAATTCAACACTAAGGGTCTGAAAGGATGTGTAGCTGTCACCTATTACTAAGAAAAGAAAACAGACAAAAACTAAGAAAAGTTGCAAATCAAACAAACAAGCTGCTGGAGTTCCCAGAACAATGGACTGACTACCTCAGAGTCCAGACCTCAACATCTCTGAATGTGTTTGGAAATATTTGGATTGTGAGAAGCAGAAAATGCAACCAACTTCTAAGACTGAACTTTGGAGGTGTGCTAAAATATCCCTGCAGATTTCTATAAAGAACTGAAAGCAAGCCCCCTGAAAAGAACGGAAGCTGCAATAAAGGGAAAGAATGGACACAGTGAATACTGAAAAAATGATTAATATATTTAGTTGTTGAGGCTTTTGTGTAATTGTCTGTTTTCCTGATGCTGAAAAATGAATGACTTAATAACTATTTTGACTGATATTAAATAAATAAGGAGTGGTCTTAAGGAGTGACTTTTGAACAGTACTGTGTGTCTTCTTATCTGGTACTTTGGAAGCCTTGAGCTGGAACAGCACTTACTGGCTCCATTAAATGTATACAAAACATGAATAGTAAAAAATAGGTTGTATTACTGTTCTCCCTTTACAGCAAGGTCCTTCATATGCCACTGGCATTGATTCAAGTGCTGGTTGAGCTGTCATGCTGAAGCAGATGGAAGCGATTAGTAGCTGATGTGAAGCACCTCTGATGATATGACGCACTGAAGCGTGTTTGGCAATCACCCACCCAACATTAATCTCTCCAGCGGTGTTTGATTATGATGTGATCCTTATGGCTGGGACGCACACATTAGTCTACTGTATCGCAGGGAATTGTTCTGAGTGGGAAATGCCCAATAAAATGAGCTTCCTGCAGCAGCTGCTAGAGCTGGATCGTCAGCCTGCTGATGTGTGGAGCAATTACCTAATGATGGTAGCTGTGACTACTGGGGCTTCGATGGGCTTTTTTAAATGACCCCTCATTAGTGACCATACAAGAGTGAAGAGATGGGTGAGTCCAGGTCTGGTCTGGGGAAGTTTTCCTTCATATACAATCATCAAGTATCAAACAAGCAAATTAGTGAACACCACATGATAAATATTACTGAAAAACAAATTTTGCTCACTTTTTAAAACAGTTACAAGGACTATCTAAACATGAATAAAGTTTCAAAACATACCACTTACTCTGCACTCTATACAGGCCCTAAATGGAATTTAAGCTGCAAAATCAGGCTTTTTTGAAGTCACTACTATACCCACCTATTCAGCCTACAGCACTTTGGCTCCACCCATTTACACTATAGTTATAAGGAGTGTTTCAGCCTGGACTGCTTTTAAATGAGGCACAGTATAAGACAGCCAATCAGAAGAGAGAACCTTTAAATTCATCAGCCGAAGGCACAGTAACAAAAATAGATAGATTTCATTCGAAGGGATAAAGAGAAATTGGAAAATGGTCATGAAAATGAACGATGACTATTTATGGTACATTAACCTACACAAATGCTATAAGTAGATCTCTGGGAAATGTAAAATAGAAAAGAAAAGAAAAGAAAAGGCACAAAATTGAATCGTTAAGATTTATTAACCTGCAAATATTGTGCTTCAGGGTTCTGTACTGAAACATGTTGCCACAGATTTTGCACAAAGCCATACACAGCATTTCATACAATCAATGTAAACAGTTGTAATATATGGAGTTTTGTGGGATTTTAAAAGAATTCAGTAATGAAATAATGCTGTGATGCACATCTCACATAAAATAAGTTGAAACAAATTTAAATATGCACCAATTGATTTATTGTCAGGAAGGTTGTGCCTATCTGGATTTTCTAGCTTGTCTTATTTTACAGTCCAGATGAATTAATATGTTTGTTGAATTAAATATTGATCTAATCCTGAGCCACATTTCCAAGTGATGCTCTGCTTTTTTAGTGGATACTAGAGCTGAAGTATATTTGTCCCTGATGAACAATTGACTTGAAGGCTTGTCAGTTTCTTCTTTTCTGTGAATCCAAGAGCAGCTCAAGTGTGTTTATGGCAAAATGTTCCTGGATGGGCTTTGATGATGTAAGCTGGCTCTCTCTGGAGAAAGTCAAAATTTACTTGAACTACTTGTAATCGAAGTGAAGATACCTTTAAAAAAGATATCTTAGTAAAACTGCTAGTAGATGATGAAGGACGATGCTGAATATTGAATGTTGTTCATATGTGGGCTATATGACGGCAGGGTTAAAGTCAAAGTGAATCGGATATCATTGTGCATTTGTCAAAGAAGCTGCTGGTATTCTCAGAACAATGGACTGACCACCCCAGAGTCCAAACCTCAACATCACTGAAATGAATAACTTAATAACCATTTTGACCGGACAAGGTACAAAAAATGATTTCAGATTGTCTTTAATTGTAATTTTTATTATTATTAGAAAGTGGCAGTTTATAGCTTGTCAGCTTTACCTCAGAGAATAATGTTGGAACATTCATATTACACAAAACATATCATCACTTATGTAACAAAATGAAGGCTTCACAGCAAAAAAAAAAGTAATTTTGGACCTATTATCTATTCATTGTGAACTGTATACACAATGTAAAAGGCAGCTGGAATGTTTAAATGGTGAAAAAAAAAAAAGAAATAGACAAAAATGAAAGAGAGAAAAAATGAGCTGAACCAGATGTTTAACCTACAAACTGAAAATATGTCAACATTAAATACATGAACTGTGTTGTCATTAAGTAATTGATTTTTGGAAAATGGATTACAATTAGTCAAAACAAACATTTCATTTAATGAATTGTATTTATTTTGATTCAAGAAAACTGCATTCAACAAAAGCTTATAGTACACTGTAATGTTTTAGTTTTGTTCAGTGAGTAATTACATTTAATGTTGAGTCCCTCTAAACTCATATTACTCTATTTGACTGAGAGGAAATGTGTAGCACAATAGATGTCAGTTAATATTCAGAAAAACATTCTCTAGTTTTGGTTTGTTGTAATTGTTTTCCTAATTCCTAAGAGGATAAAGAATGACCGGACATCTATCTTGCCATTTTGCTCTTTCTGCAGCATCATCATCATTTCTCTTCACTGTTCCTCCTCCTCTGATCATTGCTGTTTTGTCTTCTTTCTGAGGGCCTCTCTGTGCCTCTCTGCTTTTGTTTTTCTGCTCAATCCTTCCAAATCCTCACACAGCTGAGGGCTTAGCATATCATCTTGGCTTGGTTGCTTCATCATGTTTGCCGATTAGAGAGTAAAAACATGGAGCCAGATGCTGCTCTCATTGTCCTTATGGTGGGAATTCATCAGAGGCTAGCCTATCATGTTTATGAGGGCAGAAAGACACCACTTTTTGGACACTCTGAAAGGTGCCAGAAAGGGTTCTTGGGAGCGATACAGTAAAAGAACAAATTTTGGTTCTCTGATGAACTTTTCAACAAATAAAACCTTTTTTTTTTAAACTTAAAGGAACCTCAACATATTGTAGAGTTTAAGTCCAAGCTAAGAACCATTTAGGAGTGTACACACATATACACACACACAGTGCAGGTGATTTCTTCAAGTAATTTTGTTATTCATTTCATTTAAGATTTTTAATTTAAGTCAGTGATGATATAGCCCATGTAATGTAAATGATCCAGCATTATTCTCTGAGGTAAAACTGACAAACTAGACATATCTGCTTGCTAAACAAATGAAATCCAAACCCATAAATGTCTTCAGTATTCAGTTTATGAAATTAAGCAAAACTGTTAATTTGTTCAGTTGTTTTTTTGTTTGTTTAACCAAAGCTGCAGTCAGTCAACCATGTAAGCCCAAAAGAGCAATCTTAAGAGTTGGTATGTGTAGCTAGCATTAGCCGAGCCATTTGAAAAGCCCCTCCGGTTTTACAGATGCCATACTGTATGTAATAATAATGAGAAAGTTTCTCATAATTATGACTTACTGTGACTTACTATCTCATAATAATCAATAGTATGTCATAATAATGAGAAAATGTTCTTATTGTGTATAAGAACATTCTACTTCATTTATAATACATTCTACTTCAATCAAAATACAGATAATTATTTGAGCAATGCCTTTACTAAAGAACAAATGAAGTAACATCTTTTTAAAGTCTGTAAGGTTAATTTTGGATCCTCATCTGGATTAATAGCTGTAATAATGTTCTGAGATTAAAACTGAATATGAAAATGATGGTCCTGATTTAAAATTAGAAAATATATCCAGGACCAACATGGTGATAATCGGGGCTCAATGTAAGGCGGGATGCAATGGGAAACATGACAAAAACCATCCTCCTAATAAAATGACCAGATTATGACTGGATTATTATCAACAGAAAGAATTCAATCTCAACAGGCAGAGATGACCTGGTACCAATAATCAAAAATTCTGTTTTTTAGCATTTAACTTACGAAAATTTGAGTTCAACGAATTCATAAACTTCTGAATACATAACAACAGCATGGATGGTGGGAATGATTCTATGGGTTTGAGGCTAAGCTAGATATTTGTGTCATCAGTATAGCGATGGAGATTGAGGCCAAGGGGCAGTATATAGATGATAAATAGCAGGGGACCAAGAACAGAGCCTTGGAGAACTCCCTGAGTAACTGGAGCAATAATTGATTTGTGCCTCCCAACAGTAATAAAATGATAAATGTTAAATAGGATGTGAACCAAAATAACACAATGCCAGAGAGGCCAATACTAGAAAGTCGTGAAATGAGAATATAATGATTAACCGTATCGAAGGCTGCAGTAAGATCAAGCATGAGTATGATAGATAAACGGCCAGAGTCAGAGGATAGGAGTTGATCATTAAGTACACGGATGGGAGCTGTCTCAGTACTTATTGCTTATTGCTTATTACTCAGGACAGCTTTTGAGCAGGCTTTAGGCTGGAGATTTTTGCTAGAACTGGCAATCACTGTACTAAATGCTAAAAATACAGCAAGATTTGTGGACTGAAGAAAAACAGGTATGATGACCAGCATGAACCAATAAGAGAAGTTTGAAGTTAATAAAATGTGGATTATATTAATATTTAGTGAAGTAGAAGGTAAAAATAATATCAAAAGGCAGTGCTGCCAGCTGCATCTCCAGAATGAGAATTGCTAACTAACTTAGTGACATTTGCTGTGCAAAAAAAAATATGTATCTCCAAAATATTAACTGTACAGGAGAAAAACGTTCTTGAATTTTAATGTAAGTTAATGGAACAAGGCTATATTCCAATTGTTTTTGAAGTATTTTTATTTGTCCTTTCATCATGAATTTTTCACGGAATGTAAAGGACAGGTGTGTTCAAATGATGTAGAAAGATCAAAAATGAAGATACATGTTTTCTTTTGGACAGCGATGATATTCTAAATATTATTGGTAGCTGCTATGGAAAGTTTTGTTAGAGAGCCTAACATACTGATTAAATAAGTAACATGCTGAAAAGCACCTAGCCCCCCTGAAAACTCCACCACTTGTGATGAAAGTCGTGGATCAATATCTGCAGCAGTAGTGAACTTGAAGAAATCACCACACAGATACACCCAATACATGTTGTTTAGCAAGTAACACAGAAAAGGGCATCCTGCTCTGTCTTACTCTGCCTCCACACTGGCACGTTCATATATCTGTGTACACCCCATTTCTCACTGTGGGGCGGCTGTATTTAGCGCTGACCTCTGGGGTGGCCTCTCTACCTGTGGCCTATTTCCAGGTGGTCCACGTGATTCAGCAGGCAGTGTCGATCTGATTAAAGCTGGAGACCCACAGGTCCCTCTGAGCCGTAGGCAAGCTCTCTGTTTTCACTTCCTACCAAACCTCCTGTCCCTGTAATTAGTGAGCATAGCTGCTGGGTGTGTGTGTGTGTGTGAGACGGAGAGAGAGAGAGAGAGAGAGAGAGAGAGAGAGAGAGAGAGAGAGAGAGAGAGAGAGAGAGAGAGAGAGAGAGAGAGAGAGAGAGAGAGAGAGAGAGAGAGAGAGAGAGAGAGTCAGGAGCAGATGACTGAAAAAGTACCACCTTAAGGCTTTCACTGCTTTTGAATATTACGCGCATCAGCACATATTTGATTTCACAAAAAATATGAGCTATCAAATCTGTGTCAGGCATAATTTATCAGACTTTCTTTGATATACAGTCTTAAATAAAGGTGCCAACAAAGGTTCTTTGTGACAATGACAAAGAAGAACTGCTTTTGGTTCTCTAGTTTGCCAGTAAAAGAATCAAGATGTGTGAATGTGAAGAAAGTCTGTGGGACTTCAAAGGGCCCATATTGTGGGTTAATGTTCCTCACTTATTATACATAAAAAAGCGTTATTGTTTTTGTGATGTCAGGTACTTGTCTATTCCACCTACATCAGTTTAGCCTTGCCCACTTCATGGTGAAGCAATATGGAGTGTTTTAGCCAGTTTTTGAGTGAGGCACAATACAGGGCAGCCAATCAGAACAGAGGTTGTTTATATGTATACCACTCTTAAAGATAAAGTTACAAAGCTAGTCTGTTTTATTCTAAGCGATATAGAGAGGTTGGAAAAAGGTCATCTAAAATGAATTAAGACTGTTTTGAGTACATAAAACCGAACAAAAGTAGACCTCAGGTGAAAAATGCACCATGCAAGATGTTGTAGGTGGAGTTCTATGGTGAACTGTTTTGATGGGAGGGTTCTTGTAATGTTACAGAGAAACAAAAGTGGCCAATCGTCTGTTTAGCTGTCATGTAAAAGGGAGGTACCCTATCCATATTTAGCATGTCCTTGATTTCACAGCATCACTAATGCTGTAATGAATCAAAACATCGCCCACAGGTCTACGCTAGAATTTCTCTCTCGCTCTCTCTCTCTCTCTCTCTCTCTCTCTGTCTCTCTGTCTGTTGCATGTTAACTCTCATCTGTCCTTTCTTCACTCTCTGCATATATTCCCTGATCACTCTTCCCCATTTCCCATTCCTCATTTGAATGATCTGACCCTCACTCTCTCACTCCTCTGTATGTAGCTCCACTCCTATTTGTTCTCCTTATCTGTTTCACTCCTAATTGCATCTTCCTCAATACACCCTTTCCATCCTACTAGCTGACTCAGTGGTCGTACCCTCCCTCCATATTTGCATTTATTTTTCAAAATACGTGTCAGTAAAATATTGAAAAATATGTACATATATTTTACATGTATGTAAATGTTACACATCATATATGCATATATTTAAATATATTAGCATATATCTGCTTATATTGGTATATGTTTAAATGTAAAAATGGCACTTTTGAACATATTTTATATTAAATCTATATGGTATTTGCTCTTATCCAGATTACTGTTTATTCATGTTGCAGATGTAAGGGATTGTAGTGTTTTGTAGTTTTGTCCAAGGACTCTTATTGGTATAGCAGTGCCTTTCTTGCCTATACAGGGAATTGAACACTAGTATATTATATTTTAGATATTACATTGTATACTACAATGGGAAATGGGGGACCAGTGTCAGGAGGCTTCAGCCTACATACAATAATTTAAATAAAAACTAGATTAACAAAGTATGCCTACATTTAGAGCTACTGTACTGTCATTATATCTAATGGCAAATAATCAATAAAGTAATACTCAAAACAACAATATTAGTGACAAGAATATACCATAGTGTTATACCAAACAGGCCAGGTAAATATCAGTAAGCTGTTAGCAGCACCTTATAGTTGTTTTCAAGCCTTTTTGACAACCCAAAATGCAAGCTCCGCCCCCTCAACTCCTCCTCAAACGCACAAAGACAACCAGATTTACAAAAGAGCATTGCTGACTATCAGTACACAAAACAATTTATTTTGCCTCTATTTGATTCAAAATGTATACTTATGGCAATATTGTTAGGCACCTGACAGCTCCTTAGCAACTCATTCACTCTGAATGATATTTTATAGACTATAAACAGGTATAAAGAGGTTCTTCTCTGAGGTAACTGAATTGTCTCAAAAACAGAAAACAGTGATTTATAAATATTCTTTGACCTGTATTTGAATGAAAACAGTACAAGGGCAAGATGCTTAATGTATTATTTTACTAACTTCATTGTTTTGCCAACCAAAAAAGTTGGGACAGGGGAATGTTAGAATATTTTGACAAACCATTGTTAATAAACTCCATCAGTTGCTGCATCCACAAATGCAAGTCTATGTCAACAGTATCCAGAAATGCTGCTGACTTCTCCAGGCTAAACCTCATCTGTAACGGACTGATGCTCAGTGGAAACAAGTTTTGCAGTCTAATGAGTCCACCTTTCAGATTGTGGAAATAATGGACATTGTGTTCTTTGGACCAAAGAAGAGGAGTACCATCCAGATTGTTACCAGCATAAAGTGCAAAAGCCAGGGTCTGTCATGGTATGGAAGGCTATTAATAGGTATCTTGCACATCTGTGAAGGCACCATTAGCACTGAACACATTTTGAGCAACATATTCTGCCTTCTGGATGATGTCCTTTTCAGGGACACCCACAATTATTTCAACATGACAAGGCCAAGCCACATTCTGCAAAACACAACAATGAAAGACCCGTATGGTTGCACAGCCAAAGACTTGTATAACAGAAGATCGGTGACAAATTCTGCTTTCCAAACTGGATCAGTTTGTCTTTAGACCTCAAATGTTGTTAAAAGGAAAGGTGATGTAACACAGTGGTAAAATGCTCTTATCACAGTTTTTTGGAATGTGTTGCAGACATTAGATTTGGAAAAAGTGTATATTTACAAAAAACAATGAAGTTAACAAATATTGTGGGTTTTTTAAGTGTTCAAATCAATACAGGTAAAACAAAATGTACTAATCCCTGCTTTCTGTTTTTATTAGCTTTTTGTGTACTGTTCCAAGTTTTTTGTAATTGGGTTTGTATGTAAACCAAAGTATAGGCTATGTGCTCTTTGTAACAATTTTTCTGTGTGTGGAAATACATCACACATTTTGACATATATTGCACAATGATTTTAAATTCATATATATGAAGACATAGGTAGTCTTTTTTCTGTTTGTTCTGTTTCTCTTATTCTCTCTCTCTCTCTCTCTCTCCTATTAATTATGTTTGTTTTGTCTGTTTGTCTTGGTCCCATCACATCTCATCAGTGTTACATCAATAAGTTGTGTGTTCAGAGTTTCTTAGCCCCTTCCTGCCAGGACCATGCTACAGCCCTTCAACAGCTTTGATCCCACTCACTCTCGCCTCATTGTTCTAAAAATCAAAGCATTTCACCACTGGTCTCCTCTCTGTTCTCCCTCTAAACAGCTTGAAAGAAAGGATGGCGAGATAAAAGGGCTGAGGTGAAGTGCCCGGGCTAACTGCCCCCATTAATGAGAGTTTAATCTCAACAAACGCTTGTCGTCTTCCAGAGGCTGCACAAACATTTGCTCTACACTTAGTCAATACTCCAGTCCTCCAGCCTGATTTATGTAGTATATAATAGGTCTTCTGCTGTAAAGATCATGCTTGGGGCTGATTGCTGTGAGAACCTGACTTAATAATTGGAGTGAAAGTGAATTGAATGGCTGCCTTTATTCCCCAGGGCACTCATTCAGTTGCAGTGCGGTTCTGCTCAGGGCAAAAGACCAGCCTGAGTACCTCTATTCTCTAATGGCTCGCCCACTGAACACTCTGTCATAAATGGAGCAGTAAGTCAGAAATCTAAAAGCATGCCAGCTTGGTCTATATAATCTGCTAGCAGACTGTAGATCACCTAATTGAACCTAATTTAAACTAATTGAACACAATTACCTTTACATGTGCAGTGCAGTTAATACCTTAATTACATCAGGCCATTAATTTTTGACATTTATGCCTAGAGTCATTTTTTTTACATTTGATTTACATGACATAATTTTTTGTAATTCCGCAAGCACATGTTTAATAAAGTAGTTACGAAATGAGTTACATAATTACATTCACATTACACGACTTGACAGGTTCCTGTTATAAAAAGGTGCGCTTGTTTCAATGTCAAAGACGACAAGAATAGGCAAAAAAGTAAGGCATATTGTTTCTTTCTGCAAAAAAGATGCAAAACAATAACTGTTCTTCAGTGGTGAACCATGACTGTTAGTGCTAGGCCTTCCATTACAACAAAAAACTTCTACAATAATGATAATATCTAATAGCACTACACTATGTGTTTTTAGTGGTATGTTAGTGCTGTTAGTGCACGTAAACATTGGTTGGCTGTTCTACATTAAACATGGACATTTGAAGCTTGTAAAAACCCTTTATGTTTTGTTTGAAACTTGAAACATGTAGTTTACCTTCTAGGTAGCAATCTTGTCAGTGATTCTTTCAGCAAAGAGTCACCTCATTCTAACAACTGACTGCAACCCATTGGTCAGAGACACCTTTAACACCCTTTATAGTCAGAGACACATCTGCAACTTCCAGAAGACCTTTTTGTATCGCTAAATTGGTCCCATTTACTGTGGATCAAAACATGATTTGTTGATTTAATGGCCAGTTTCTAATTTTGTTGGGAGTTAATTTTAGGCCTTCTGTCCAGCTCTTGACCAATGGGGAAGCTCACTTGGCTATATCTACATAGACAGAAAACAATTCTGATTGGACAGTTTTCCATTAAACATGTCAAGATTTTAACCCTTTTGTTTTCAACCAACACTAAATGACACAAGAATAGTGATATGATACTTACAGAGTTTAAACACAACAAGCATGGTGTTCCTATTAAATGACAATTAACAAAAATCAAGTATCAGTTCCCAGAAATCTCCTATGCTTTTCATCAAATTCAAACCATGATAAGATACCTTTTCTTCTGTTTGCGAACACAAAAGCAATAACGATAACGAAAGTTCACTTTCTTTAGATTCTAAAGAATTGCTCTCCTTGTTTCAGTGAGTTACGAGTGAGCAAACCAGTTTTTTTAAAAAAACAGACGTTTCAAAGTCTATACGTCGTGGGGCAATTAGGAGGCTTAACTAAAGTAAAATGCTAACGGAAAGCTATTATGATGCTTGGTCATTTTTTTCCAGCGTGTTCCTTCTAAGAACATAAACCAGAGATAACAATGTGTAATACTGCAGTGAGAAGTTAATGCAATCTGTCAAAACCTGGACCTGTCAGACTCTCAGACATCAAGGTGACTTTACCCTGAAATAGCGCCCCCTCTCTCTTTACTCGTCCGCTCCTGTACCTGTTTAACCGGGTGTTGGGCCCTGCTGGATGTTAATTACGACTTGTCCCATCAAAGCCTCGGTCAGTGCGTGCAGCTGTCACAGAGATGAAGGAGCTGACCTTTTGAATGCAGCTCGAAGTTCAACATCATTGGTTCATAACAGGTGACCCAAGTAATACACACTGAACCAACAGTAGGGGGTGGCACTGTATGGCAATAGATTTTCTCTCACTTATTGCCATATTGTATAGGAATGATTTAGGTGTGTTTGTGTGTGTCCCTTTTTAACCAAATGCATGTGCATATTTCTGCGTGCAGGAGGGACCCTGCTGCGTATTGCTCTGAATAAAGCCTGCTCTCTCTCTCACGGGACAGCAGAGAATATAGTTCATGTGCGTGTGTGTTATAACAGCCTACTGCATGTGTAGCTTTGTCTGTTTATTAGAAAGAGCCAGACTGTGGGATTAGTTTCTTTTCAGGGGGGATCAGAACAGCGTGAATGGGTGCATTTGCAGGTCCCGCAGTTGTGCCCCTGTGCATTTTCCTTCAGTAAAGTTGATGGAATGTATTTCAGTGGATATGATTCACACAACTGGATTTTCATCTATGTAAGTGAGCAAGCAAGTCAGGTTTTTACTGTGTTTAAATGCTATTTTTATTGGGGCAGTTGTACACTATTTTTTGAAATGAAGAAAGCTGCAGTTGTGCTATCCACTTTATCTCAGCATGGCTTCCTCTGTGGAGAGTGTGAACTGCTTTCACAGCAGGGGGTTCCTCCCCTTTCACATCTCATTGCTCACTAGCAGCTAACACAGATAACATTTTACACACAGAGAGCCAACAGTGTCCTACTTAATCTGATAGCAAACATAAATTTCTTGAATTATATTAATTAAAAAATTCCATTCTGACAGTGAAATGGCCACTAGAAACAGGCTGCAGTTCCCAGGGGCTTTGCATGGCCTGGGCTTCTGGGGCTTTTTAACCAGCCCTGAACCTTGTAAGTTATAACATTACATTTACCTGGTATGTTGAAGGGCCTGTCAGGTTCAGGTTGGGTTGCAGAGCACTAATTTTTATCAGCACACAAAATGACCATGACAGAATGTTTTGTTTTAGGGTGATCTTTTCTATGTAAAATATTGTTTCTTGGTTGGTTTTAAGCAAGAAGAGTTTTAGTTTTAAAATATATAAAGACTATAGATAAAAGGTTTCTGTGTTACCAGGACATTTAAAAGAAGACATACAGAAGAGATGGTTGATGTGCAGAGAGAAGAATGTGGAGAAGACTTTAAAAATGGCATTTCTGGGGAAACATTTTTGTTTTTAACGTCTTCTTTCATTTTCTGCCACAAATAGTGTTCATTCCTCTTTTTTGCTTTTTATGATTTTGTTTCTATGATAGGCCAGTTATCATTACTGAATCAATGCATATGTTGTTCATGTGTAAATACTCATATTAAATAAAAAAGTAGCAACTACACATTTTACAGTTTATTTATAAAAAATCCAATAGATGGTATTCCAAAACAATTCTACGGTGGGCTTGGCTGAATCCCAGACTTTTACAGCCTCAGCTAATGCCCCTGTATGTTCCTAAATGGTTCTTGCCTTGAACAGTCCTAGAAAAACCCTTAATTGGTATAGAAATTTTTCATTGTGTTGAGTTGGTTGGTTCTTTAAAAGGTTCTGCATATTCACATCTCATTTACAAAAATAAGTCTTTAAAGAAGCATCCACTGAACGGGTTTTAGTGGACCAGGGATGGTTCTACAGCATCACACTAAATAACCTTCTCTGGTACTTGTAAGAGTGTGCCAAGGATATCAACATGGCCTCAACTGCAAGTCTGTTAGAACTTACACAAGCCAACTCAAAGTAGTTATAGCCTTTCTAATATCTTGATTCACATTAAATCCACCAAAATCGCTACCGCTTGTTATAATTCATACAGATCCGTTTTGAGATCAGCTTGATATTGTAAAATCACAATGAGGTCTCTTTTGCCGTAATACTGCTGATTATCCTCTCACATTATGAGTAAGGCATATAAAAAGAAAAGGTGAGAAAGCTCCTGAGCTGCCTGGTTATAGGAGGAGCATTAAAGGTTCCACGCGTGGCAGTTTAAACATTAATATAGCAGCAAACTAAGTAACTGTGTCCTGAGCAGAGAATGAAGTCATACTTCCTCAGTGTGTGTTGTAATCCGAGGTAATCTGTTTTTTTTTTTTTTCATATCCGGTCCGGCACGCGCGCATGTTAGTCCTGCCATGTGAAAATGTCGGCCATCCCTACGATTTGTCTTGCCATCCTCATGAGACAAACACACATGCAAGATGGCAGAGCGCAGTAGGAAACCTTCAGGTGAAAGTGACCCAAATATTACTCCACCGAATATTCCTCAAAGTTGATGAGACTTAAGTTGGCTTCCTATTTGTATCTTCCTGTTCCGTCTTAAATCGTACAGCAGTTCTATTCTGCGCCTGAGTCACCTGAATGGTGAACTGCCACACCATTTAAGGTGAAACAGGAAAATTCAAACAAGAAGCTAAGGCACCTGAATGTAACTACTGCACAATTTAAGGTGGAATGGGAAAATCGAACAAGAATCTGGCAAATAGGAAGCTGGCAAATAAGAAGCTGACTTCAGCTTCATAGGGAGTTGAAAGGCAGATGGGCAACATCAACTTATTTTTAATGTTTCACAGAAGCAGTAAGTCAGTATTGTTATGTCCTGTTTGCCAATGTTTGAGATAGCAACTGATTAGCATCACAACAGTTGTTCAGGGTGGTTTGACATTATATGCTCTGTTCCACACAAGCTTTCTGATTTCTTTACAGTGGTGTTGATAGGAGCTAGGGGTCATGATATCTACAGCACAAAATATAGCCCTTGTATTGTCATTTTATGGCCTGCATGTTCCTCCAGCATGAATATGTTTTAAAAGTATGTTAGTCCAAAATCTTACCTCAAACAATGTCTCAGGAATCAGGCAGTGTATTTGTAACCATCTCATGTAATAACCTTCTGTGTTCTGGTTCCTATCACCACCACTGTGAACAATTTGGACTCTTGGAATCTCTAGTGTTGCACATTTCACATCAACCCACTCTGAATGACTTTGTTTACTTTAACTTTTAAATCTTATCATGAAGAAAATTTAAAAGGTCACTGGAAGGTTTTGGAATATGTTTTTTATCCATGACAACAAAATACAATATGAAAAACTGATACTCAATAAATAAAATGTATTATTAATGATAATTGCAACAATTCCTCTGCCAACCAATGTAGTTCACGAGCATGTCATGGTTACCAAGCAACATAACAGTCAAAGGTTATTACACGAACAGTACAATGGTTTTGAATAATTTGTCACATAATACAAAATTGTACTGGTGAGTGCAGTCATGTCTGTGTATATCTAGTGTTTTCAGCCTATTAGATTTTAGATCTGGATCTGTTGTTTTATAAGTAGGACTTAAGTAGGATTAGAATTAGCAAGTTTCTAAATTGTTTTTCTTCCTTTCAGTGTGATCTAATCTTTCCTTACTCTTGGCCATAAATGTATTACTTGATTTAGAGCCAAGCAAGAATAGCGTGTCATTTTTCTTTCTCTGCTAGAGCAGGATTATGAATTGTTCAATCTATTGGGCACAAATCGGAATGGACATGAAGAGTGTCATAAGGAGAGAGAAAGCTTTGTCAGCTTGTCAGATCATCTTTTAAGACTAGTCATTTTCTTTCTTTTTGCTTCAACACTTTCCATATCTGCAAATTAAACTGGTAAATCAAAGGTTAGATTAGAACCTGCTAAATAAAGCCAAGTTTTCCGTTATGACCCAATCCACTGAAACCTCTTCTTCACTCTGGACCTGCTAATGTTCCATTTTCATATTTCTGATTTCCCATAAGCCCTTTTTCTCTATACCTATCATGGTCTTCCGTTTAGGCCTTTTCTCTTATTTTCTTGTTTTCTCTCCTTCTTTCCATTTCCATTTGTCCTTGCATTTATCTCTCTATCCTTGTCCCTATTTTTTGTTATGGTCCAGTCCCATGAAACCTCTTCTTCACTCTGCCTTCTCCTGCTCCACTTCCATGCTTTGTTTACCATACACTTTTTCTCTACATCTCTGGGTCTTCTTCACATTGTTTTTTCCTTCCTTCTTTCCATTTCCATTATTTTCTCTGAATTTGTCACTCTATCCCTCTCTTAGTCAGAGGCTGGTGACCAGTGAAGTGTCTCATTGAGGAGACGGGTTGGTGGACAGCAGGCAGGCAGAGAGAGAATATCAGCTCGCTGAGAGACATGTTTTGATTCCTCATTGCCTGAACACAATCAGCAAGCTCCTGCTCTCCACAGTCAACAGTGATTTATCAGTGGGACTCAGTGGGTGATCATTATTCTGAAGGCCTCTCTGCTGGCTGATCAGGACCATCAATTCCACTGGTTGATAGTAGAGATCAGAGAACACCCGCCAGGCTAGGCTTGACCTCATTTTACGGCAACCGCACTGTGTGGGGAACCTCGTTCCTCATGAGATTGCGGGCGTCCCGCATTCACACACTCTCTCCTTTCCAGCTTCTTCTTAAGATCCTTGTCCTAGTTGGTTGTAAACTAAACTTACACTGAGAGTAGATGTACAAAGTCAATTTCTAGACCTTTTTATGTGTTGGAGATCCTCAATGGATATAGGCATCATTATTAGGCATTGTAGTCAACATTATTAAGATACAACAAAACAAGCAGGCAGGAGCAAACATAGAACTGGAACTGAAAAATACTGAAGAAGAAACAAGAAGCTACACATAGAGAGAATAAACACATTAACATAAAAGACCTAACAAACAAAACTGCATATACACAGAGACTATCTAGACATGGCTGGGGAACAGTGAATAAGAGGAGCAGCATTTATTCCTTGTTTTTTTTTTTATTATTGTGGCACACTAGGGAGGAGACAGGGTGACACAAACATGTAGCAATAATGGACACAGGAGAAGTCTGTGGAGTCAGGATGGGAAATTGAAGACACTTTGTATGTTGGATAGGTTTCAATGTTTTCCTTGCATCTCCTAGGATATAAAACATCCTCGCTAAACTGTGGATTCACTGATGGAATCTGTTGTTTTATTTCTTTTTTAAATGTATTAACTTATTTATTATTTATTATTCGTTATTATATTTTATGTTATTTGTTATTATGTTATCATTTAGCCAGTAGTAAACATGCATAACAAGCAAGTACATTAGTGATGCAGACTACTTTGTAATATATGTTTGCACATGATGTGCACAGCTAAGATTGTTCTTGGTCTCACCTGGGCAATACTTTGTTTGGTGCATAACATTCTTTCTATAAATTAGTCTTGGCTATAACCTATTTAACAGTTAACATCTTAGTACAACCTGCCTCTGGAGAGTCACAGCACCACACAGTTGAATGCACTGCACATCTCTGTTCTTTTTTTTTACTGGAAAGTCTGAGGCAGTCCTTTGCTAATATGCCACTGGTTAAATACATCACACAGCCTGATCCTGAGATTAGTTAATGATTAGAGGATATAATATGGCACTAAGCTTTAAAGAACATGTTTATCATTTCACAAAATGAATAAGGTAAATCTTAACTTCAGTCAGTTACCTGATAGTCAGAATCTCTAATCTCTGCTCATGCTGTCTTGCCTGGACTCCCAAATAAGAGCATACAGAGTGCAGTATGTTCAGAATTGCACTGCACGTATTTAGCCAAGACCCAAAGATTTCCACATATCACTCCAGCTTTAGAGTCTTTGCATTGATTAAAGAAAGAATTCATTTAAACATGTTATTGTTGGTTTATAAATCTTTACATGCCCAAGCTACAGGTTCTTTTGGTTCCTCAGATTCATTCTCCAGTATCGCTTAGGTCTGGATCCTCAAACCTGATGGTAGTTCCATGTTCAGAGTTATGTTCTATGCACTCTCAGAAATAAAGGTGTGAAACTGTTACTGTTGTCATTGGGGTGGTAACCTCAAGGGTACAGCTCAGTAGCTTTAGTCGGAGAACAAAATTGTACCATAATCCATTGAAATTATATGCTCTAAATTGTATTCACTCCACACACCCCGTCTCGTCTCCATTTTGTTGTTCTGTTTTAAATCATTAGGTTATCAAACATATAAATATGTAATTTTCCACTGAAAAAAATATTATTTAAGGTACACAATTGGACCTTAAAACCATTGTTGTACTTTTGGGGGTACATTTTCATTGTTTGTACCTTGATGAATAAAAAATGTACCTGCACAGAACCTTTATTTCTAACAGTGTGGACCACTGTGCTTTTAGTGTATTGGGTCCATGAATGATATGGAATGAGTTACTTGAGTCTCTAAGAAATTCTGAATCTTTACCTGTTAAGAACAATCTTAAGCCTTTTCTGTTCATGAATTAATTTTGTGTTTATTTTTTTGCAAACGGCACTGAGTTGATGCTGTCATGAAAGTGTGCTATATAAATAAAAGTTTGTATTATTATTATTAACCTTTATAAGCCTAGAGTTAGTATCATTGTTTAAATGCAATACACAATGATGTGATCAATTACATCGTTAATTACATAATGAATTACATTTACATTCAATTTACATTCTGTATCAATAGGTTTGAGTCTGCAACTTCTGTTTGTTTAGATGTCAACAAATGCTAAACACATGTCAAATATGCAAAGGAAGTTTAGGTTACCTCAAACAATACCTTTTCTCAAAATTCAGTTTGATGACAAAATTGCCGATCTTATTCTTACAGACACAAATGTGATGCTGATCGAAAGTTTATACACTTTCAAAAGAATTTCTCCACTTTTTTGGATGTAAGCGAGCAATAATTAATGTCATGTTACAGCATACATTTGTTATTGCAGATGAGGACTGCACATTCTAAGAGTTTAAGTCATATAAAGTCTGCAGGTACTGAAAATTAGCAAGCTTATTAACTGACTCTGACACTCTGTGCCCTTCCTTACTCTACCCTAGCTTCATCAGCCACACAGTAATATTGATCTAAACTGGTACTAAGTGTATATCCCTTCATTTATTTAAGAAGAGGCATATGACACACAACAGCTTGACAAAGATTGCAGGAAGCTGGCCTGACAGCCATGGCATTCCACTCTTTTGTCTGCATCTGTCTTCATCTGCCACCTCAAATAAGCAAATACTGAGTGCGGAGCATTATTTATCCAGACAGCTGGGGCTACAGAGGCGGTTGATACTATTTGAAATGTGAAAGCATGTTACTTTGATTTGGGAGAGAGCTCTGCGTCATCATGTTCCACTGCTGCTTCTTGCTTTTCTCATGTCTCTGAGATGCTTCCATTGATGGCCCAGTTTAGGGCTGTTTGTTGCACTGTGCATTGCACAACTGTGTGACAACAAAGCAGTCAATATCCTTGTGCCTCCAAACTATTCTGGACACCGGCCCTCCAGGACTGGAATTGTGCACTCCTGCCCTACATTATTAAAAATGAAGGTACCTTAATGGTTCTTGTGCCAAGAAAAAACATGAATTTTAAACTTTAAAAAGCTTCTCCAGACTTTTATTTACAAAAATCTAACCATATATTGAATGGTTTTAAGGTAAAATGAAGCAAAAATGGTTCTTCTATGCCATTGTTCTGAAGAGTTCTTTTTTGGAGCTATTTTTAGGAGTGTATTCGGTTTTTGTTGAGCATTTTTAGCTCCTCGTTCAGTTGATCACTGAATAATAGTGGACAACTCAGCATGTTCATCATTTCTTTATCAATTCATGTGCATTTTGATGTCTCTTATTTTAGTGACAGAAGATTTATCCATCAATGAAGATAATAAAAGGTAATACATCTTGCTCAAACTCAGGGAGCAGAATGCTTACAAAGGCTTATTTGAAGACTACTTAATGAATTCACTGTCAACTCTCAGTGAACGGTGTTAACCTTCACCTATTGACTACTTGGTTACCGCTGCCTGGGTTTTTCATGAACCCATGAAGCATAAAATAATCAATAATGTGTTACAAATAACTCAGTTGGTTTTCGCGATTAAAGTTCACTGTGGGAAGCTTTTCCCTTTGGGGAATGATTGCGGTTTTATGCAGACAGAGCAATGGAGTGAAATGGAGGGCGGGGAGTCTGCCTGAGAAAATGAATTAGACTTCCATTATAATGATGACAGAGCCATATGTTTGCTTAAAGACTTTTTTCCATGTCAAGATTTGTGTAGTTTGTTTGCTGGCATGGGAAAATGGGATTCCATTATTGCTGTCTATAAATTGGCCACATTATGGCTGTTGGCTAAAAAGCTGCACTTTTTGAATGTTCTGAGCTTAATCACTTTAAACTTCACATGCTTAAGAACCCGTTAACCTTCACTTTGTCTTCAGCCTTATGTTTTTTTTCTCCTCCATGCATGCTGTTGCTCTACATTTACATGCATATGGCCCTGAGCCTGCATCTTCTAGGTCACTCCATGTGATGCAATTGCCATTTTTTCACTCCATGTATTTCAGGTGCAATATTTCTAACAGGAATGCTTTTTCACTTTCCACACACGGCGGTATGACCTGAGCCCAATTGGATTTATATCGATATGCCTTCGTTCCTCAGCTTCCCTGTGGTCTCACTGGGGTCTATTGTGAATTTAATCAAGTAGTCCCTCTTACATGGCCGTGTAGCATTTTATTGATCTCCGCTCCTTGCGGTTTAGGGCACAAGTTACGAGAATGTTTTGATGGATTGGTTGGAAAGGGTGGAGACACTACAAGAGATTTGTAATGGATTGCTATGAAATGAGAAGAAATGAGAAAGAAATTTGCACTCCCTTCCTTCGTATTCTTTGCATTCGTCCTTTCCAGAGCAGTTCCGTACATAAAGATAACTGGCCTGCCTTTAAACCGAAGATGGCTTTGGCCTCTTGGTTTGATATATTAAGCTTCCCAGATGAGGACAGATTTCTTTGCCACACTCTCTCTTTGCAAAGCTAATCATTTGATACATAATTCATTTATGCAACATGTACATGTGTTGGAGCCAGTTAATTGAATTACCTCGCTCAAGGGCAAAGAAGCGGCTGCAGAAGACTTTCCCCCATGTTGAGTCCAAAAAGATCCATTTAAATGGTGGCAGTGGAAGTAAATAAACAGATGGAGTTTGGCAAGAGCGTGAGCGGGGTAGTGACGAGGGAGCGCAGACCTTCAGAGTTGCTTCACAGCTCAGCATGGCTCTGGAGGACTATACCCTCGAAATATTCAGTGACTTTGCACATGATCTGCTCAAGGCTGGAGCTGAACTCCAGATCAGTGTCAGTGAACTTTGTCCATTCACAGACAGCACTGTCCAAAAGTCAGTGACCACCCTACATTTATTTCATTTTCTCTGGGGTGGCCAGCCCTATTTTCTCTTTTCTGAAAAGCTACACATCCTTTCAGACCCATGGTGTTGAGTTATCTTCTAAAGCAAAAGTGGAGCTTGATTTTGTTATATCTGTCAAAGATGAAATAGTACTTATCTGAGGGTGACAGTTTTGTTGGTCTACCAGGTCTTGCAGAGTTGTTAGAGTCCCATTTCTCTGTATCTTTTAATAATGTTTTGAACTCCAGTTTTAGAGACTCTTGTTTTTTCACTTATTTTTCTGTCTTTCCTCTTGCTAATGCAAGTGGATTATTTCATATCTCCTAAAAAATGAAAAACTTGAACTCAATGGCTGTTTTGAATGGAAATGAAATAAACGAAGGGTGACCTCTGACTTTAGAACAGTATTGTAAAAACAAGGCGTCTTGAATCAAGTTAAGATATGGAAAGATATGAAAGATATGAAGTGAGACCATTATTGATGTCAGTGCCACAGTTTTCAGAGTCTTGAAACCCAGAAGACTACCCTTCTATGCCACAATTTGCATTCAAATGAGAGCATAATGTGATAGTGTGAGAAATTCCACGCTGCCACCATGCTTCATTCATTTAGTTGTCAAGGGATTGAAGCTGTTTCTTCAGGTTTATCTTTGCTCTTTCTTTCTATTCACATTTGCAGTGATGTCTTTCCTCTGTTGTGTCCCTCCTCTGCTGAATCTATCTTCATCTAAACTGTAATTTTAATGTTCCCAATTCTGATCAGGCTCACCATTTGCTGATGTTCATACTTTTCCCACTTTTTAAAAGCCCTTTGCTAACATATGCATAGTGTAAGTGTAATGTTGGATTAACTTTCATGAAAATTAATTTGTTGCGGCTGATAGTTCTTTTTGATAGCTTGCCCTGCACTTTATTACCATGCACTCTATATGTTCTGCCTCAGAAAGATGAAAAATGAAATCAGGGTTATAATTGGTGTAGATAAATCGGGTATACATCCAACTCAGAATAGCATGAAGAGCGTGTTTGACCTCAGTGAAGGTCTCATGTTATATTCACACTGCGTTGCATTATTCATGTGTTTGAGGTAACCTTCAGAAGCTACTTACATTTTCTCACTTTATTCATTTATATTGCCTTGTGTTGCCTTTATTAGCCAAATACTGAAATGCTCTGCTTTTACTGGGTAAAAGCACTATCAATCAAGTGTCCTCAACTCTTTATATAAAAGATCAAGGAGGATGACATAATGGGTTCTGTTTCATTCAGGAAAGGCAGCTGGACGGCTAGGCAAAAGGGCTGAAATATTAATATGATACATCTGAACTAGACTATGTCAAAACAATGATTACATGTGTTTCTTCCCCAGGTTACTGTGCAATTTCTTTAATCAAAATGCTTTCCATTTTTCAGTATGGTATTAGTCCCCCATGCTGCCCACAATACATTTTTGCCAAAATAACTACTTGGGCAATGTGACACTTACTTAAAGAGACTTTATTGGAGCTTTATTGGCATGATTTCCAGTGCTATGGTGATACGTGCAGATCAATGTTATTGAGGTGAAATCTCCATAGTGTCTGGAGCCATGAAGCTTATTGAACTCGAGCCGACCCACTAGCTCTGTTCACGGAGTGACACTGAAACAGATCTTGAAGAATAACCATATAAAACACTATTGTTATGCACACTGGCCAAGAGGGCACTCAATCTGAGGGCAAAACGGCAGGGCATCAAGGGCCCTCTGGGCTCTATATGGGGGTTGGGGTAGGGTATGGTTATGAACTGTACACCCTGTTTTAGGAAAAACCCTCTATCAGATTTTGTTTTGTAATGTGAATCATTTGTTTTTGTAGAGCACAGTATAAGGCTCAGGATGTCTCGTAATATAACATTACAAGGGGGGAGTATTTTCTCAAATTGAGTACTGGTGAGGTTCCAGTGGGTGAAGCAGAACAGTTTCTCACCTCTGCTTATGACTCTAATTTTGTTGAATAAGATGCATGCTTATTACTGATTATTCCAGTCTGCTGCATTGTGGTGGGCTCTTGAGTCGTTAGAAGGTTACGTCCTTTCACTGGGACCCGAGCTCAGTTCCTATGAGCTTTTTTGCACAGCTTCTCTGAGTATACAACTCCACATTGGTGCATTTTGTCTTCTTATCTAATTTATGTGTGCAAATATGCCTGTACTCTGCTAAGTTTTAGTATACTGTTTTTCAGCTCTTTGGGCTATTTGTCTGGAAGTTGTTCTTGAATGAAATAGAATGTGGAGTTATGAGTCTAACCATGATGGAACAAAGGCCATCAGACCGCATTGTCACTCTAAATGTAATGTTAGGGATTAATATCAAGACAATATTAGGATAAGGATGTGTCCTTGTGTGCAAACTGTGTTCATGCATAATGAGTGATACAGCATAAGATCATTTGTCTAACATGCTTCTACCTCAGATATATGCTCTGCTTAATATTTCAGCCCTTTGGGACAGCCATCTAGCATGCTTATTACTACCAGAGTTATCGAGTTATGTTCCATTCATAACTTCACAATTTGGACATTTGCTCTATATTGAGTGTACCACTTGATTATCTGTCAGTTTAGGGTCAAGCACTGATAAGGCAGTGCTAGGAAAATCTAATAATTTGGGCTTCTTGTGCAACAATTGGACATCTTGTGAGTAAATGACTGAGCCTATCTGATGATCTATTTCTCTTGCATGGAATTTTATATATATCTCAGTGTAGCACTGTATAAAATGATTCCTACTATCAGCAGACAGGTAGCAGTGGTAGGTTAATTGTGATATTGCTAAAGCATTGCCAAGGAATCATTTGATTGTATTACCAAAGCAAGGACATTTGCATCCCATTTGTCTTCAGTGTTGTTTGAGGTCTCTAATCCTAATCCAGGAGAAGTGAGTGCCACACACTGAGCACATGATTACAATCTGAAGCCAATTATAAGGTGATGGGCTTCCCCTTTCTATCTCATTATCTTCTTAATTAAAACACATAGTCGATTCTCTCCCTTGAGTGCCTCCTCTCCTCAATTCCCAAAGGAGTTGTCTTTGTCTCCAAACCCCACAACAGAACAGAATCAGAGTGGCATGCATGATGAAGGCATTTAAAAGTTGATGATAATAATGTAAACAACCAAAGAAAGGCTAGATCACTGAAGGATCAATAGTAGTAGGTTTGAATGCCACCAGTTTTCCCAGTGGAGATTTTATAGTGACTACTGGTGGATTTAAACTGATTTCAGTCTTTGGCAGAAGATTCAGAAAGTAATAACCAAGACAATAAGTCAAGGACAATTTTCTGTGTATAAATGTTCCATTCATAAAGGCAATAATGGATAAGGACGTCCGTGCACTCCCTGTGGCCAAATTCGTTTAGGCGATTCGTTTAGGTTTAACTTTAGCTCTACTGAAGCCACAGTTTATGTATGGCTCAGTGTATTGTTTCTGCTTCATGTTTCATGCGGTTTTCATGTGTGTTGATGCCAAATACCACACAAATACTGCTGTACTGTGCACAAGTTTTATGTTATACTTAAAAAGCTATATATCTATGCAGTAAGCACTTATTTGCTTAGAAAAGACTCTAATATTAAAATAAATATGAATAGTATTGATGCAATGAGTAGTCATTTTATGTTCTCTCCTTGCAGAAGCCCAGTGCTATTTATAGTCATCATACAATACCTGTTTTGGCTAATCAGGACTTTATTACATTAAATCAGGCATGCAAACCTATGCAAAACAAAACAATAAGATAGCTCAGGGACTGGAAGAAAAGTCTGGAACCAAACATGCTAACTCTTCAAGCTAACAAGATATCAGCTACTGTTTTTTTAAAAAAAAGAAATAGTTGTTACTTTTTACTACATCAATGAATGCATTTATCAAAATGTTATAAAGCGGAGAGCATGGTGCAACCTGTTTTGTTTTTTGCTTAACAATTATTATTAGAGCTAATAATGATAATAATTTTGTACAAGCAACCAATACATTCCCGGCCAGGCGACCAGGGTCCTTTCTGTGTGGAGTTTGCATGTTCTCCCCATGTCTGCATGGGTTTCCTCTGGGTGCTCCAGTTTCCTCTCATAGTCCAAAGACGTGCAGTCAGACCAATTGGACACACTAAATTGCCCCCAGGTGCAAGTGTATGAGCAAATGTATATGTCTGTCTGTCTGTCTGCCCTGTGATGGACTGGCGACCTGTCCAGGGTGTTTCCTGCCTTCCGCCCATTGACCGCTGGGATAGGTTAAATATGTTCTCTGTGGAGGATGTGATAACTTATTTTCACTTACAATCAATAAAAGATAATTTGACTAGGGGTGCCCAAACTTTTCCATATGACTCTATGCTTCAAAATAAAAATGTTGAGTGAAAGCCTAAATCAAAAACATCAAATTAATTTTTTTACTATTAAGTAGAAAATATTAGCATGATAAATTGAAACATATGTTATTTACATTCTATCTGTAGTATGTTTTTGATGAAAACTCACCCCGCCATGTGGAGGCTGTACTTTAGTCTTGCCAGGTCCCACTGTGAGTTATTTACATGAAGATTTGCATCAAAACTAAAACCCCTTTGTACAACTATTCAGCGCTAATAAACAGTGGAACTGAGTAACCTCCTATGATTGTCACACCAGCCTTCTGACAGAGGAATAGAGTGATTCAACGTTCATGTGAGAGAGTGATATGCTATCCCTAACTCTGAGAGATGTATTATTTTGACCAAGCAACAGTCCAAAGCATTTTAACAGTAAACTTCATGACATGTACTCCTGGTGTTCACAGAGTCACACGACTTCACCAACACCTTGAAAGTTAATTATCTTCCTGAGTGCTTTCCTTGCATTGTTGAGATCATAATCAGGTGAAGATTACAGCGTAAGTTTGCAATTTCTCTCACATACAACATTACGCAACCCAGAGCTCAAACACAATCTGAAGGTCAAGGTGAAACTCCAAACAGATCAGGAGTTCTTAGAGAAAGTAGCTGGAAAGAATGCTAAAGCTCACACATACAGTCTGTATGTGTCTGAGATCACTAGTGAAAATGCTTCTATTTTGCATTTTTCTTAAATTTAATACAGTTTTTTTAATTACAACTGATATCGTCAGCATATCAATCTGACTGAAAAGTAGAATCTTTGAAATATTTACATGAACTTCAGAATTTCTTTGTGTCTTTGTCCTTCTTTTGCTTTAATCACAGAATGCATAATCATGCATATTTCTTTTTCATTTTACTTCTCATGGTTTTCTCAACTTTCACATTTTTCAAAATTCTAAAATTTTCTGGGTTTTTTTAGGTTTAAATGAAAAAATCATTTTTGTGATCAAGACTAGATTACATTTAGTAATTTAAATAGTGATGAATGTATACATCACTTCACTTTACATGGCTGTATGTAATGGATTGATGCCAACTCAAAGGTATCAATTCATCATCATTTAAAAAAAAAATCACATTAGACTCCCTGTTTTCTTCTTCTGAGATTCTGTAACAGATCCTCATGTTTGATAATGAATAGTACATAAGGAAATGTACTATGCTAAGCACTTGGCCTTTAAGTGAAAGCAGCTACATAAGAGAAAAATGAAGGATTGTGATGTAATGCAATGTAAATCCAAAACACAGTTCAAGAGCATCACTTTGTTCAGACCTTTGACTGTCATTAAAATGTAAAGTACTAAAAGCAATCCTAATGTTGTAAACAAAAGCCTACCCATTTGTCCTGTTCGAGCCTATTAACTTCAAGAACAATTTAATTACATTTGTGAAATAAAGCCTGTGGTACTCTGGCTAACTGCAGATGAGGTTCGGACATGATGTCTTGCTCAGGTGGGTCTCAAATGCCGTCATGCATAAAAGAAATAAGCGCTCTGATGGATGGATTAATGAAGAAAGAGGATATCAGTCAATCTCTGTGTTTACAACTTTCTTTAAAGCTTTTTATTGATCCCTGTGGTGATTTCCCCAGTTAAACACCCTCAACAAGTTTGGTAGAGCAGAGAAAACACTTAAAGGGGAATTTCACTGATTTTTCTAAATTTTAGCAAAACCTAAAGATGTAAACAATGTCATTCTGAATGGTTTGAAGTGAGAACTTCTAAAGAAGACAGTCAGAATTATTCACAGTGGTGGTGATGGGAACCAGATTTTAATTTAATGCCCCTAAAAGCTACATCACAGAAAGTTAGTACATAAAATGGTTACAAATACATTGTCTGATGCCTGAGACTTTGTTTTATGCTAGTTTTGAAATAAGGTTTTGCCCTAAAGTGTATTTTTTATTCATTTGTGCCTGAGGGTTACATGCAGGGCATTGTAAGGCGAAACAGTTCCTACAGAAAACTTTTTTTCAGTATTTACTACAATGTTTCTATTTTCAACATTACAAAGCTCAGAAGCCACATAAAGGTTTATTGTTAGTGTTGGGTTGTAAATGAAATGGCTGTAGTTGAATTATAGGCTTTGTGACCCCTGGTTCCTATCACCACTACTAAGTTAGTTTCTCTACAGTGCACCATTTCACATCAGCCAACTTAGAATTATTTTGTTAACGTCTCAATGAGTGAATTATTCAGAAATTTTGAAAAATGGTGGAGTTCCCTTTTAAATCAAGGTAGGGCCAAAATGCTATGTAGAAAATATACAGATGTTAGTTCAATTTTATGATTTCATAAACATTAATAGTCACAACTATGAAAAGGTGCTGCAAATGGTTCTTTGAGCAGTGCCCTAGAAGAACCACTTTTGGTTCCCTGAAGAACCCTGTTTGAAAAAGATATTTGTGTATGTGAAGAACCTTAAAAAGCTTGTAGAACCTTCCTAAAACCTTTATGTTATGTGGAGGTTCTTTAAGCTTTAAAAAGGTTCTTCATATTCACACATCTTATTTACAAAAATGGTTCTATCCATTGAAAGGTTCTTAAGGGAACCAATTGATTCTTTTATGGCATCACTCAAAAGAACCCTTTATTTTTAGGAGTGTGAGTTTGGTGAAATGTAATCACTGTGTGTGCATTGCAAGGCTCAGCATCTCACCAGTTTTAGCGATATAGTGTTTATTTACCTAACAATATTTACCATAACGGCTGCCTGGGCAGGGTGTGGAACATCATCAAGGGCATTTCTCATCCTAACCATGGACTTTTTACCCTCCTCCCATCTGGTAGCCGTTACAGGTGCCTCAGCTCCCTCACCTCACCGCTCCCACGCAGGCTCAAGAAGAGCTTCTTCCCTGAGGCTCTCTCTACCGTCCTTCTGCACTTTATATGTAAATAATACTGGATTTTGCACTTCTGGTTAGATGCTAGCTACATTTCAATGGCCCTGCCTGCACAATGACAAAGTTGAATCTAATCTAAATCTAATCTAAATCTCATGACCCACATAGCACACTTTAACTTTGCTATAGGACCAGTCATTGTCAGCTGTGAAAACCGCTAAACAGCGTATTTGCAGTGTAATGTATTGACAGGATTTGCTGAAATCTGCTCTAATGAAATGCATGTGCGGCTCTTGGTATCTATGTCTCCGTGTATTTTTTAACAATTGGAGGATTTGGGTCCTCGACGCTATTCCTAGCTCCGCCCCCACCACTTTCACTCACACACCTGCCATATTTCTGAAGGAGGGAAAACACCCCGGACCAGACCAGATCGGCTGCGCGGCTTCAGCAGTGTGATCGCTGCCGGGCAGCCTGCCCTTCCACTGAGCGGGAGGAGGGCATGGCAGGGAAAGCGCGAACGGGGCTCACAGTCAAGATCTCCAGCCGTCAGGCGAGAGGAGAGCTGCTCCCTCAGCGCGTCTGAGGCGCTCAGCATCGCTCCAGCGAAGAAGATGCGTCAACAGTCTTGAAGATTACTGTGAATGCTGGATGGCAGGTGGGAATCGGCTCCGGGTGCGCGAAGGGGAGCAGCTGTGGCGCAAAGTGTCACGGGCGGGGGCTTTCTGAATCCAACAGTTCCTCTTCAGAACTTCGCAATATGGAGACGCGGGCTGATGGAGGAGCGCCCAGTGTGAATGAAGTATCTGCTGCAGCGGCTGTGGGGTCTTCACACAGCAGTGGGACTAAGAGCCGGCAACTGGATCACTGAAATGTTTCGTTGTTTCCATGATTTGCTCTTGAGTGATCAGTAATGATATACAGTGGAACAAAACTATACATGAGGCGAGCAGGGGAAATCTATACATAATCTTCACCAGACACTGGAGACCCCAAACCGGACTGAGCCCTCCTCTGCAACAGGACTCAACCTTCAAAGAGGTAGGAGGTGCTTCCAATGGTCTGGTGGGCTTGAAAAAAAGGAGGATTGGCACCTGTTGTCGTTCTTGGGCGAGGGAGCTATATGGGGAATGTGGAGATGTGCTGCGGGGCGGGGGCGGTGCGCCAACTGTCCCAAATATAGCCCAGGTGGTCTTATACAGAGTGATGGAGACCTGTTTCTTGATGCTTGGTTTGCAAGTCAATAAAGACTGATTTAACGTGACAGCTGCAATGTTAAGCAAGCTACAGAGAGTTTAATCGTTTATTTTTGTGCAGTTCTGTTTGTACTGCACTGTTATTTTGTGTTGTGTGTCGGTGTGGATTTTGTATGTTCATTCTCATGTGCTTTTCTGCGTAAGTAGTCACTGCGATGCGCTGTTTTAGAGCATGTCCAGGCCTGTAGAAAAGACCTCAGGTCATTCCTGTTATTTCCGTCCACTCAGTAAACAAAAAAACAAACAAACAAACAAACAAGCAAATAAATAAATAAACACATTTTCATTCGATCAAATTGATCAGCACATCCAGCCTTTGTTAATATAAAATTCTATAAAATACAACTGCAGTTCATTTCGACAGTCAGACAATCCGCTTGGTCCTTGTTTGTCTGTGGGACCCCTTGAGTGACGTGTGAGAGGTCCGTGATGGACTGTATGTCGCTCTAGTGTTGAGGGGTCTCCCAGCCCGCTCCACTCTCCAAAAGCCCACCCCGCTACAGTCCGCTAAGTGCCTTTGGTAAAGCGCTGGCCTTTACGTTCGCTCTGCTGGGAAGATGGGGCCGGACATGTCAGACACGGAGCTGCCGCTGAGCCCTCTGAACAGCTCGGGTCTTCTCGGAGAGCAGGACGGAGACTCGGGAGACTCGCTTTGGGCGCAGCTGGCCGCTGGGGGCAGATTTTACGGGTAAGCAAAACAGTCGAGCTTCTGGCCATTCCACCACGGAGAGTGGTCCTGCTCTCACTGGAGCCCCGAGCCCGAGTCAAGAACATCAGACACATTCCTCCATTAAGTCGAACTGCAGGTTTTTATCAGCCGTCTTTTAGCTGCTGATCATTCATTTAGGGCTCATTATCATTCGTAGACTGTAGACTCCAGTCCTAGGACAGGCTGAACTTTGTGGTTTCCCCCACTGCAAGGTTAATGGAATCCCATCTTCATGTGCTCGCGGAATGAATGACAATTTCGTGCAATGTGGGCTGTTTTTTAACTGAATTAATTTAATGCACATTTTGAAAAATAGTGGAACTTAAAATAGAGAAAGATGTGATATTGAGATATAAAGTAGGCAGGAATCGTGAATATTAGCTCTGCTGTTGGTCATTCCACATAAAATAGAATATTAATTATGCTTTATTTTAAAACGTTTAAATCACCATTTATAGTTTTTTATTTATTTGTTTTGGGTGATTTAAATCGTTTGCTGTTCCTCTGCTGGTCTTTCAGAGCAATCTCAAGGTGAATATGTGGATTATGTCTGCTTGTGGGCTAAAGGATTACAGATTTTTTATTTACAAGCTGTGTTTGCTGTTCAGCACTGCAGGTGCATTGCTCAAGAGCTCAGCATCACATTCAGAATGGCTCGTTTACTGTCCTGAGTCAAATGAATTTATTAAACAAATACATTGTTACAGGCAATGATGCCTAGTGACACCAAATCAAACCCAAATTCCACCAATTTCTCCAAATGTCTGTATAATCCAGTCTTTGCAATCCAAAGTCATTACAAATGGTTTGATGTGAAATGACACTGATGTGAGATGACACTTTCTGTGATTTCTTCACAATGGTAATGATAGGAACCAGGGCTTACAATGTCAATGCAAATATTTTGCTACTCAAAATAGCCAGTGAACCTGCATGTGTCTTCTGAATCTTTTTATGTAATGTTAATGATGGTACAGCTGGGTTAAATCTGACAAAATACATTTTCTTTGCATAGTGTTCTTCCTTACAACACGTTATATGTATCTCACTGCCATTAATGCATTTTTAAAAATACATTTTAAGCCTAAACTATAAACCATTCTTAACCATTCCATTTAGTAACTTTCTGTGAGGGAGTTTTTAGAGGCATTAAACACTGGTTCCTATCACCACCACTGTGAACAATTCAGACTCAGTGAGTTTCTCTAAAATGGCTAATTTCACATCAAACCACTCTGAATGACTATGTTTACATTGTAATCATTGAAATATGCAGAAATTTTGAAAAATCTGTTCCTTTTTTAAAGGCCCTGGCAGCTGTCTATGACCCAAAAGGAGATATAAAATGGATGATTATATTCAGTTAGTCCTTGTTCTGTGCTACAATATTTGCTTCATGGGTAATTGTTATAACCTTCCAAAAGATTAGGAATAGAAAGTCTAGGGGTGTTAAACTGTACATTGAACTGTATAAACTATTTGCCTAATATTGCACTATGTCTAATTTCCATTCGACATTGTTGTCGGGGGTCATTATCATGATCTCACCCAGGTGGGTCTCAAGCAGCATCATGGCTGCTAGCCAAAATGAGCACAGCTTTGACGGATGTAAGTGAAGAAAAGAATGTCAGTCAGTGTCCCTGTTGTTGTGCACTGTATTGATCCCTATATAATGTAGTAATTTCCCTGCTCAAACACCTTTTTTTTTTGGAACTAGGTTTGGTAGAGCAGTGGAAACACTTATTCTGTATGGTGCTGAAATGATGTACAGCAGATATGAAGAAATGAAGGTTAATAGTCACAATGTTCAAGACTGGACAAGTGAAATAACATCTCGCAATGCACATAATATACCAGGACTTATAGTCTAAATAGAGAGTTCCATGAAAGTCAAAAAATTAAAATGCATTTTATAATCTAATGTATTCACAGAATTTGCAGTAATTTATTTTTTGAAATACTTGACCTCTGCAAGATTGGAAAGGACATCTTTAAGTGATTTATAATTATTGGACAATAAATTACAGTAAAGACAACAAAGATAATAATTTAATTAGATCATGTATAAAACTGATATCTTTCACACTAAATGCGATTTTCAGACGGTGCAATGCAACATTGATTTATTTTCCCTCTATACAATTTTTGCGAAATTTCACTGGCATCATAAACTCTCTAACCAACGGCAACCAACGATAACCAAGACGACAGATGTCCACCAACTTGAACTTTTAGACAAACATCTAAACTATTAGAAATAGCAATAGCATCTCAAACTGGGCTACAGACATCCAGGTTTATATGTGTAAGCATTCAAATTTTCAGCTTCTAATGAAGCCATGAAGCCAGTGGGTATAGTTTTGATGTGTAAAAATCATGTCCAAATATTTCACATTTTTGTGATTTTTATTTGTGTCATGTCCAGAGTGTGATTGACTTTAGAGTTAGACCTTTAGTCCGGGCTGTAAATGTCAAAACTCAGCCAAAACCAAGGAAAAAAAACACCTCTATGATAAAGCTCATTTCTCCTAGAATCTCTATGGGATTTTTTCAGTGTTTTAAGTGCTAAGCTAACAGCAATTCACATGAACAATTTTTGGCTATTCTAGATTAAACACTAACATTTGAAGCCAATTCATGTTTTATTGGATGCTTTTAACAGACTTATTATCATGTATTTTACCTTGGGGCAGTTTTACAGAGACTCTTTCAGTAAAGAGTCCTGGTGGACAGCTGCTGCTCAAAAGCACTGGTCAAGCTTCTACTCATACTCACAGTCAGTGACGTATCTAGGACTTCCAGAAGGTCCAGATATTTTCTCACACAAAGTGCTCCCACCAGTGGCAAATCCTAACATGACTGGTTGATTCCACTGATTAGATGATATTCCTTTTATTGAGTGAACAGGCATATTCCTAGACTCTGGCTTTTAATTGTGTGACAGGTATTCAAATTTGACTCGTTGATTTTGTACTCTTTAAAATAAAGTTTCTTGAATAGTTCTTGGCATAGACATATGGTTCTAGGAAAAGCTTTAATTGATATGGAACCTTTACATTTTGTAGATACTTTTGAACTTTAAAAGCATTCATCACACTCAAACATCTCATTTACAAACACATTGTTTTGAGGAGCCATCCATATTTTAAGCCAGTGATTCTCAAACTATTCTTCAATCTAGTCTCAAAGATCCCACATTTTTGGTCCAGGAGTAGTGGGGGCTAGGTTGGAGCAAAAACAAGGACCATCTGGAGGCCCTGAATACTGGTTTGAGGAACACTGCTTTAGGGAACTAAAAGAGATTCTTCAATGGCATCACTCCAAATAATCCTTATTGGCAGATTTATTTTTAAAAATGTTGAGATGCTGTAGCCAAGACAGTACCCCATGAGAAGCCTGCTTCACCTTACATCTCAGATTATTAAAGTTTTATTAAGAGGTACTTAAGTCCTGGCTTTGATTCTGAAATGATCTCTTGTATTTTACTCAAACATGAATGAGAAGCTGTTCTTAGGTGCACACAGTGTATAAGGGTACATACACATTGCTCTACATTTCTGACAGTGATACACAGCTCGGACTCTTCTGAGGTAGGGGGCAGTTACAGACACACACATTAGGTGAAGTGCTAAGTGCTTTATGGTGTGAGAAGGTCCATGTGTCCCTGGAGTTCCACTGGCATTTCTGACACGTCTACAGCAACATCTATCATAGAGTGCAACAAAAAGTGTACAATCGAGAGCATCTCTCTCTCTCTTTCTCTCTGTCTCTCTCACTCTCTCTCTTTCTTTCTCTCTTTCTCTCTCTCTCTGTCTCTCTCTCTCTCTCTCTCTCTCTCTCTCTCTCGCCATATGTTTAAACAGTACTATGCACATGTCAGAGACTACACTTCATTAATTTCCAGTCAATAGTTATAAGGAAGGGGGGAAAAAAAAATAAGTGTTTAAAAAGTTAACTGGAGTTTAAAAAATGATTAAAAGATACAGAGAAAATGGCACTCTGAACAGCCATGCAAGACCTGGTAGATGAATAAATTGTCACCATCAGATAAAAAAGTAAAGCTATTATTATTATTATTATTATTATTATTATTATTATTATTATAATTAAAGCTGTCATTTCTGAAAGATGAAAAGAAAATCAAGCTCCACTCTTGCTTCAGATCTGTAAAGGCTGCTGATTTTCTCAGCACTGGCCAGACCAGAGTCCAGACCTCAACATCATTGAATGTGTTTGTGGAGGTGCTGATATATGTCTCTGCAAATTGCTTTGAAAAACTGAGAGCAAGTCTCTCAGAATGGAAAATAAAATATGCAGAAAATGAATAATGAATAAGTTGAACTTGTTTTGGCCATTTTGACTGGAAAATTGTAAAAAAAATACGATATAAATCACCTTCAACATCTCTGTATCTGTTCCTCTCTATCCCTTTCTTTCTCTCGCTTTATCCCTGTCCCCCTCTCTCTCTCATCATCTTCATCCTATCTCTCTCACAAGTATACTCTCTCCCTCATTCCACCTCCTTTTATGCTACTCATAAAGTTTTCATTACTTTTTCATCAGTGTCATTTCTCCTCAGCATGTTTTGTAAATGCAGTGTGAGTATGCCCCCCACCACACACACGCCCCCCAGGGATCTTTTGTATGAAAAGTTCATCACCGATCCTTTTTATAACAGCAGTGTTCAGTGCCATCTTTTGACCTGAGTCACTTTGATGCAGTGTAGTTGTCAGCACATGCACTGCAATTAACCTTGTGCAGATGTAGATTTGTTGTAGGGGGTCATTATCATGACGAGCACATGTGTGCCTTTTTGGGGGCTGGTTTAATGAGCTGCCTGGCAGCTGTGGCAGGTAGGTGCAGTATTTGTGACCCAAATGCCACCCACAGCTCTGCTGCTGATCCTGGAGCAGAGCCAAGAGCAGATGTGCTGGACCAAACAGAATCACTGGCTCTGCAACTCACAAACACTCGAGCCTCATCTCCTCATCAGCTCACTGCCCTGTAATACCCATCCTGCCCCTCTAATGCCCCTGTTGACACTCTACAGACATTAACAGGGGTAGGAAGAATGCTGAAGAAGTGTACTAAAGTTCATAAAGAGAGTCCACTTCAGTCAAATGATGACACGAGTAAAAGCACAAGTATTTTTTCATAAAAGCAACATTAATAGAAGTACAAAATTGCCAGGTCAAAAAATACTTTGTAATTGCAATTTCCTAGAATACTGCTTAACTCCTTGGTATCCAGCATCTGGTAACACAGAAACTGAAGTGTCTAAAGCTCCATTCTTCTCCATTCATGCACTCTTTGTTTAAAATAAAGTTGTAAACCTCATAAGTCAGAAATATGACCAGTCACAAAGCAGTACAGATGCTGTTACAAACAAATCATAATTAAATTAAACTCAAGAAACAAATTAACTAAATAATAAATACTAAACTGTAATTGAATAAAAAGTAGATTTCCTTCTTCATGAATGTACTGGAATAGAACTAAAAGTATCATCATTTGAAAATACTCAAAAAGTATAAAGAAGTACATTTGAGTATATGCCACTATCTAAAAGTGCTCCAGTACATGACACTAAGTAAATAGTATTACATGACAGTGAGTAAATAGCATTACATGATACTGAGTAAATGGTATTTCAGTACATGACACTGAGTAAATATTATTGCATGATACTAAGTAGATAGTATTATATAACACTGAGTAAGGTAGGTATTACATGATACTGAGTAAATGGTTTTTAAAAGGTAATTATATAAGTTAACAAGTTTGCTTTAAGTTACCTTGCCTTACAGAAAGAAGGTCAACTGCTGAAGGTTTCATTGGGTCTGCCCAAGCTAACCCCTTAGCTTACTCCAAGTGTTCGCTTACAAGTTTATCTTAGCTAAAATGTTAAGTACTTTAGGCTCAGTAAAAAACTGCTTTTTATCATAAAATTACAAAATGAAAAGCAGAGTGGACAGCACAGTTTTAGCTAAGCTTAGTTAGCAAGTCAGATTGTCTTCAGGTGGGGATTTGTGAAAAGCAGAGATTTTTGTTCACTTTGTAATATTATAATTATGAATTTAAAAAGCAAACTTGAACATTTCATTAGAAATAAACCCAAAGTAAAATTACTATAATACAGTACTACTCAAAAATATAGTCTACCATCACAGGAAAAGAAATGTACTCAATGATTGTAAGAAAGGTAATTGTAATTTAGGTTATCAGAGCAGGTCCACTGAGAGCCACTTCACTCTTAGGAAGATATGTGTTGATATTGATATGTAAGGTTTGTAAAAGGATATGCAAATGAAATGTCACTGGAGATCAGACCAAATAAAGCTTTGGGGTCCAGAAGGTTAATTCTTCATGTATGACGGATTTGAGATCAGATTTTCCCTGTTCCCTCTCATGTTTTGTGGTTGGAAAACGGGCACTGAGAAGTTATCCATGGACTTGATTAATGGACGTATGAGAGTCCTCAAAAGAAGGAAGAGTGTGACAGCACCCATGTGAGACTCTGGGCAGGTCATGGTTTCTAAAGCATGAAAATAGTCATGGATTCAGGCTGCACACTCAGCAGAGCCTGTCTACTCGCTCACTCCAATAAGAGTGCCAGCTCAGGGGAAAGAAGTTGTTTTGAAGAGGAGAAGAAGGAGTGCAGTTACTCTGGCTGCTGTCACTAGGTAGCCGTGGCTTGCCAATCATGTACTGTATCTTGCAACATTTTTGAAGTATTCAGGTTCTGAAATAAATAAATGAAATTGGTTTTAGACCCCAGCAGTACAATTAACAATACTGATGGTAAGGGAGTCTGAGGTGGATGATCGGCGGGTGGAGGGTGTAAAATGCTTCAATGCATCTCAATACACCAATCTCAAGGTGGTGGTTCAACTGCATAGATTTTAGAATGTTATAATTGATTGTAATTGATTGTAGTAGTATTGAATAGGATATTTAGGCCAAGGGCTACTGGGTGAGACAGCTGTCTATCCTAGCTAGCGGGGAAATTGAAAAAAAGGATTGGAATGGGTTTTTACTTTCTATTCCACAACTGTGTAATGTTGAATGTATGTCAAGTCATATACGCCTATTCAGTGTATTTTTTAAAAATAATTGTGGATTGTAACAACGTATTCGAAGCATTGAATAATTTACTAGAAAATAGTAATCCAATCATTATGAAGTCAGAGATTTACTCTCTTAGTTACTTAGTTAAACACTTGTTCTGATATTTAGTTGAGCTCAATATGCAGTGTCTCTTGTTTCCTTCTCTGGATGTGTATTTAACATCATTCACATGGGCCTTCATCAAATGCACCAGTTTTGATTTCCTGTAGTCTTTAAATGAATCTAGATCATTTTAAAGGGATGTTTTCAAAAGCCTTTGAACTTTACCATGTTAAATTATGATCATTGTAGACTAGACCCATGATAGTGTAAGAGTCAGTGCCGACTCTACCTAATAAGTGACATAAGCAGCTACTTAGAGCTAATTGGGAAGATAAGGAGAGAAAACCTAATGATGAAGGTATGCTTTTTATGTGTTTTTGTAAACTTTCTTTGTAAATCCAGGTTTAGATACTGTTGTTATTCCTCGTGCGTGTGCACATGAAAGCATGACATTTATTACAAACAGCCAATCATGTAAAATGTGAGAAGTATTTATATCGGAAAAAAGCAATGCTACTGCCCACTGCCACCAGGGTTAGCTCACACTAAGCTTAACGTTAGCTGGGTAAGCAAGATATACTGCATTGGGAGACAGAGCCCTGGATCGAGAGCACCGAGAAGATTATCTGTAATTTAAACTAACTTATTATAACCCCAAACTAACATCCAATCATCAGCAATACACAATTAGCCAGTCATAAACTGAGGTAATTTCTAATTTTACTGTATTTCAGCTAGCAAGATGGGGGGGGCCACCAAAAATCCTGCTTAGGGCCCCAAAAGGCTAGAGCCAGCCCTGGTGAGAGTAAATATTAAAGGATAACCAGGGAGTGATCAACAAAACCTTTTAACATATCATCGCTGTCCAAAAAACATGTATCTCTATTTTTGTCGATTTTTATTTTTCTAAATCATTTCAACACCCCAGCTGTCCTTTACCTTGTGTGAAAATTTCATGATGAATGGACCAATAGAAATGCTCTAAAATCACTTAGAATTAAACCCCTTTTATATTAACTTACATTAAAAGGTAAGAGTGTTTTTGCCTTCTCCTGTAAAGTTACTATTTTGGAGATACTTGTTTTTCTTTGGACAGCGACGATATGTTTGCATATCATGGAAAACCTAATTTTCCTCACTTTTTAAAAATAAGATAGTTTTGTGGAATTCAATTATAAAAACTTTAAATTGTACCGTTCACTTCCCAGTGCACATGGTCCATATGTGTAAATAGCCCTTTTTGAATGAATTGCTTTTGTGATGTCACAAAAACCAGCACACTGAAATTATGAGGAGTGTTTCAGCTTGGACTGCTTTTTTAATGAAGGACATTACAGGACAGGCAATTAGAATGAAGCTCATTTACATACATAAGTCTTAAAGGCACAGTAATAAAAACAGCCTGTTTAATTTTGAGATGTTAAAAATGTCAAAAAAAAATGGTCATGTAAAAATGAATGACATTTTTGGTTCATAAAACTATCTAAACATCATAAGTGGACTATGTAGGATTGTGCTGTTTAGATACAGATACACAAGTCACCAGAACGGAGCTCTGTATCAATCAAACGTTAAACTAACATTAGGTGCCGGCAGGGCTGTTAATATCAATGGTAATTACATTTGCACAGTGTGTCCTTGGTGAGCATCGCCAGAAATGAGCTGCTTCTCTGTCAGCATCTCTTAATGGTTCTTTGATGTATACAGAAACTCCACAGAGGCCTCTGCCTTTCAAAGCAGTTGTATTCAGTAATTCTCTGTCACATCCTAGTTTTAGATTGAATGTGGGTTGCTGGGTGGATTGGCAGAAGCTGATTCACATTCTTTTCTTTCAGACATGCAAGGACTGTGAAGGAACTTATCTGGAATAGACAGCAGTTCGTAGCCTTGTGTGTATAAGATGCATAGGACACGGCTATGCTTTTAGGAGAAGTCAAAAGAACTGTCACATCTTTACATCTGACTAGATCACAGAAAGCACTATAGCACAGGTAATAATCTCTTTTACTACTACATCACACTTGAATACCAAAATGCCAACACATTGTGTGAAAGCATTAATATAAATAAGGGAAAGCTGTCTCTTCTCAAGGAAGACAGACAGTACAAAGAAAGACTCACATTTATCTCTTTCTCACAGCTAGAGAGATCTTTTAAGCCCTCTGTCTGGACTATCGACATTTGAGACAAGAGTTTAGAGCCACTCAATGAAACACTCGTCCGCTGTGGCCGAATAAATCAGAGTGACAGGGCTATTGTTGTTTATTTATTTCTCTTTTTTCTTGGCCATTATGCCAGCTACTGTGAGATGTGTTTTTGGAGTGTGTGTGTGTGTGTGTGTGTGTGTGTGTGAACATGCTCTTTTGTTGCACATGCTTTTAATGCTAACTTGGCAGTCTCTTAATCGTCTGTGAGGCATCTTCACAGTAGCTGGGCGGATGGCTTTGTTAAGCAGTGTTGTGAATTTATGTTGTGCTGTAAAGTGTGTAGGAGGGAGACGCTCGGCTCGAGTCTCTGGAGAGTTAGGCGTGGATAAATTCTGGCTTAAATACACACACACATCCTCTGTACAAAAATGAATAAGCAAACACGGACACAAACATCAATATAAACATGGAAGCAAACCACTTAGCACACTGAGGAATGTGTTGAGTAAAAATATGTTGATTAGTCATGAGTGCAAAAGTCAGAGACCACTGCTCATTAAAGCTACAAGTTATTAATTTCTCAGCATCAGGAAAATGAGCAGAACACGCATAGTTCACAGAAAATTTCACAGAAACCTCAACAAGGTCATACTGTTCCAGTATTTATTGTTTTCACCCTTTGCCTTTATTAGAGCTTCCATTCTTTTCAGGTGATTGCTGTCACCTGAGCGATATTTTTCCACACTTCCAGTTCAGTCTTAGAAGTTGGTTGCATTTTCTGCTTCTCACAATGCGAGTAATCCCCAACATATTCAGTGATGGTCAGTCTTTTCTTCTGAGAACACCAGCAGCTTCTTAGTTTGATTATTTTTTGTCTATTTCTTTTTCTCAGTCTTGAGTTGTCTTCTCACACTAAAGGTATGGACAGAAATACCTGTGGTTTCTGTGTTTTTTCAGATCTGAAGCAAGAGTGAAGCTTGATTCTCACCTATTTGCCAAATATGGTTTATCTGATGGTGACAGTTTTTGGTGGTCTACCAGGTCTTCTTGTTAACAGTCCCATTTTCTCTATGTTTTAAAAAATTTTTATACTCCAGTTTTTTTCCTTGTTTTTCTTTTTTCACTTACACTCTTTTAACTTTCCCCTTCTTTATGCAAGTGGATTATCTTATATCTAATCTCCTCAGAAATGTCTCCTGAAAAATAATTAACTTTCAGTTAATGGTTGTTTAGACTTAAAATGAAATAAATGAAGTCTGGCCTCTTACATTTGCACTGCACTGTACCTAATATACTGATTATTTTCATTAAGCTCACTGATCACTAAAAAGCATTTTTGTTTTTTTAGTGCACTCACACATTTCATAACAAATTCTTGTTCACACATCACTCATATATCATCACTGTCATATCACCTCGTATCTCACTCAAAAACATAACATTTAATGTAAGTTAATGTAACAGAATTTTTATCATTTTAATTAGTTACATTAGTACATTGATCATGAAATATTTATGTAACGTAAAGGGCAATGAGCATCTTCAAATGGTGTACATAAATAAATAACCGAAAAAAATTACAGTCTTATTGAGCAGCCATTAAAATTCCTCCTACAGTGCACTATCACAATATACTGTAGCTTAGTGCTTCACTGTATTAGTGGAGTGAAGTGTTTCTGTGTGGAACTTGTTTTTCAATCGACTTGCTTTCTTCCAGAGGCACTCAGGAGTTCAGCACTCGGTTTGGAAGCTTCAGATGAGCCACTTTGGCTCTGACTCAGTGTGTGCTTTTGTTCTTTGGCACTGAAAGTGTGTGTACGTCTGTCTGTGTGTCTGTGCAGGGTCTGCGCAGGTGTTTGCAGTCAATTTATTGAAGTTGTTTGCTTGTTTTTTTAGGGAGAAGATGCCTTTTCACCATGTGAGAGCAGGGTTGCTGTACACAGACAACTACCTGACCCACTCTCTCTCTGAAATCAGCGAGGAGCAGCTAGCCAGCATCTCCACTGAAGAGCTTGGTGGTGAGTGATGTTTGTGAGTGTGTTGATTACTACACCTACCATATAAGTGCACTTTGTAAGTGTACAATTACCAGTGTTGGGGTAGTAACTCAGAAAAATGTAACCTCTTTACTCATTCCTTTACTTATGTGTTACACTTTAAAACCCACACAAATCTTTACCGGCTAGAAAGTACAAGGAAAATCTAGTAGTTTTTTTTTAGTATTTTATCTAGAAACAGCCAATCACATTAAACATCATTTAAAAGCCTTGCCCTTCCAGTTATGCTTGATTAAAATTATAAACAGCTGATGCTAATGCAATTTGAAAGAATCTAGTCAGTAGAAGCAGTTCCAAATCAGCAGCCTTGAAAAAAAAACAATCGTGAGTAAAATATAAAGCTGAATGAAACTCAAAGTTGGCCTGGTTTGGTGAGGTTAGGTGTCTCTCTTTCAGCTTATTACAGCTCGTTGTCCATCAGTTTCATATTAGCAACATTAGAGTTTACATATATTCTACCGGGGTGGATTAACACACAGGCTAATCTACACTTCAGCCTGTGGCCCCACACAGGGATTGAGGCCCACTGAATGGCCAGATATATATATATATATATTTGTAACAAAAAACTTGAGCCCTCATTGGCTCATTATAATGACTTAATGAGTTCAGGATTGGTTAGTTTGGAAAGATTTGTAGTGTGTAGAAAATGTCTATTAAATGTATATTGGCTAAACGCTAAGAGGGTTAGCTGCAGCTCACTGTAGGCTTGACGCAAACTACACTATTTGCGCTCATGGAAAGCCAGGTGGCGCCACTGAATCCAACAAAGAAAATGAGGCAGAGGCAGAGACACCAGAAGCTGCCACGGCCTCCACAATTCCAACTGCTGCAGCAGAGCTCACATTAACAAACGCTGCAGAATAGGGGACGCAAGAGACACTGACAGCAACAGCAGCTCCTGCTTCTTACAGCTTGGGCCCAGAATGCTGGACTAAAATTGATTAATAGATGTGGTCATACTGGGCCAGGAATCGTGTCAGATCATCAACATAAACACCAGAATATGTACTCGTGTACGGAAACTGCCAAATGGCGAGCAATTCAGGTCAACAGTGGATCAGAGCAGGCTGAATCACTTGTGGCCTGGATGTCAAAAGAGTAACATTCTTTCATCAGCTTAAAAAAAAGACTTCTCTACAATGGATACAAGAAAGAAAACATTCTGAAGGTCGGAGGTTTGTTTCTTCTCATGTATTTTAAGTTTTTTGTGTATCTGTAGTACCTGGCTGCAGCAAGTGTAGCCTAGGGGCCCCGGTCACCTTAAATATATATATATATATGTATGTATATATATATATTTATACACACACAGTGCTGTGCTATATTGTGTCCATATTGTGTATTTGTCACACTTACAGGTTTCAGATGATTAAACTACTTTTAATTTTAGACAAAGACAACACAAAATGCTGTTTTCAAATGATGATTTCACTTATCGAAAGAAAAATGCTCTGTGTGAAAAAGTAATTGCCCCCTTAGCTTCCTAATCAACCAGTTACTCAAAATCAATTGACAATTGGATTCAATTTCACTGGCCACACTAAGATATGATTAAGGCACACGATTCCACAATAAGAAAGACACTGGTCAAAAATGGCATCCATAGGAGAGTTACAAAGGGCAAACCACTGCTGACCAAAAAGAACACAGCTCACATTTGCCAAAAAACATCTAGATGACCCCCAAGACTTTTGGGGTAATATTTTGTGAACTGATGAGTCAATGGTGTAACTTTTTGGAAGACATGGGTCCTGTTACATCCGATGTAAAGCTAACACTGCATTCCACCATAAGAACATCATACCAACAGTCAAAACATGGTGGTGGTACTGTGATGGTCTGAGACTGCTTTGCTTCTGCAGGACCTGGACGACTTGTCATAACTGATGGAACCATTAATTCTGCTCTCTACCAGAAATCGGGAAGGATAATGTCTGCCTGTCAGTTTGTGACCTAAAGCTCAAGCACAGTTGGGTTATGCAGCAGGACAACGATCCCCAAGCACACAAGCAAGTCCACCTCTGAATGGCTCAAAAGAAACAAAATTAAGGTTTTGGAGTGGCCGAGTTAAAGTCCTGACTTGAATCTTATTGAGATGCTGTGGCAGGACCTTAAATGGGCAGTTCATGCTTGAAAACCCTCCAGTGTAGCCAGATTAAAACAATTCTGCAAAAAAGATTGGGCCAAAATTCCTCCACAGTGATGTAAAAGACTCAACACAAGTTATCGCAAACGTTTGATTGCAGTTGTTACTGCCAAGGGTGATACAACCAGTTATGCTTAGGGGTAATTAATTTTTCACATGGGTCAAAAAGATTTTGAATCTTCAATAAATGGAAATATCATTTGAAAGCTGCATTTGCTGTGTTTACTCATGTTGTCTTATATTAAAATTAGATGATCTGAAACATGTAAATATGACAAATTAGCAAAATTAGAAAAAGATTTGGTGAGGGGCTTTTTCACAGCACTATATATATATGTGTGTGTGTATATATATATATATATATATATATATATATATATATACATCACATTAACCTTCTTTGTGTGGCCTCTGCTTTTCTCCAGTTTTCTCATACCATAAATCTCATTTTATCTGATCTGTATCCCCAGCCATTTAACACAGTGATGCCTAAGGGCATACAAAGAGAAGACAGATGTCCTAAATTAGCGAACTGGCACTGGTGGAAAGACTACACTATAATGCTTGACGTGAAGATGTATTTGAATGACCAAAAGCCTGTCCTCAGGAGACAGAGATAAAGCAAGCTGCACTGCATATGTAAATGCTTATGTGAAAGAGCTTCATCATATTATGAAAAGAAAGGAGTTGGTTTACATGCTTCTACAGAGAGGGTGTTGTGTTATTCCTTCCATGAACAGATCGGACATGGAATGTGAATTTGTGTGATGGTTGACTAACTCAGTTTAATTGAGCTATCCATGTTTCGCCTACAAATGTGTTCTATAGTGACCGTTGTGAGGTCGGACAAACTTTAAAGATTACTACCAGAGATCCTATTCAAGCTAATGAATTTAGGATTGATCTTAGATTAGCATAAAATCCAATTTCCAGTTTAAGTGCTTCACTAAGAAGCTACACTATGTTGTTGTAACTAATCAAAACTGGTAGATTGGAATCAAAAAAATGAATTTTCCACCATGCTAACGTTAGACAGCTTACATCCCAAAAAACTACACTCATTCTATCCTAACGGCACTGGTGTAAAATCAGGGGAGATGGGCGGACATGTCCCTTCCACTTTGTGAAACTACAAGAGATAATTTTAGTTTATTTTAGTTTATTACTAATAAAATATTTTAAGAAAGACTTTTCCATAAAATCATCCACATTAGTGATAATGTGCTGTCTTTGCAATCTAAAACAGGGTGGCTGAGTGTTGAAGTGGGTCTGTGGGCTGCACACACACTGAGTTTTGGCTAAAAACTTCTCTAGCAGTGTGCAGCAGTGCTTAGCCATAAAGCTAGCCTAACAGCTAACTTCCGTACCTTTTATTTGTATTAACATTATTGTCTGCATATGCTACAAAGTGTCTACATATGGAGCATTAACTTCTCAGCAAAACTTAATTCATACAATAATGGAAAAATGTATTTCTCTTAGTTACTAAAATTCAATTAATAGACATATAGCTTTCTTCAGAATGATGTGGATAATTGTGAAAGGGCTGCCGGACATATGCAATTAATCCCATACATTTTAAACAAGTAATTTAACCCAAAATAGTTTGTACTTGTTGACACAAGGCAATGTTTTTGACATATAAAATACTGAACACCAAACTCTAATTGTAGGTGCATCTTGTTCACTTTATGTTTAGATGCTGTCTACAAAAAAGTGAAGCAAGATCAAGTAAGGTTAAATGTGATTTTTGACAGCGTTCTATAAAAACTTGGCTACCTCCGAACAGTTGCTACAAAGTATGCTGTGGGCAAAGCATGGATAAGAAATGCAGGTGTTTAAAAAAAGTAGATGATGCACAGGAAGATAAAAAGCTAGATCAGCTAATTATTAAGGAATATCATATTAGTTATAATAAATGGAGACCTTGGTTGAGTCACTTAGTTCATTATCAACCCTGGATGTGTAAAAAAGCGGTTAACTCAATTCAGATGAATAACAGTTCATTATGGTCTGGGCAGAGAGGCTTATGGGAAGTTAAAGGAGCTGTGGAGAGTGATGAGTTCACCTCACGGCCACCACTAATGGCGGCTGCATCTGAGGCGAGGTGAGTGGCCCGTGGGCTTTGTTAAGAGCAGGAAGTGCTCTCATAATCGCATCTCAGAGCACACAGTGCCAATGCCATTCCACTTGCACAATCACCCCGCAGGGTTTCTTTAAGAGGCCCTAAAAAAAGAGTAATGCTCGCTGGAAATGAGAAGGAGAAATGGGAGCTGAGCAGAGAGATTGGTGTTGTTGTTGTCGTTAGTGTGCGTGTGGCCTTGTAGGTGGTACTTAGAGTCTGCTAGACTTAGAGAGTCTGCTGAAAAATGAGCCCCAACACGACCCAAACATCTCTTAAAATTAACAGCCACATGCCTGAGTCAGAGTACAGATGGCAAACATTTGCTTTAAGTGTATTAAGGTCATGATTTGGCAGAGAATCAAATTTTCACATCTTTAACCTTAACCTAAATGCAGTCGATCAGCCAAGAAATGTTTGGTGGTAAATGTTTGCTTCTTTTTCTTTGCACTGCAGCTACAGCTATCTATAATGAACAAAAGTATCTATGTAACATACCTTTGTCTATCTATGTATTATGTATGTATGTATCTATCTATCTATCTATCTATCTATCTATCTACACCATTCAAACCACACTTGTAGGACCCCGTTGTTCAAGTACAAATATTCTTCCTCTTACTTCCTGTGCAGAGATCCGTGAGGCATTCCGGGTGCTGGACAGAGATGGGAACGGTTTCATTTCCAAGCAGGAGTTGGGCATGGCCATGCGCTCGCTGGGCTACATGCCCAGTGAGGTGGAGCTGGCCATCATTATGCAGAGGCTGGACATGGACGGTGAATTTTCCTCTTTTTCTATCTAATCCCCTTTCAGACTCTCTTTTTCTCTTAGGCTTATATTTCTCTGAAAACTGTCTCTCTTCTCTCTATCCCATCTCCCACACAGTGTCCTTTAACAGCATACATCCTGTGACTGCCCCACTATACCTTTACTATTTCAAGTAGTACTTCCTTCTAAGCTGTACATGCTCATATCATAATTATAGAAACAAACAAATAAATACATTTTAATTTATGTATGACTGTTTATTTCCAAAATCTAAAAGTGTTTCAAACAGGAAAATCACTAAAACACCGGGAAGATAAAACAACCAAGTCTAAATGAAACAGCTATGGACTACATTCATAAAATCAGTATCTCAAGTGAAAGTCTCCAGACTTCTGAGCTACAAATATAGTCCCAGATTTGACCACTCTGGGTGGCTTTTACATATTTTTTTAAAAATCTGACTGCCTGATCTATAATTAGAGATATGGTCTAGTCGCCAGATAGTGTCTGACCATTCTGCTGAATGTGCTCTAAAGCCATTATAGAGCCATTATGGAACTATTGAAACATAGTTTAACCCCTTAAAATCCCAAGCTTGTTACATACTAAGGCTTATTATGTAGTAATTTCATGGACTACAGTGCAAACTGGCTGAGTTATTCCAAAGTTATAGAAGTGTCTACCAACACTTTGGACCTGCCAGTGGGTCCCCTCCATGTAAGGGGTTAATATTACTTTAATCCATAGAAGACTCTTATTGATATTATAGTTTGTTTGCTTTATTATTTAAATGTAATTACATATTAATTACATGAGGAATTACATTCATATATGATTTACATTCTGTATCAACACCTATGAGAGAGCAAGTCTGCAGGATATGCTGAGTATTACAAACATGCCAATGTAACCAAAATTAGCAGATGCCATAGACGAGCAATTTTGGTTACCTAAACAACCTTTCAATGGATGGTTCTAGAACAGGTCTGTGCAAAGACATTTTGCAGGGCAGTGGAACTCAAGCCAACCTATGAGCTCTATTCACGGGGTGAGGCTAAGCCTCATCTCACTGAAACAGACCATGAAGAATGGCAGATGCAGTATACAATACATTTAATATACACACTCGCTAAGAGGGCGCTTGTACAGGGTTAGGGGCTCAGCCAACCCCGGGGTCTATCTGTGCATGTGCCTGTCCGAGAACCAGTTTTATAAATGAGATGCATGAGTGTTAAGGACTTCACATATGTTCTACACCAGTTAGAGTTTTTTTCTAGGACAGTATGTCCAGGAGTCTGACCCTTAAGGAAGCTTTATTTTAAGAGTGTATGAAGAGTTTTAGGAGTTACATCTCTTGCTTAGTTGTAAAATATAGTGAACGATTTATCCTTAATGGTCCTAATGTACTGGAACGTATACATTTTCCAGAGAACATTAATTTTACTGGCGATCTGGCAATTAGATATTTCTCTTGTAAGATATAATATAAATGTATGTCTGTTGTCTCTCGAGTGTTCCTAGGTGCTGCCTGTACAGTCCTGGTGTGGAATAGTGCTGCAGTAATAAGTATTCAATGGAGGCAAGGAGAAGATTGGAGAGTACATTGAGGTTTTGGGCAGTGAGGACCTTCTAGTGCAATAATTGTTCTTTCTACCTGATGGTTTTAGGTTCAGCTGTCAATATTAGGTTGGAGTTTCTTTAGGTCTGTTGTTCCACAAGGCAGGTTCATCCTGGAGCAATGAGTCTTCCTCCAAAACTACAAGACAGTGAGGACAAGCAGTTGGCCAGACATGAACGACCAGGTTTTACCCCCTTACAGGGCCTATACAACTTACATAACTCCTTAACTTATTTATTAATTTTATAGTAGTTTCGGAGTAATTCATAGTGCATAATAAGCCTAGTTGTTTAAGGGGTAAGTGAAGGGATAACTGAAATCATGTGATAAGCCATTCTACAAGATTGGTTCCCAAATGAATGCATTTTTTTTCCACATCAAGAAATCACAGTTTTTCTGGTTGTTATCAAGTTTAGACCTTCCATCCATTCTACTAATAATTCAATTTTTTTTTTAAATATTGCAAAATATTCTGCCCATTTCTCTGTCTATTTTGGTGCAATGGGGTGGACATGTTTAATGGCCCCTGTTGTGGATAGAAAAAACAATAAAATACTGCTGCTGAAAAAAAGGAAAAATTACCAGCTTTTAAACTTGGTTCCTCTGAAGACTTAAATTATGTCACATCACTGAAAGTGACAGTAAGGCTGGGCAATATGTCAATACAACTTTTATATAGTAATATTTGAGATGCAACTTAACCGATACCTGTTTATGCGGACATACACATGCCTGTATTCCTATTAAATAGAAAGCATACCTTTTTCATATTTTCTCATATCATGTTAATTTGAATAAATATGTTTAGCTTGAAAACACTTATTAGCACATTTTTGTCTCTTACATACACCGTTGAATGTTGTGGCATTTCTTTCATGGAATGACTGCAATCTGTGTGATGAAGTCTAAAATAACCAGCTGAATTAAGGAGAAAACCATTGTAGTGTCAGAATTGTGTTGAAATATTAAAGCCTCATTCAAGCTGTGTCTGGGTTATACAACACTCAATTGAAAGCATGAGTAAACGTTTGAGATGTTTTTTGACTATAGTCTGCCATAGACCACATCATCACTACAAAACACTTCAACACTATTTACTAGCATTAAAAACATTCTCTCTTCACTGCAGGTGACGGACAGGTGGACTTTGATGAGTTCATGACGATACTGGGACCTAAGCTCATCTCAAATGAGACCAGAGAAGGCTTTCTGGGCAGCACTATAGACAACATCTTCTGGCAGGTACAGAAAATGACCCCTCTGCTTTTTTCCTTCATCAATCTCAGTCCTACCTTTAGCCTACCTTTTTGTTTTGCCTCTTCTCTTCTCTTCTCTTCTCTTCTCTTCTCTTCTCTTCTCTTCTCTTCTCCACTATTTATTCCTCATTTAACCCTCCTTTCCTTTCCTTTTTTCTTTCTCCTTGTATCCTGCTCCGTTTTATCCTCTTCTGCTTCTCTCTTTGCTTCTTTACTGAAGCATGCCTTTACATTCTGGGCATGTGGTGGAGATCACTCCTCCCTAAAAGCCTGTTTTCTCTGGATTATGGCACACCCTCTGGCCCCCCTACCTGCTTCTGCCGTCCCATGACGGCCAGCCAAACTGATTCTTCTCCCGAGTCCAGGCTTCAAAGTGAGGAAGGCCTTGACAGAGTGCAGCATTATAGAGTAAAGAGAAGCTCATCTAGATATTAATTCTCTGTTTCATAGCCAAGCATTCTGTAGAGTGAGTTTAACTGGTTTGAGAAAAGCAAATTCATTGACTGTGTGTTGTTACTTGAAAGGAAAGCACAACTAATTTTGACTGGGTTTCAGTGGTAGCTTCAAAATCTGGACTTGGGTTTTGGGATAGCTGTGCTTAGTGATTTTGAGTAAAAGATGAGTAAAATGAATGCCTTTAATCAATAGTTTGGCAGAAATTAATTATACACACATGCACATTACTATTTCTCTCTAACCATTGTTTGTGATAATTAAGGCAACAGTTTGGGGAAAAAATCAAATTGACAGTTTTCCACTCACCCCAAATGTACGATACCACTCAAAAGTTTGGAAAAACTGTTAATAATTTTAGTGACTTTATATACATTATGAAAACATCGTTATCAGTGATATATGGATACTATTTTTTCAGACCAAGCACAAGTACGAGTACATGTTTTCAAGTACTTGTCAGTACTGTTCCCTATGCTATACTGAGTAATGTACTTAGAATTAAGTAGTTGTCAGTGTAAATGAGTGCAATGTACCTTTGCAGTCAAATCAGTAAAAACTAGTTGATTTTAAATGCAGGGCATTAGCCAGCCATACTATATTTGTTATCTTGGATCGAGTAATTTTGCAGTGGAAAAGAGTGGGTTTTGTGCCACATCAGAAAAGCACTTCTATGGAGCTGTAAGTAAATTACATTTCATAGTTTTCAAAAGTCACTTAAAGTTTATGCATCACAGTTCTATTCAGTCAAGCAGAGTAAAGTCAGTATAGACGGACTTTTACTCTGCTTGAGTTTTTTCTCTTCGTTTAGTTAGCCTGCATGTGACCACCTGTATTGGTGAAGTGGTTGTGATTGTGTTTTTTGTGCATTTCAAAATAAGCTAAAATCACATAGTGTGTGTCTAGCAGGAATTTGCTAAGGCGGTATCAGAAGTTGGTATCAATGCATTTTTATGAGGACAAGTACAAGTAAATGAGCATGGTTTTATGACAATACCAGCATCCCTAGTAATAACATTAAGCTGTGAAAGTATAAATAATATACTCTAATTAACAATTTCCTATATTTAAGACCAAGTTATCTGTCTTTTAATTTGGTCAGCATGTTTGAACTACAAGTATTCTGGATATTAATTTTACTTCATTCTTCATGAAACAGCTTTTTAGAATCATCTACATCTCTGTTCATTATTGTGGATGAGGGCTGGCCCAAACAACATTTTACTTGTTAGCTGCATCAGCCTTGTTGTTTTATATTGTGATATACTGAAAATGTGTTGTTAGGCTATAGAGTTTAGGATATACAGTACTTTGCAAAATTTTTAGACTTCATAGACCTTCATTTATTTAATTTTGAGTCAAAAGTTTAAATACTTTAAAGTTATTCATTTTTCATTAAAAAACAGTAGTTTCCAAAACTAAAATTTTAAAAATTATCAAAAGATGTAGAGAAAATGGGACTTTTAACAACCATGCAAGACCACCAAGAGTATCACCACCAGATAAACAGCACTTAAAGCTTTCATCTTTGAGAGATAGTAGAAAATCAAGCTACACTCAAGCTATACTCCAGACCTCAGTGCAACCAACTTTTAAGACTGAACTTTCAATGTGCAGAAAAATGTCTCTGCAGATGTCTTATAAAACTGAAAGCAGGTCTCCTGCAAAGAATGAAAGCTGTAATAAAGGCAAAGAGTGGACACACTCAATACTGAAACTTGAGGTTTTTAATTTTTTTTTATTCATTTTTATTTGCCGAAAATGAAAAGCTTGTAATTAATAATTGTTTTAAGTGAAAAATAAATAAATTTAGCTGGAAATTAAATAAAAAAATAAATAACTGATGGGTGGTCTCTGAATTTTGCACAGTGCTGTATTAACACCTATCTAATACATTTTCTTATGGGAATTCAGCATCAATTATGGTTGATTTAAAGCTACTATTGACTGTGTGTGGTGTGTGTAAGTGTGACTGTGTGTGTGTGGCATGTGCACACGTGTATGTGTGTATGAGCACTGTTTGTGTGGTGTGTGTAACAGCAAGGGCGTAGACACCCTTGTCTCTGGGGTGATTTAGATGCTCACCTCAGCACACCTCTAGTGGGACACAATGACTCATGAATGGAAGTAATTCAGAAAATATCATCACACCCACTGAGTGGAATACCAATCACCCAGCAGCCCCAGCACACACACACACACACACACACACACTGCCCCTTTTATTGCAGTGGAAGCTCCCATATGGGTTTAATAACGCCACACTGACAAGCATTATCGGCTTTATGGGGGAGGAAATATTCCCTGATTTAGACTCACCCCTTCAAAAATTACAACAGAGATTCATCCCTGTTTAATGAGGGATAAGGTCAATCCTCAAATGACACGATAATGATTTTGGAAAATAAATTTCCTCCCTGAAACTTTTTAAATGTTTGACATTTCTTAACACATTAGATGTTAACTGGAACTTTTTTCCTTAGAGATTTAGTTAGAGATCTTTGTTAAATCTTTTGTAAACTGTTAAAAGTAACTAACAGACATTTGTGAATAGAAATACTGTTGTCTTTCTTAAAGAGGAATCCCACAGATTTCTCCAAATGTCTGCATAATTAAATGGTTAAGATATAAACAAAGTCATTCAGAGTGGTGTTGTGTGAAATGCTCTAAAGTGTTTAATGTCTCTAAAAGCTCCCTCACAGAAAGTTATTACATGAAATCATTATGAATATGGTGCCTGATGCCCGAGACATTGTTTTACATTTCATTTTCAGTAGTTTCGAGAAGGTTTTGGACTAAAATGTATATGCTATTCTACCCATTTCAACATTACATATAAAAACTCAGAAGACACATGTAGGTTCACTAGTCATTTTTGATAACAAATAAAATGGATATATTTACATTCATCTGTAAAGAAATCTCAGTAAGCCAGTAGGTTTCTTTATAATGAAGCATCTCACATCAAACCACTCTGAATGACTTTTACATCTCAATTATGTAATAATGCGGAAATTTAGAAAAATTGGTGTAATTCACCTTTTAAGAAGTTTTTTTTTCAACAGTCCTGGTTTTAGTCAATTTGTCCAAATAGAGTGAAAATGCAATGCACTCTTAAGCCCCACCAAACTGACAGAATATTCTGCTGTGCTCTCATTCATAGTCATCACAGAAAGTCAGGCAAGGTCATATGCCATAGCAGATTCAAACTTTTCTGATGTGCTTACAGAGGACCCATGAGGTTCCGACCAATTGAATTACATTACATGCTGTTTTCTTTATTAAAGCACTCTACTGTACATTGATGAACTGGTTGTTTGACATTGAGACGTTAGACAGCATCCTCAGAGGTAAATGTCATGAGCAATTCAGTGAGGCTGAAATTCATTACAACCAAGCTGCTTAGAGAAGCACATGGATCCTAGACTCTCTGGTAAGCAGCTGAATTTATATGCCAGTCACATGCTGTTAGTCATGCTGTGTTTTCAGCACAACTTCTGTTTGAATATGTGTGTCCTTGGGTGTGTCTGACTGTAAATCTGCCCATGTGTTAAGTGCATGAGACTGCATGACTGAGAGGTGTGTGTGTGTGCATGTCTGACTATAAATCTTTCTGTAGTTAAAGGGGAATTCCACTCATTTTTCAAAATTTCTGCATAATGAAATGGTTTAGATGTGAAACAATGAAGTTTAGTGGTTTGATGTGAAATGCACCATTCTAGAAAAAACAAGCCAGAATTGTTCACAGAGGTGATAGGAACCAGACATCTAAAGTGTTTAACCCCTATAAGGTCAACACAAAAATGAAATTATTTCTACCGTTTCTCCATTAATTACGTGATTTCTTAGTGCTGTTGTTGCATTTATTTGTTATGTGAAAAACATGATCTAACAAAGCCAAAAAATATGTTGGTTTTGTTTAGTTTATCTTACAAACACATGAATAGAAATATGTCACACTTAAGTTGTGTTTATTGTTAGTCTGATACACTTGCCTATGGTGATGGTTCCAGTCAATAATAAGCCCTTACCGATACAAACTGCAGTCTAAATGAACTCATTCTGAAAAAAATCACATTACATCCAGCAAAAAGGAAGCCTCTTGCATTTTTTATAAAGTTGTAGGAAACACAGCAGTACATAGAAAGCAGTTCTTCTACATGCTGGACATGCATGCACCATAACTCCTCTGGCAGGCAGGTTTAAACAAGGTTAAGGGGCCATCATCGAATTTAAGAAAACTGACCACTGGCAAGATTGGATAGGGTTAATGCCTTTTAAAGCTACCTCACAGGAAGTTGTATAAAGAGATGGTTATGAATATGTTGGCAGATGCCTGAAACATTGTTTCACCATTGTTTTGAGATGAGGTTTTTGGCCTAAAACGTATTTTTAAAAAATCATTAATTCTAGGCATTATCAGGCAATACTGTCCCCCCAAAAAACATGATTTACCTCTATTTCACCATTATCAACGTTACATGTAAAAACTCAGAAGACACATGTAGGTTCACTGGTCATTTTGGATAGTAAATAAAATGGCTATATTTGGATTGTAGCCATCACAAGCTCTAGCTCCTATCATCGCTGACATGCATGTCCTCAGCAGGTGTCATGTTTGTTTGGATGCGTGCGTGTGTGCTGGAAGGATGTGTTTGATTCAGGGCTTCTCACACACTCAGTAAAACATGAAAGACTGTGCACTTATTAGTGGGGGTGTTTCAGAAACTTCTTAACAAGCTCGTCGGAGAGGAAGTGAGAGAAGAGCCAGGAGCTACTGGCAGCGATCAGGGTTTTCTTGAACACACACACACATAAGCAGGCCTGCATTGCCCACGCTGAAAAGCAACAACCTGTCTGTACAGCTTTTTCCTGCGGTCCCATTCTGACAGTAGAAATGACTGGGGACAAACAGGTCAGCACAAACTGAAACAACAGCAACAACCTGCCAGTGGAATATTCTGACTGCCTGCATAATGAACGTGTGTGTGTGTGTGCACGAGTTCTGGGCTTTTTCATGGCTCACAGTGTATGGCTTAATATTAACTGCTGTCTCAGGGTCTTTGTGGCACCTAAACAACTGGTGCAACAGTTTGTTTATTAGTCAGTTTTAAAAGGTGAATGAAGCTCAAATAAAGCTTATACTACTGTGAAAGATGTTAGAGTATATCATTAGGTAGTAATGGAAAAGATAATCAGGGGGTTTGGTAGAATTCCTGGTGGGCCAGTATTGTGCTGTGGGTTAACAACATATGAAGCATTTTAGACTGCTTTCAAGAATTCCTTTTTTTATGATATATCTGCTGTTGGGAGTGTTTTTGTGGAAAAGTGGAAAAAACAAAAGAAGGCAAGAATTCAGAGGAAGAGAAGAATTTAAAAGCACTTAAGGAAAGTATATTAAATGGTCTGAAATATGGGTTATATCCAAGCAAGTGGGCAGTAGAACATGCTGACAGAAACTAAGATAGCTAGAATTATTTTGTAGCACATTAACTGTCATGTTTATGCCATATTTAACACAAAAGCTTTTTCTAGCTTTCATTTTAATACTAGCTGGCAAGCCTGGTTACCTCACTACAGCTAATAGATATGAGTAGGCAACAAAGAAGATGAAGAATTTTTTCAGTTCTTACTTTTTTCAAAAGTACTTGGAATGGACAAATGTACTATCCTCAAATATATGTTCTGCCACAAACATGACTGTTATTTTTTGTTGCTTTATTCTGTAATATGTCATATATCCAAAAGTATCCAGGCACCTATACTTAAAGGTGCACCCATTGCTGACACAGGCATTCTATTGCACTTGTATAATCTCCATAGAAAAGCACTGCCAGTAGAATGAGACACTCTAGAGCAGCCATACATGAGCCTAAATTCATTGTGCCCAATGCCAGACACTGGCTAGAGGGCTATAAAGCCCCCCAGCATTGAGCTGCAGAGCAGTGGAGCTGCCTTCTCTAGAGTGATGGAGTTCAATCCAATTCCTCTGGGATGAGTTGGAGTGTCATTTGTGATCCAGAACTAATCCACCATCAGTCTCTGTAATGCTTGTCTGGCTGAAAGCAATCTTAGCAGTGTTCCAACATCTAGTATAAAGCCTTCCTAAGAAGCAGTAGAAGTAGTAGAGTTGAAGCTGTTACTGCAGCAAATTCCCAAATACCTTTGACTTCAGAGGAAATATGAACAAGAAAGTGTCTACAAACCTTTGGACATACAGTGTAACAAACAAAATAATTGACTGTAATTATATAGTTATAGTATGTTATTAATAATTATATTAATAGTTAATTGTAGTATTTGCATGCCAAGTTATGAATGTTATGAATGTGTTTGATTAGCATTCATAACAATGCTCACCATCTCTAAAACTGAAGTTATAGTGTTTTCTATTGTGAAATCTAATCACAGTTACAAGAGAGCAAATGAAAGAATGGTGTAACATATATCAAGGAAGCGATCTCAAATAAGAGAGAAGCAAGAATTTTGGTCCTCTATTGATACAGCGAAGATGACAAGTCAATTTTGCTGTGGATCCGCCTCCTCTCTCTGCGGTGTTGCCCCACCCGGGTGAATGACACCAGCTCCTAATGCCACCCACCCACGCTCTCATGGCCCACAGCATCAACAGAGCAGGAGCAGTGGCAGTGCGCTGATAGGAGGAATATTCAGAGCTGTTTGACACTCCCTACTGCAGGCATTACACTCCTCAGCACCTACAGGACCATTTACTGCCACACTGTGTGGACTGTTTGTGTGTTTTCATTTAATACCAATTTATGCAGTATATATTGAAATATTTAAAATAAAAGTACAGAATGTAATTTTACATATTTTATTAAATATTTGAAGTTTTTTGGGAGGGGGAACAACAAAATGTTATACACGATAAATAATATGCTGTAGTTATCTAAATTCTTGTCAAGTTATTTGCTACAAGATTTGATAAATGATTTTTCAATTCAAGGGATTCAGTATAAACCTTTATTATTTTATTTTATTATTATGACAGTTAGAGCTAGGCCTTCTGTTTGGGCCATAAATGTCAAAACTCAGTGAAAAACACCTCTATAATAACGTTGATTTCTGCTATCACCTCTGTGGGATTCCAGTGGTATATTAACACTAAGCCAATGTTAAATCACTTTTTATTTAATTAGAAACCTAATTGGTCAAGCTACCACTCATATTCACAGTCAGTGATGCAACTAGGACTTTCAGAGACCTGGAGTGATGTTTTTTTTTACAAATTGGCCCCATCTATTGGAAATTACAATGTGATTTGTTGAGACCACTGGCACTTTTTAGGCCTTCAGTTCAGCTCCGGAAGTCCTAACCAAAGGGAGAGCTTGCTTGGTCATATCAACCTTGATACCACAGAGGAAAAAAATCCTGTTTGGATCATTTTCTCTGAGTGTTTCAAGAATTTAACACTTTATTTTCAATCAAAATGTAATGAAATAAGATTAGCACCACAATATTTGCAAATTTTAATTACAACAAGCATGATAATTATATTTTTCATTTAAATGAAGTAAAATTTACAGGCCCCATTACAGTATTTTTTTATTTCACAGAAATCATCAGGCCCCAGAAGGCCCTGAGGTTTCCTCTCTGAAAACTGGTATGAAATTAATGAAACAGTGATTCCAAACTTTCAAACATTAGTGTGTCTCAAAGACTTTGTTTAAATTTGTACATTTGACAAAGCTCAAGGCTGTTCTTAGAACTAATGAAGCTTACAGTGTAGTACACAAAATACAGTATCATGTATGCTGTAAACTGCTGGTGAAAAACAAGTTGCTGTGTTTTGGGTTTTTTTAATGGTTCTGCTTGTTTGATATTTGAATTACCTTTGCATCTCCTCTGACACCATTTTGTTCTGACGAACTTTCACAGACAGAATCACTAATGAACTCCTAACGATCTCACTGTTTTCTTTTCAAAACACAAATACAGCAGCCACTCCAATTTTCCTTCTGAATCCACATGAATATGAATAAAATGTCTTTACTGTTTTAATAGACTGCACTTGCAGATGCAAGTGTTTGTTATTTGCAGTATTAGCTTCTGTATGCAGTGCTTGATTCCCCCGGTCATGCCCACCAGTCCGTAATTACCCTGCTAATTGCATTCTTCTCGTACATGTTGTACAACATCAAATGAAAAGAGAGTTAGAGCGAGCCAGGCTGAATGCTTCTTTCAGGCTCTTCATTAGCATAAGACCCTACAGCAGAGGTGTAATGAGGAACACAGAGAGAATCTCGTTATGTCTTTAATAGTGTCTCCATTCAGCTAAGCTTTTTGAGTTGAGTGAGGAAGTACAGCTTAAAAGTAAAAGGTGTAGTATACTGTTCTGCTGCTGTGATTTTTATATTGAAGTTTAGTCACTGGCTGTTAAAAGGCCCATATCTTCAAAAAAATGAAGCTTCCTTGCTTTAACACTGTTTTTAATTAATTGTTTTTCTGATGTCTCACAAAAAAGATCTTGAATGCACAGTAACAATAATAACCTGTTATGTCTACAGGATAGAGGTTGTAAATGATTATCTACAGATGAATTCTGATAAATTCAAATAAATGGCACAAGTGGACCACAGAGAAAATATGAAATACAAGAGAAATGTAGGAAATGGCCTTTTTAATAGCATTCACGTCCCTATCCCAAAGTCCTGAATGCTCATATAGTCTATTGATTTTGTGTGTAATGTTCTTTTAATTTTGTCTACTGCTGTACTGCTGATTCAAGAAGCTGTGAAAGAATTGCGGCTCTATAACTAACCAATTAGCAATATATATCTTTTTTTACACTACTTTGAAATACTAGCTGCCCTAGACCAATAGAAATGGTTTAAAATCACTTGACAAAAAACTTTTTCCCCAGATGTTCAGTTATGATGTTTGTGAGACTTTGGACCAATCCCATTTCTTATTTTCACCCCTACCCCTTGTTTTCGAGTGTCACCTTGGCCCTTGGAACCGAGTTACAGGGGTATGGGTTGAAATCCTCTATGAAGTAGGACAACCCTCAAATGAAAAAGAGCATTACTTCATTAACAGACTGCTAGCGGTGCTCTGTAGGCAGCCTTGCTAGAATGTAACTGCTGCACTATTTAAGATAGAATGGGAAATTTAGCTAGCTGGCTACTGAGACATTAGCATACTACTAGCAATTTTTTATGCTTGTTATGAAGAAAAGGACTGTGATACACTAAAATTAACAGAGAAAATACTGACTTTTGTGGGTTTCTTTGGTCGCTCGTGTAGCCATCTTGCCAGTTTAACACTTCACCTTACCCCTCTATCTCAACAAAAATCGGGACACCTTACCAGGCGTGAACATGCAAAACGGGGGGGTGAGGGCCAAGTTGTAGGAGCAAGAGATGAAATGGGATTAAGCCTGCATGTGCCAACAATAGTCATAATTTTTTACTTTTTTACATTACCTGAGGTCGTTTTTGTCGACATAAGAACAAAATTTCATATCTCCAAAAAAGTAACCTTACAGAGGAAAGAAGAAACATTCTCAAATTTCATAAATTAGTGTAACAAGAATTTAGTCTGAGTCATTTTGGATCATTGTTATTAGTCCATTCTTCGTAACATTTTGACACGATGTAAAGGGCAGCCGACATTTTCCAATTATGCAAAAAAAAAAACTTTTTTTTTTGTGCTGATAGAAATGATACGGAAATGAGCTCTGTTCTGATTGCCTGCCTTGTATTGAGCCTCATTCAAAAAGGAGGCCAGACTGAAATACCAACTTAACGACAGAGCTAAACTACTGTAGGCTGAATAGGTAAATATATGTAAATGCCTTTGTTTATGTGATAACACAAAAACAGTGAATTGACATAGGCTGGTTTTGTGGATAAGTTTCCATCTGTGGAATTTACTGGCTGTGCAGTACGTTCAGACACTTTAACAGTGTTAACGTACTATATCAAACTCTTTCATTTCAAATTAGCTTGTTTGGGACTTATTCTGTTGTTTCACACCATCCCAACACTACCTACTGTTTAACACCGATCTTTAGGCTGTGCACAGTGAACATTGCTTCCTTACACAGAGATTCACTGAAGCTTGTGAGAGTAAAACAAACATGCATGCGGTTCAGTAATGGAGCATGATAATAGCGACATGAACATTGCAGTACATCTGTGCCTACTTGTGTGTGCTAATGTGTTAGCATTTCCGGTTGCTGTTTGCGGTCATATTACTGGGGCTGTGTGGGAGCGTGTCAGGTGTCAGATAGTTAGCGGTTAGCAGTTAGCAGGAGCTGGCAGTCAGGTCATGGTGCCGTGAGCTGATCTGACCGGGAGTAAGTGGAAGTAATAATGGTCATGACGAGCGTATCACTGAATGAGAATGAGAATATGCAGTGTTATGGTGGGCTGATAAACCCCAGACTCCCTGCTATAATTGCCTCGCTCCCAGACACACCATTCACTGCGAAACGCCATCTGTCCAATTCACACTTCCCCAAGTGACAGTTGAAGCGCTGGGGACTGAATTACAGGCTGTTACTGCCTTGGAAATGGAGTCCTAGAAAATGTGCGTGTGTGTATTTATTCCAAGGTCAAAGATTAAGTTATTGCCAGAACATGTCAGGGCAAAACCACATGGAAATGAACTGTTGAGTCACCGTCTTTGATAAGCCATTATAGCCAGTGCCCTCTGATATCTTCAAGGAATAATGCGGTATTGATCGGCTGATGAGATTAGGAGCAGAATCTTGCCTGTATGAGCAGCACTTAATCATCCTCTGCTGCTACGTCTGATGTGATATTAGCTTATCCGGATTCAGCTCTATTTGTATCCATGGACGACACTGAATGAAAAATGTCTTTTCAAAGAGCAGCACTGTTACAGTGGGGTGTTACTGCATCCGTTGCCTGCCATCTGTTGATGCAACTGTGCACCCAAAAAACAAAGATTTGTGCTAATTTGTAACACAGTGAATATTTAATGGAATACCCCAGTATTTTAAAACATAATCTCTATCTGCAGCACCTGTAGCATGTGGTCGATTACTATTGAAAATAAGTTCAGTATGTTTCTTTGTACTTACAAAAAACAGTTGAAACACACTTATAATAGAAGCCAGTGTGCAGTTGTGATTTCTTCAGTAAACATTTATATAAAACACATTTTTGTAAACGACCATTCTTGCTTCAAATAAGTATGTAAATGAAGGTGTAAATCTTATAATTCATTCATTATAATCTTATAATTCATTCCTTCAGACATGAGGGAGCACTACTTGTGGTAAAAGTTACCAGTGTAGTCGTGTGGATGGAGTTTTCTGATCATGCACAGAGACCACAAAACCTTACAGAAAGTAAACACAACCAGTGTTTTTCCTGTGCACAAAAGCTTTGGTACGACATTCTCTCATGTCTGTCTCATCCCATCCCATCCTACCTGCATTGTTAGAGTTTTTAGTTAATTAGCATTAATGATATATACAGTACTGTGCAAAAGTCAAAGACCCCCCTCCCAATTTCTTTAATTTCCAGTCAAAACGGCTGTTGAGTACAGTTTTTCAGGATTAGGCAAATGAGCAAAAATATATATATTGCACAGAAAATTACACAAAAGCCATGGCAACTAAATACCAAATGTTTCAATACTTAGTGTGTCCACTCTTTCCTTTATTACAGCCTTTCCTTTCAGGAAACATCATTTCAGTTTTTCAAAGAAATCTGCAGGGATATTTTTCCACACCTCCACAGTTTAGTCTTAGAAGTTGGTTGCATTTTCTTTTGCATTGTTTTTTGTCTTCTCACAGTGGAAGGATGGACAGAATCACATGTGTATTTTTTCAGATCTGAAGCAAGAGTGGAGCTTAATTTGGTCCTGTCTAAGATGAAAGATTTAAGCACTGTTTATCTGACGATGATCTAGCAGGTTGTTACAGGTTTGTTAGGAGTCCCACTTTTTCAGTATCCTTTAAGAATTATTGAACTCCAGTTTTGAAAACTCAAAAAAAAAATTTTAATACTTTTAAAGTATATTATTTATACTTTGACTTTCACCATCTCTAATCTCTTCAGAAGTATCTCCTGAATAAACGACATACAAAATGGCCATTTTGACTGGAAATTACTTAAAATGTGGTCTCTGACTTTTGCACAGTAGAGAATTCAAGTAAAGAGAAATGTATCAAAACACTTGTCTGTGGTAACTGATAGCATCATACAGATGCGGCAGATGGAGATCAGTTTGAAAAATGCAGGAGTATTCCTTTAATGCTTTTTCTACATCTCCCAATTTGTTTTTATGTATCTGCCCATGGCCACGCTTGAGTGTGGCTGTGAGTTATGAGCGGGACAGGCAGGGCTGAATGGGAGGGACCATGAGGCCCTATCTCATGCTGATAAATGTGTCTGGACACCTTCAACATGACACTTCTCGCACTCATCCCTTGCTCTGCAGGTCAGCCAAAGACATCAGCCTTTGACACTTCTCTTCACGCTCCATCTCTCTTTCCAGTCAGATCTGCCCTGACTTGTTACATGCGGAGAAGCCTGTCTCATTGTGTGCTGATATTTAGGATTACAAGCAGGTTTACAGGATCACAAACATGCCGTATATGCTGATGTCAGTACATCTGAAAGAATATTCCAGCATTTTTCAACTCAGTCACAATCTGCCACATCTGTGTCATACCATCAGTTCCTATAGACACATTTTCTCAAAGTTAGAAAAAAAGGTAGCGTTGGGCAGTAGCTGAATTTGATGAATAAACATTATACTATATATAAACATTAAACTATATAATGAAAATTGGAAGCAGTACAGATGATAAGATAGACATGAGTAAATAATCTTACCAAAGCTGTTCCAAAGTTTTATCCAACTTTTGAAAATTGTTGCAACATGGTAAAAACTCAGTTATATTCACTTTCGGATATCTGTGTGTGATCAGACGGGGGCTTTTGAAAACTCCATAAATGTCACTTCCATATTGGGTGACACATAATAATGCCCTTGTAAAATCCTTATTGAACCTTATGCGGCCAGTAGTTGGTAATTAACTGGCTGTGAAAATAATACTCTATTAAGCAATAACCTGGGAGTATCAAGGCATTTTCCATAGCACTTATATGTATGTATTTAAGTATTCAACATCATAATGATGGGCAGCCAGTTAATTAGCTGCCACTGGTTCGTTTAGTCTTAGTAAGAGCATTACAAGTGTTTTGGAAAATGTTAATTCACCCTAGTTACTGCTTAACAAAATAGTTAATTCATTATCAGTTATTGGCTTGATAAGGCTTAATAACAGCATAATAATGAACACCTAAGATGTTGTGCCAAAGACTGTTATGTACAATATACAAACAAAAGTGCTTTGGAAAATGTTTAATTCACCCTAGTTGCTGCCTAATAATGTAGTAATTAGAATCCAGTTAATTACCAACTACTGCCTTGATAAGGCTTAATAAGGGCTTATAAGTACATAGTGTTCCCCAATGCTAAAGTATTATCACAAATTCTTCCTTCATCTCTGAAAGAATAAAGTACAGATTAAAAGCTTAGTTTATGTGTACCTTTGGCTGAAGAATTAATGAAAGTGTTTTGCGTAAATGTTTACTGACAGAATTCAGCAACTGCCCAAGGGCTTCAGTTATAAGTGAGTTTCCCATCAATGGATTTTCTGTTCCTTGCTAAGTACAGGGAAATGTCGAAATGATTGTCCATGGTGCATTGCAGATGCAGCAGAAGAGGATTAGGCTGAAAAACACTGGAGTATTTCTTTAACGAACACAGATCATTATATAACAAAATATAAGCTTAATGCTACAAAGGAACACATTATTTGTAAACATATCAAATAAAGAATTATAACAAATCATTTGAATGTGTCATCCTGCTCTATGACCAACACAAAACTGGCCAGTTTGTGTACTGGTTATTGTGGTGTTTTTTGAACATGTGCTCCTCATATTTCTATGTCATGGCTTTGTATTTTCTTTTATCTTGTCCGCTCTCTGTGGGCTCTCAAATCAATTTGCTGAGGTGTTTCCATTCTCACATTAATCTCCCACCTACCGATAACATGCATGCAGGCACGCAAGTAATTGAAGCGTAAATCAGCTGGGCTGCTGAGTAGTTCTGCGGGATTGATGGTGTGCAGCAGGACTGGAATCAATACAGCCTTTCAGGCACAACATGCAATATGTAATAATTATACATTTTTATTTAATAAGAGGCTCTCATATGTCTATCAGGTTAAATGTGCAGAGCACAGCCTTGATTGCAGTGTAATTTACTGATCATATACTTCAGGCTGGACCCTATTTATCACACCAGCTGTCATTAAATTGGACAAGAGAGGTAGCCTACTGGAAAAAGTGTGTCAGTGTGTTAAAGTATTATTGATTTGAGGATGGGATTTTGTTTTGGTAATTTGTTTTATCATTGAGTCTTTTAGCTCAGGGTCTGAGAAAAAGTCTACATTTGTGACAGCTTATTAGCTTTCATAGCAAGAGAGATTATATCAGATATTAAGACTTACAGTTGTATGTGAAAGTTTGGGCACCCCTTGTCAAATTACATAATTTGTTAATTTTCTAAATGAAAAGTTCACATCACCTCAGCATGGAAGAAATTTAAATATGACACATTTCTGCAAACTTTAATGCATAATTTTAATGTATTTGCTGAATTTAACATATTAGGAAAAATATATTATGTGCATGAGTTTGGGCACCCTTTCAGTTAACTTAATGAGACCTCCATAACCTTTTAATATTTCTTGTACCCAGCTAACAGTCTTACTATTCTTGATTTTTTGTTTTTTTTTCAGTTTTCCTCACAGAATGCTTCTAGTTCAGAAATATTCATAGGTCCTCTTGCATAAACAGTATGTTTGAGACCTAACCACAGATTTTCAATAATATTCAGGTCTAGGGGTGGTGAAGGTCATTTCAAAACCTTAATCTTTTGTTTCTCATAGTAGGTCAAGGATGATTCTGATGTATGTTTTGGATCATCGTCTTGTTGTAATATCCAACCTCTTTTCTTTCTTCACTGACTGTGGGATATGAACTTCCAGGATATGTTGATACATTTCCTGTGCCACTGGCTGCTACACAACTACAGAGCATAACAGATGAGGAGTGAAATGCCTTGCCTGATGTATCAGAATTGGTAATCCGTGCATATTTCACAGTTACTTTGGCACAGAAGGGTCAAGCCTATCCCCCTGCTCAACACCTGGCAAGATGTTTCATTGTAGCCAAAGAGTTGCTTTTTTGTTTCACCAGTTCACAGCACTTGTTTCCAAAATGCCTCTGGTTTATCGAAGTGTTGTGTTGCACACTTCAGAGGTAGACTTTTGAGATCACAGTTGAGGTACCTTCTGATGACCCTTTCATGTAGACAATGTTTTGTAGTGTTGTGGTCAAGACCACTAGAGGCGAGTCAGAGTCAAGACCAAGACCTGGACACTCTGAGGTTGAGTTAAGACCATGACTTTGTTGCAGTCTAGTCCAAGTCAAGGCCAAGACCGAGACCTGGAGTGGCAAGACCAAAAGAAAACTGAGACCAGGTTAATTTTTTCAGAATGTAACTTTGCATTGTAACTTTTGGAAGTAAATGATAGTGAGGGCATTGTCTGTCCCTTCTTCTCTACCTATTCAGACTAAAGTCAAGTTAACTAAACAATGTATATTGTTGCAGCACACTGGTAGTTAAGCAGAGTATTAGACAAAATTACATTTTCAACAAAATCATTTTAAACTAGGTGTAGTGATTATCTTTTTTCTCTCAGTTGTTTGTCATGTCTGTCTTAGTTTATTTTCCAAAATAAAAGGCTTTGTGCAATTAACATTTTTTTGAGGAGACTAGTTAGACCTTGTTTGCAGGACACTAATTTGGGTGATCTGAGGGTGTACCAGCAGTGGCATACAGTCAGCTGGGTGCCGACCTTATCAAGTCAGCAGAATGATATATGCTTGCTGTCTGGGGTAATTTGACCAGGGGTAGCCAAACATTTGTGTACATTTATATCATAAACATAACCGTAACAATAATAATAAACAATAACAATAACAATAACAAACTACTTATTTCAGTCTGTAAAGGATTAGTGAAAGTAATAGTGAGTGAATCTGCACAGATACAGATAAATAGCATTACACCAATGACACCATGCTAGTTGTTGATGCTATCAGCTTCCATTTGTCATAAACCATATAAACATGTTCACTGAGTTATTCCTTTAATGGGAGTACTTTGTTTGCTGCTTCTACTCTTCTCTGGGGTCCAGCAGATTTTATGTACTCCATCAAGCACACATTAGCTAATGTTAGCCTTCCTCCAGCAGCAGCACTGAAGCAGATGGGGACTGAAGTGCCTTGCCTGATGCATCAGAATTGGTAATCCATGCATATTTCACTGTTACTTTGGTACAGAAGAGTCAAGCCTATTCCTACGTTTAGCTCTTCACTTACTTACTAAATAGTCCCACACAGAGGTCAGACAACCTGGATATCAGCCAAAGGATTATGTTTCTGATCCCTCCATGTCATATGCTGCTTTGATTGGAGCCTTAAGCAATCTGCTCCACTGACCTGGTATTGATGTCTGAAATACACCTTGATTACAGTGGTAAAATATACACTAGCATACAAAAGGTGGAATTACTTGCCATCTTAATCACTTTTGTGCATGGGCCAATTGGCTTGGAATAGGCTTGGAAACATTTAATTGAAAACTTTTAAACTGTAAGGTAGGTCATTTCCCTATTAGAGTTTTTTTTTCCTTAAGACCACTTAAGGAGAGTGTTCTCCCAGGAACAATTTGTTAGGCATGCTATAAGGAATGCAGAAGTGCATCTTACCTCTGAGATAAAATCACTTCTATGCCAAGACTAGTGCTATTTGTACAAAAGGGTACTTGGAAAATAAAGGTTACATTTCATGAATAGTGCAGATCAGACACTGTTGTTACTGTAATTCACTGCAGAGTGTTTTCTTTTTTCTCATTTTCTCCCATCTGACATCTCGTTTGTCATTTTGTTGCTGACTGGCTCTCCCAAAACCCAGTAATTTGCTTTAAACTAATCTACACTACCTAACCTTCCACAGTTCAAAGAATTTCACAGGAGCATCCCAGTAAATGAAAAAACCCACAATATTATGCTTTGGGTTTCCTGTATATCTACATCATAATGAAGTCCTGCCTGAACCATCTGAATCCCGTAAGATCAGACCAGCATTAGGGCCTTGAATCTGTCAGTCAAATTCAACCTGAAGGTACTACCAGACTAATCCCACACCCCCATATGGCTTGATTCAAATGTATGCATATTATTCACATGAATACTATCCAGTACCTAGTTTAGTTGATCAGTTCTTCATTTAAATAGCTTCTTTCTGCAGACTCCCTAGTGAAATCAGCTCTGATATGTTCAGTAATGTAATCACATAGATTATTTTTCTCTGTTATAACTGTCATCAAGTTAATTACACACTTAAAAATTATGGTTCTTCAATGGTTCTTTAGTAAAGAAAATGGTTCTAAATAGAAACATGAACACTCAAAAAACCCTTTGCATGATTAAAAGGTTCTTTGCATGGTGAGCTGGTGCTTCAGATTGATGAAGAACATGTTAAATATGGTTCCATATAGAACCTTTTTAAAAAGAGTTCTATATAGCAGCAAAAAGGGTTGTTCTATTATTAAAAGCTTGACACTGTAACAATAAAAGAGCCCCTTTTCAAAATGTTTTATTTAAAACAATATTCAGCACATTCTCCATCAATCTGAGGAACCCTTTCATGATGCAAAGAACGCTTTAATCCTGCAAAGGGTTCTTTGAGTGTTCATGATTCTATATAGAACCATTTTTTTTACTAAAGAACCCCTGAAGAACCATCATTTTTAAGTATGTAGGGTACTGTTGGCTCAATTTTCACAATGTTGTGTGAAATGTTGTGACTCTGTGTTGAGCTGCTAGTGAGCAATGGGGGATGAAATGGGAGGGGTGAGAACCCCCTGCTGTGAAAACCATTCACACCTCTCCACAAAGATGGCTGTGCTGAGATAAAACAGACAGCAAAACTATAGCTTTGTTGATATGATCTTAATCAACTACCACAAAAATAACAATTAAACACAATAAAAACAATTTCATGAATGTTGACTTTTCAAATATTTGCTCGCCTACAAAGATGAAAATCCAGTTTGCTCCAAGAAAAAAAAACGCAAAGTGTAAAAAAGAGCAAATTGCATTGTATGGCTACTGTGAAATAGGCTTAAATCTGGTCTGCTGTTATTGTACTTTAACAAATCCATGCAATGGCTGGAGCGTACTTAAAAGTCAGAAACCAAACATTTGTTCTTCTATCTGCATTTTTCTAACCAAGATTTATTAACGATTTCGTTTTACTGCATTTATGTTTATTTGAGCTGATTCTAATGTATTCTAATAGTATACAGTGTTATTACAAAAACACAAATACTGACAAACTAAATACTTTTACAATTTTCATGACTGCCTAAGACTTTTGCACATTATTGTATATCATATTAAAATAGTTATTGCAAAAATATGCACTAAAAATATGTAAACTGAAAGATAAAATTGTGCTGATGTAATAACATTTTTCGTGTGATAATGATGTGCACATTAGAACCAAGTAGATTAAATGCATCACTTTCTTTGATGTACTCTCCTATTCACTGCCCTGTTAGTCCGCTGTTCAGATCTGCTGATTTTATCTCCTGTGCCTTTGCTTTCCCTCTGAAGGTCACTGGAGTAGATGAAACAAAAGGCAAACTAGGACAAACTTGGAGGGAAGACAGAGAGAAGACAGGCCAATGAAGGGAACAGAACACATCTAATGTAATTGATCCCCTCACAAAAGACGCATAAATATGTCTGGCTTTCCTATATTTCACTGCATTCATAACAAATAGAGCTGACTGGGGTGGAACAGTATCCCCAGGGTGAGAGTAAGAGGGGGGCAGATGTCTGATTTCTGTCTGAACAAAGAAGCAGACACTTCCAACCCTGTTCTCCTAGTCCAGGAGAGCCCGCCTCACTGATACTATTCCACAGAGACGTATAGCCCTGCTTTCTGACAGCCGCTGTCAGCCCACGCTGATAAGAGACTGGCACTGCTTCTGCAGCTGGACTCTAGGGGGCAGAGGCGAGAGACAAAACCTGAATACCTCCCACTACCAGAGTGATAGCCTTGGGGCTAAATCACATAGAATGATAGTTTACACAAAAGGGAGTCTGCATGAGGTAGCGTATATTGCAGTTTAAAAGTAGTGCAATGCCTGATGTATGGGAAGATGGAGGAAGAAGCCCCCCCTTAAGAACAAGGTCCATTTACTGTAGAGCTGAACCATATTTGGACAGAATAATGATGCATAGACATGCATCTTTTTTTTCATTTTTGGCAAATTTTCTTAACTGTACAACATATATTACACTTGTTTGTAAGTCACTGCTTCCTTCCTCTTTGATGTAAGTACTTTGCAGGATATGAATGGGTTAGGGTTCGATATAGGAGTGAGACACATGGATCATCAACTTTTGCTGTTATATTAACTAGACACTATCTATAATGTGTTTGGACAAGTGTGTGTGTTCACTCAGAGCTAATTTGCTGGCTGTATTTAACAGCAGTTTGCTGCAGATGTAAATGAAATGTGTGGAGATTAATAAAAACAGTTATAGTTATAACAAGCTTAGATTTCCCAGGAAGAATATATTTTACTGGTTATTACGCTATTACTTCCACCATGTAATATCTCGTAATTACCACACAAATTCAAATAGCTGCTCTGGGAACATTTTGGCATCTCTGCAAACTCAAAGTGAGTTGTGCTTAATGGATTAAAGTCTATCGGTCTCTTGCATATCTTATGTGCTTCAGCGCAGTATAGTTGGCAGCTGTTTCTTGTATCCTTTATTTGAAGCAAAGACTAGTGGATGATGAAGGCAATGTCTCTTGCAATTCAATAATTCATTGACTGGGCAGGGACTAACGCCATCCTGCAATCGCTGCAAAGCTGGCTCAAGGATTTTGTGAGATCCCTAGATAACAACATTGCTGAACAGATAGAGTTTGGCTCTGTTTCTCTGCGGTAATACATTATTAAATCATTGTAAGATCCTCTTTAATTTGTTCCTCTATTGTTTCTCTTCCTTCTTCTCTCCTTCTCTTTTTTTCAAACAGAAATGGATTTTTTTTTCCAAGCTAAATGTTACATATATGAGTCTCTCCATCTGCAGCTGCAGGACAGTATATCTCCATATATACTGTATAAATATATAAATACTTTATTCTTCTGGGGCAGCTGCTCTGTGACAGGAGAGAATGTAAGAGGACAGCTCAGCAGTTGAGCAAAGGACAGTTGTACTGGAGAATATGTTCCCAAATGTATAATGTGATAAAACGGCTGACTGTAGAGTGTCCTTTTCTTGATGCCAATTAGACTGATCTCATAAATCAGCTAAGCAGACGTGAAGAGAAAAGTAGGGATTCTCTCTGTTGGCAGCCATTTCTGTTTAGTTTCCTGCACCATTCTAAGAAAATCAAAAAGGAAAGGCTTGTTGTAAATAATATAAGTAATAAGTAATGATTTGATGATGATGATGATGATAATAATAATAATAATAATAATAATAATAATAATAACAATAATAACAATAATAATAATAATAATAGTCTTTATTTGTAGAGCACTTTTTATACAGTAGCAGCTCAAAGTGCTTTACAGACAGATAATAAAGCTTAGGAGTAATAGAAGAAAGTATGAGTTTTAATTTAAATTTTATATAAGGCAATGACACAGATCAAATTAAGAGATAAATACCAAGAGACGTAGAATTTTAATTAAGTGCTAAGTTAAAGAGATACATTTTCAAATGTTTCTTATAAGTGTACACTGAGATTGACTGTCTAATAAAAGGTGGAATTGAGTTCCACAGTTTAGAAGCATAATAACTGAAAGAGGAAAATGACTCTCCATGTTTTCTGTATGTTACGGAAGGTAATTGCAGAAGGCCAGTATCTACAGATCACATGTCGGAACATACACAGACAGACATTCTATGCTGTGAGTGGTTGTGTTAAGGTCATTTTGAGCCTTAAAAACTAGTAGCTAAATTTAAGTTGCAGGATCAGTATTTCAGTTTTTTTTCTTGATTTATCTGACAAATATCTGACATAGCTGGTAAATCTGTCAACTTGATTATCAGAAGGAATGGAAAGGCCCTAAAAGTGAACCTTGTGGGACTCTACAAGAAATGTTACATTTTTTTTAAGAATGATTTTGCAGTGAAAGCAAGAACTGTCGATTCATTAAATATGATTTAAACCATTCTAAAACTGTGCCTGAGAGGCCTAGCCAGTACTCAAGACAGTGGATTATAGTCTTGTGGTCAATGATATCAAAAGCTGTACAAAGATCCAATAAGACCAAAACAGAAGGAAGCCTGAGGTCATTGACAACACATACCCATGCTGTCTCAGTACTATAATTAGAATGAAAACCTGACTGAAACTTCTCAAATAACAGATTTGATCTTAGATACACATTGATTTTGGAAAACAACTTTTCTAAACACATTACTTAAAATAGAAAGGTTAGAAATTGGGCTAAAATGATTTAGCATGCAAGTATTCATGCTACTTTTTTTTAGTAGAGGCTTCACCAGGGCAGTTTTACAAGCATCTGGAAAAGAACCTGTTGTCAGAAAATGGTTTACAATAGTTAAGATTTTTCATTTTGTACACAATCAAAAACCATCTTAAGGAGTGAAGTACAAAGAGTCAAGGAGGGCTAACATATACCAAGGACCAAAAACAAGACTCTAAAAACCAGAAAAGGAGGGGTGCCAAACAATGGGAAGGGAAGAGAATACATGGGAGGAGACTGGAAAGGGCAGAGGGGTGACAAACATTGAGAAGGGAAGAGAAGACATAGGAGGAGATTGGAAAAAGCAGAGCCAGGACAGGAAATCTGTGACCATCAAAATGTAATGATATCTGCCTGCCTCGAAATCCTACTTAAAAATGTGTCACTTTAGTTGAAGCATTTCACTTAAGATGGCTATCTTAAAGTTCTATGCTCCAGCTGCTCAGACACTACTAGCCTACAGCATGAAATACATAGACAACAAAATGTGTTGACCTCTTAACATTCCAGGTTTATTACATACAAAGTCTTATTATTTGGTAACTACAGGGACTTCAATACAAACTAATGGAGCTATTCTTAGGTTATAGAAGTGTGTAATAAAACTTTGGCTTGTTAAAGGGTTAAACACAGCTATAGCTTTTTTTATTCAGTTAAACTCATTAATGTAAGGCTACATGTGCTTTATGTTGTGCAACAAGTAATTCTGTGATACTTTAGGCTGGATTTGTTACAGAATCTGTAATTATTTGTCTGATTTCCATTACACTAGATTCTGTTGATACTGAACTAATACAAGTACCAGATGGTGCCATCTCCAGTAACAAGAAAATGTACCCACATTCTCTTGTAGAAAGTTCAGCTATTTTAATTTGACTGTCATATCCCATAATAAATTCTGATTTGACTAGATTTAGTTGAGTTGTGTAAGTGAGTCACAGTGCTGTAAAGCAGCAAGGCTATGTGTCAGTTGGTTTATAACAGCATATTGTTCTCCATTCTCAGAACTGGTTCCCCTCTTCACAGAAAAAAGAGCACCTGGCTATAAAGTGTTGTAATATTCCACACTTGTGTTTGCTCCCTACAGTTTGACATGCAGCAGATGTCTCTGGAGGAGCTGAAACAAGTCCTCTTCCATGCTTTTCGGGACCACCTGACCATGAAGGACATTGAAAACATCATTGTGAATGAAGAGGAGAGCCTAAAGGAGAACTCAGGAAACTGCCAGACTGAATTTGAGGGAGGTAAGCGGTAAAGCCTGGCAGAAGATCAGCTATTACTGCTTTACTGACTGATTGTGGTTCAACTCTTGGCAATGGCTTTAAAATAAAATGCACAAAGAATGCAAATTATTACATGAAATGTAACAAATTGGCACTTTTTATAGAAATGAGGTTTTGTTACAACAGTGATTTTATGTTGAATATGGTCTATAGTCAGACCAGTCTCCCATCATTAAGTCTGAATTTGCATTAGTTTGCAATTAAACAGTGAAAATGCATGGGTGGAAATGGGCTGAGAATTTCACTACATGTTGTTAACTCAGCTGTAGTAATGTATTCATGTGACCACAAGAGAGGATGAGAGGAAAAATGGTTATTATATTCAAACTATGTTTATTGAGTCCATTGAGACCATACAGTGGAGCCATGTGTATTGTGTCCTCCAAATCATTGTTCTGCACATTCAAAGGCTCATTATGCACAGCGACAGACGGCCCTGCCTGATCGCTCTCTCTGTTTGGACGGCTTATGCTTATGCATACTGTGTGCTCCCTCCACAATGTCCAATTCTCTGTTTTCAAGTCTGTTTCAATATCTGCTTGCAGCTTCACGTTTGTTTATATTTTCCTTCTCTTCTATGTGACTCCATCAGTGCATTCTAAAAAGAAGAATCGGCAGACATGCGTCCGCAAGAGCCTCATCTGCGCTTTTGCGATGGCCTTCATTATCAGCGTCATGCTAATTGCGGCCAATCAGATGTTGCGTAATGGCATGGAGTAGCCCCGCCCACTGTGAACTCTGAGTACTCTTACCTGAGCTCCATTTAACCTTCATATGGCAAACAACATCTAGCCACGTACAAGGCAAACTGCAAAAAAATACACTGACACCCATTTGTAATCAGGCTTGAAGAAGTCTTTGGATTTAACTGTGTGGTAAAACTCGTAAGACTTACATCCAGGTTTCAAGTATGGATGAAGTACCACTTTTTCAGCTCTACTGGAGCCACCACTTGGATGTAATAAAAGACCCACACTGACAACTTAATGAAACTACACTAAGAGGTGTTTACCCTCCCTTTATCTCTCTATCAGAGAGACACAAGGGCTCTTCCCTGGTGTCCCTTTAATGCAATAAGACCCAGGGTCCCTTTACCTGCATTTGTGTGTACATTTGTCTCTACAAGCTGTGAAAGCAAAGACATCTGTCCGGATGATATCAGACTCCACACCATCTGAGCTACGAGTAATGAGGAGGAGACTGATTGGCAGTGGATACCCACAAATATCTCTCATTGAATTAAATTCATTGTCTGTTCACGCACACGCATGCTTGTGTATTTGTCCTTACTGAATAGAAGCGAGAATAAACTTAGCGTTGAGTAAAGAGAGGGGTCACATAACCTGTATCAAAGCACACTAAATAATGAATGGGCATTTTGTTTGGCTTTTGAAGGCTTTATGAATGTACAGTTATAGGTCCTTACATATTTGGACATCAACAAAGTTATTTTCATTTTAGCAGTCCACAGCAGCGTATCAGAGTTGAAATAACCACCAAATAATGAATATGAGCTCAAAGTGCAGACATGCAATTTTAATTTGGGGATCTCAGGTAAACAGTGTAGGAATTAGAACCATAGTCATACATATCCTCACCTTTTATGGGCTCAAAATAATTAGATAATTGGCTCAGCTGTTCTATGGCCAGGTGTGTTGTTCACTTACAAGTAAGCAGGTAAAATGTTTTAAAGTGATTTTAATTGTGGCATTTGCATTTGGAATCTGTTGCGGTTACCTCTTAATGCGAAGTCCAAAGGGTTGCTAATGAAGCAAGCCATTTGAGGGTGTAAATCAAAACAAATCCATCAGAGAGATAGCTGTGGTGGATGACACAAGAATTCTTTCACTGGTAAAGAAAAATGCAAACAAAAAACCATCTAAAAAAGTCTGTACAGTTCTGAAGCAACATATTATGGACAGATGAGACAAAGTCAATCAACTTGTAACACAGTGATGGGGAGAGAAGAGTATGGAGAAGCAAAGTGCTGCTCATGATCCAAAGCGTACCATCTCATCTGTCAAACATGGTGGAGGTAGTGTTATGGTGTAGACATGTATGGCTGCCAGTCAAAGTGGGTCCCTTTCTAAAAATGTACCAAATAGCTGAATTGCTTATTGATGATGTGATTACTGACAAAAGCAGCAGGATGAACTCTGAAGGCTATAGGGCTCAGATTTATCTGCTCAGATTTAGCCAAATGCTTCAAAACTCATTGGACAGGCCTTCACAGTGCAGATGGACAAAGCAATCCAAGATATTTTAGGGCAAAGAAGTTAAATATTCTTATGTCAAATGGCCAAGTCAATCACATGACCTTAATCCAACCAAGCATGCAATTCACTTACTGAAGGCAAACCTGAATTTAAAACAACCCAAGAACCAGCAGGAACTGATGACTGCTGCAGTAAAGGCCTGTCAGAGGACCACCAGGGAAAAAACCTGGCATCTGGTGACGTCTTTGGGTTCCAGACTTCAGTCATTGACTGCAAAGGATTTGCAACCAATAATAATAACCATCCGTAACCATTAAAATGACAATTTATTGGGTCAGTTATTTAGTTTGTCCAATTACATTTGAGCCCCTAAAAAGTGATGGTGGGAGGGGAGATTGTTGTGTATGAAGATGATTATAATTGAAGCTAACAATCTACACTTTGATGAACACTTTCTGTTCATTATTTAATTTCACTCCAATATGCTGTGGTAAACAATTAATCTCTCTCTCTCTCTCTCTCTCTCTCTCTCTCTCTCTCTCTCTATCTCTCTATGTATATATATATATATATATATATATATATATATATATATATATATATATTTAAAGAGAGAGAGATAGAGAGTAAGAGAGATCTCCATTTTTGATGTTATTAATTTTAATTAATAACATCAAGTGTAAACAAATATAAGCAAAGTCATTGAGACTGGTTTAATATGAAAATACTTACTCTTTACATTGTATCAAATTTCATGACAAATGGACAAATGGAGAAAATGACTTAGAATAAAATAAAATATGGTCACTTTAACTTACGTCAATTATAAATATCAAGAATGTCCTGTAAAGTTTTTTTTGGAGATATGATATTTTGATCTGACAGCGTTGATATATAAAGATATATATTAAAAGGGGTGTAATGATACACATTTGTTGTGATAAGGTATGCATTTTGGTTTTTGCACCATCAAAATGTATAACAAAGAAAAAAAGAAATGCCAGCTTTTATGTTGCTTTCATTTTTTGCCAAAAACAAGACCACAACACCTGGTGCATAATTAAGACAAACAAGTAAATTTAAATAAATTTAAATGGTTTAGCATGCAGCACAGATGGGTTTTATTTTCCTTACTTTTGTGGTTGTCTCTTTAGAAATATCATGGTGTGTTTTTTAATGGAAAAGTGGAAACCATTCCAGTTTACGTCTGTATGTCTGATATACATAAAATCTTATTGTATTTAATTCTTAGCGCATATTGTCTCACAGCCCTGAATACAAAAAAACTGTGTATCATAACACCTATATATATATATATATGTAACATTGATATGATGTCACTAGGATACATTGTATTATACTGGAATGTACACAGATTAAATGCTAACACATCCCCTATCACAAAAATGGTTCATTTCAGTAATTTCACATTTGAAACAACTTAAGGACACGCCAGATAAACAAGCGGTTGGCGTAATCATTTTTGCTGATTAAAAAACGAGTATTGAGGTCTTCTCAAAGTCTAAGAATATTGTCTGAGTAACAGTACAGTGACTAACTTCTGCAGAAGTGTCTATGATTAGTTATTGGACTTTTTGGTCCACTTTTGATTATCACTTCAATTCACTCTCAGGCTCAGCGAATGCAGCATTCAGTGCTCTAGTGCACCTGAAATAAATCAGTCTGTCTCTTAAAGAAATACCCCAGTGTTTTTCAGCCTAATCTATGCTGACACATCTGTAGCATATGTTTAATTGACGTGGAATTTGATGGAGAATAGAAAAGAACAGAAAAGACAGTTCATAGAAGCCAACGGGCAGGTGATTCAGCAACTGCTCATTGGTTTCTGTTAACCAAAGTATATGCTATAAATGCGGCAGACAGAGATTAGTTTGAAAAATGCTGGAGTTTTCCTTTAACTTCGTCTTTTCATTTTACGTTACTATATGTAACCCCAATCTGTAATGTAAATACAACAGTTCATATCTACTTAGATGTGTCTATAGCCTACATCAGAGTTCCCTTCGCCTGTTCACTCTGTTTCTGTGTAATACTGTAACTAAGTCATGTTTTCTCATGTAGCCTACTGCATGCATGTTTATGTATATAACTCCATGTAGGAGAACTGTCTAAAGGGTGTGTACCTGACTATGTTGTCCCTGCATGTCCAAACACTGTTCCTACACTTATATGTAAAGCACTGAGTTTGTTGGATTTTTTAAAACAAGGCTATGAGCTGACTACACGATGTCCACCTGTCATCTCTCAGAGCTTTATCTAGCAAAAACAAAAAGAAAAAGAGGACATGTCTGTATATTTTGAAGAAAATGTAATAATACATAGAGAAATTGGTCATTTGAGATGTTTGCTGGATTATGTATACTTTAAAGTGCTTTGCAGAGTTGTATGCACTGTTAAATCTGCATATCGGTGTTTAAAAATCTGGTCGGTGGCTCCATCTAGTGAGCCTTCCTTCTTCTGCAATATAGATACTGTATAAAGGGGAATTCCACCGGTATTTCAAATATTCCGCATAATTCAACCATTAAGATGTAAACAAAGTTATTCTGAGTGGGGTTTTTTGTGAAATGTGGCATTCTAGAACAAAAACATACACTGTAGATTGTTCACAGTTATAGTGATAGGAACTAGATGTCTGAAAAAAGCTCCTTCACAGACATGAATACACTGCCTAATGCCTGAGGCATTGTTTTACAATGGTTTTGAGATAACACAATGGCCTAAAATGTATTTCTAAAGATCTATGCATGGCACAGGGATATATGTAGGGCACTCTAAAGCAAAATAGTCCCCAAAGAAAACTTTATCAACATTACACACAAAAACTCAGAAGACTAACATAGATTCAGTGGTAGATTTGTAAATAAAATAGCTACATTTGTCATAGAAACCATGTCAAGACATTCGTCTTGACCCCTGATTCCTGTCATCTTCACTTTAAAGAATGTCAATAAGGTTCTCAATTTTTAACTATTTCACATCAAACCACTGAATGACTTTGTCTACGTCTCAATGACTGAATTATGCAGAGATTTTGAAAACATTGGTGGAATTCCCCTTTAAATAGTAACAGACCCTACACTCAACAACAACTACTGAAAGTGTGTTTGTGTGTGCGTGTGTGTGCGTGTGTGTTTTAAAATGATTATTGATAAATTATTAATCTACCTAAATCTACTAATTGAAGTGCAAAACATACGACCACAAATATGCAATTTTTGAAATGTTTAATTAATTTAATCATTTTATCTGTCTTAATTTCCTGTTGATTGCCATGCAGGCTAAATAGTGGACAGAATCACCAGACCCCCATGTGCAATAGTCTGTTTATACATTACTCCACTCATCTACATCTTTCTATCACTATCTTCAGTCACAAAAATTGTAAACTTTAATATGTCTTTATTTGACTATATGAGTTTTTGATTGCATGGACATCTTTCTTTACTGCTGTTACTATTTTGTGTAGGATATTCCTATGGTTTATATTACTTTGATATTTTCTTAATCTGGAAAAAAGTCAAAAGAGTTTTAATTTGCTCTCAATCCAGAATCCTCTCTTTAGCATGCCAAGTGAAGTTATTGAGGTTTTTATGTACATATTTTTATGAAGTGTAGAAAGAAGGGTCATGGATATGCAAAACAGTATATACTTTGCATGCGGGGTATGGATTGACAGTGAACTTATAGCAATATCATTTTTGAATAGAAATAAATAAAGAAATAAAAATGTAAGAAAACATGAATAACTTGTTATTTGTATATTAAATGAATGTGAAAATAAATATCTTGTATAAGTCACAGTATAGAGTACTCTGGTTCATGCAAAGATTTAAAGTTTCCTATTCATTAAAGTTGAAGAAAGTTACAGAAATTGTTAGAAGGATCCATTTTATTGTATAATCCCAATATAATTCACTTTTACATATGACTTCCTCAAACAGAGGACACACAGTAGCAGTTTAACCAGATTGATATTTGTCTTATTTAGCATGCTTTTCAATTTGCACACGATGTTTAATAGGGGTGGGTGGATCATTATACTTCAGATCCTGGAGTTTCTTAATAAGAGTTGATTCTTGCACAAAAGACAACAGTGATGGTCGCTATTCAGCTCAAAATGGATGCCAGAGACAAGTTTACCCTTTCAGCCAGAGAAAAGAAGCTAAACTGGTAACTTTAGCTTTAGCTTGTTGTCCCCTTTATCTGGCAAGTCATTCCTGTCATAACAGTAATCCATTCTCTCCATCATAAAGATGATTTGAAGACAGTTACCAGAGTTATATGGCTGCAATTAGACTTTCATTCTGCCTTCCTTCTGCATTTATCAGCTAATGAAAAAAATGGGGGAAAAAGACATTTCAAAACAGCCCACCCCAAAAAATCCACCCCAAAAATCGATTTTGTAGTTTTTTAGAACTTCCTCCCACCCCCAGGATACATCATCAGAAAGAGGCTTTAAATCAGAAAATCTCACGCAATAGACTACTGTGACACAGCTGTATGCAAGTAAGCGTGTTTACAACATACATCAAAATTACTGTGACTTTTCTTCTTTTTAAAACGATTGTGAGTGCTGTTTATTAATATTTCTCCGTTTTTCTCTCTCTTTCTGTTTCTGGTTTCCTCATACTGTTTTTGGCATTAAATAATTTCTGATTGTGAGAACTAAAAAAGGGTATAAAAAAATGTTTACAACAGATGTAGAAATAGTAAAATTTTCATTTTGGGCGGAGTGTCCCTTGGCTTTACAACGAACTGCTCGTAATCTGTAAGCACTGGCCAATCCTGGCGCAGGGGGCGGAGCGGGAGTACGGGTGGGTAGAAACACAGCGCCTCTGAGGATAAAACTCGCCCACCGTGGAAAGTGTTAGCGCCGAGAGAGTTCAGGCACTTGCAGTTTCTCTCTGAACATCCAAAGCGAACACAAAACGCTGGGATCTCACACTGAGGTAGGATACAGTCGGTGTGGAAATGCGGACAGTCACAGCTAGCTGTGTTAGCCGTGTTCGCCTGCACTGACAGATGAGTTTAGCTACTGCTAAATAGAGCTGATTTCAGAAGAACAGCCTTGCTCCCCTTTTTCCGCGCGATGAGTGTACTCTTTACAAACGCGGTACACACGTACACATGGATTTTGATATTCCTGTGGGAACTGGAGCATAAGGTAATATAATATAATGCTCAGTGCTAATTTCTAGCCTAACTGTTACTTCTCGAAAACGCGTACTTCCTGCTTGGAAGCGACTGTGGGCTTTATCCGTCTGTGTGGGGTGTTTGACTAACGGACAGTCTTCTGTAGCAAATAACTTACTTATGTTCTCACCAAATAGACAGTATTGTTTGGCTGCTACCTTACAAAAAAGATCTATAATACTATATGAAATTATAAGATATGGTTTTGCATAATACCTCTGTAATAATAAGTAATATTTTCACTGAATAATATTCCTGCAGTGCTGTCTTATTGTAATTAGAGTAGCACAACAATAACAACATTGAAACCGTAAGTATAGGCCGATAGCGATAATGTAGTAGTTTCAAAGCTACTTAGCTTTGAAATGAGCTGTTTTTAATTGCTCAACAATAGTCTGAGTAAATCATGCTCTGACTTCTCAAACAATCTACTGCCCCTCAGGAAGAAATACATCATAACACAAAGTGAATGTGCTGTTTCAGGCTAGATTTGTTACAAGAGTTGATCGAATTAATTTTTTCCCTTTGCATTTTCTGCTGTTTTCGGGCTGGTATTGGATAGTAAAGTATAATATTTGTTATATAGTATTTATGTTGTAGTAAACTACAATAACTTTCTTAATTTACTCTAAGATTCTTAGAGGAATCCTGAGTCATGGGCCCCTGGGACACGAACCTCTGCAGGGCTTATGGGCTCATTATTATGTGCCTTTTTAAAAATCTAGCCCAGGCTACTGGTCATACTACTGTAAATCTGTGCTGGTTGAGGCCCTCTGGTGGCTGGACTTCCTAGGTACGTACCTAGTAAGCTCAGTTGGTAATCTGTCCCTGTGCAGAAATTGCTTGATTTCTTTTTCATAAGAGCCTCCACACTTTCTTAGCTCTGCAGTCATTTTGTTTGAAACGCTGCCCTCATGATAAAAAAGAATCAGCAGTGATACCTGCAGCTTTCCCAGACAAGTAATGACCCAGGTGAGAACACTGGGTGTTGGACTGCGCATTGAACCATGTCTGGTTGTAGAGCAATCAAAGAGGCAGTGCAGTGACAGCTGCTGCCATAAGACTCAGCAACCTTTAACACGGATGAATCAGAGCGCGACGGCCCAGCAGCACGAAACACAGGGCTTTCTCATGGGTCTCAGCACATATAAGCCAGTCCTCCATTAAACTGAACACTCAAACCCCTTTTCAGTCAAACACAGCCAAGCTATCATATAGCCTGCACACTATATGGGAACATGTGAGGTGCTTGATACAGATTTAAAAAGCAGCACCTGATGCTCCTAAAGTTTGCCTTAAAAAAAAACTGGGAAACATTCCTGAAGGTATAATTGACACAAGAGTAAACATACTTTAGGGCTGCCCTGATAAACCAGTTGGTGGGTGAATGCATGTCAGCAGTTCACAGTTTGAAAAATAGCTTTCAATAGATTTTCCTGAGTCAGTTGTACATAAACAGAAAAGGCCAAGAGCATAATCATGGATAGAAAAGAACAGACTCAATTTTCAAGTGGTAGTATCTCCTTAGTCCTTATTACAGCTTGATCTCTGCAAAAAGATTGTGGATGAAATAACAGAAGAAAATCAACTATTCGTATTTGAAACACTTGGTATTTCCCTCAGCCAGCAGCTATGGAGCCCCGAGACTGTGTTGCCAGCCACGATGTCCCTGTGGCAATTTTACAGAAAAAGATTCTTTCTGCAAAAAGCCCAGAGGATAAAGCAAGATTTGAGAAGGAACTAGATGAACTCATACAGGTATCGTTTTCTTGAGCTGTATCAAGGTTTTAATGAATAAATCCACAAATCATTAAATATTTATTACCTGAACACCTGTTAGAATAACTCAGCACAAGGCATTGGCCATGATTCAAACACTTGGGTGATGTTTTCACCAGTAGGGGCCTCAGGGGCCTATTTCTGTGAAATAAAAATACATGTCTGTAATTTTTAGTTCAGGGTTAAGTCTGTAGGCAAAAGTCTGAACACCCCTGATCAAATTACGTTTTATTTTCTAACTTATTCAAATAAGTTAACCTCTACAGGGAGCCAACTTAAATACGGCATTCGCAGCAATTTTAGTGCACAATTTCTATGCTGTCTAACAAATTAGAAATAGAATATAAAATGTGCCATAACCTTTACACTGGCCATAGTTTTTTTATAAATTCAGCCAATTGTGCATTACAGTTGTGCAGAAGTGTGTCTTCTGTAGAGGATGTCTATGTATTTCACTCAGAAAATCAATAAAACATTTAATTTGATCAGGGGTGCCCAAACCTTTGCATATGACTGTATGTTGATATGTCTGTCAAAAGTTTAAAATAAAACATGTGTGATGTCCTTTTACAAGCTTCAAATATCTGCTATCTAGAACTGCCAAAAATGTTCATGTAAATTGGTGTTAGCTTAGCACTAAAATACTACTAGAATTCCATGGGGGAACTAGCAGAAATTAACCTCGATGTAGAGGTGTTTTTCTTAATTTTTGTTGACTAATGGCTTGGCTCTCATGATTACAGTTCTCCAATGTTTTTTCACTCTAATCATTTGTGTTTTGTATGTTTTTCCTAAGGCGAGAGAAATAGTCAGAGACTCTGTGCACCAAATTGTGGAAAAGTGCACAGATTCTCCTGAACAAGCTCAACAAGTATTAAAAGGAAAAAGCTCTGCCCATAGCAGCGAGACATATAAGGAGGTTGTTGAGTACTTCAAAAAGAAAGGTTTTAACTGGCATGATCCAAAGGTGGGAATCTCTAACTCATAGTAATAGGTGTATATTTCCTCAACATACTTGTTTTACAGTAATTTGTGGAAAGAGTTGTTTTATTTGTTGATTTTTTTTTCAGTATCAAACTGCACTACAACATCTGTATGTCTTTGCAAACCTACTTGAGAAGAAGGTTCCAGTGGAACGGTAATGTCCTGTGGTCTCTTACTTATAACATATAAAAGAAAGTGAGGATCATACAATTCTATGTTCAAGGGAGAGATGAACCCTGATCAATCTCTTGACTGTTGTTAGCTCTTTAAAATGTGGCCTTTAATTAAGAATTAATTTGCTTATCACCTCTCCAACATTTTTCATCAGGTCCTAACACAATAAATACTAACATTTTCCTTTCCATTCCTGTTCATTTTCACAGTATTAAGGCCGCAATTGATGAAGTGAGCATTAACCTGAGGAAAGAAAGGGTGGAAGGTGCCGCGTCTGCCCCAACACTAAGAAAGAATGAAAAAAGAACTGCAAACATAAGATCTATGTCTACTTTTAAGCTTGTGTGGTGTTTTTTTTTCTGGAACTGCTATATGCATGCTTCTCTTGTGGACTTGTCTTCATTGTTGTTTTTCATGCAAACCATTTTCAAAAGCCAGTTAATTAATTGCTTCATTGTAATGCATTTATGTCCACCTGATTCTGCAGAGTGCAGTAATACTGCAACACCAAGATGTATCCTTCTGCATTTGAAATGTAAAAGTGTTAAATGCGGTGCCTCAAGACTTGGTAATTCCTATCACAATTTTTAGTTACCCTGCAGTGCCATTGGGCACTCATGTCATGAAGGGGAATTGGTAATATTTCTAGTGAGGAAGGACTGAATGCTAGGGGTCATTCTCTGTCCATTGCTTAGTGATATATCAGTTCAGTTGGAAGTCCACATAGCTACACAGCAAAGTTTTCAGTCACCTCTAAGCACCATGTGCCACCTGCCTCCCAGCAGTTACATAAAAAATTTTATGTAAATATATGTAATTAATATTCTGCAGTAAGATTTCCAGTCTATCTTAATGCAAACGTTATTTTAATTTAAAAATATATTCTTTAAAACAGCATGTCATAATGCCACCATGCAAAAATACAGCATAGACATATTAAAATAAATACTTCATGACATCATTTGTGAGATATAGCCTGGGATCAGGGTTGTTTCAGAACACTTGGGGGCAGCCCACCCACTTCAATCATATTCTCTTTATTTAAGAAACAAATATATGCATAATTCATGTTGGAGAAAAATAGCAAAATCTCTGAACTCACTGTGCTTTTGCTACAGACATTGAATATTAAGATATTGAGTATGTTAAAAAGTACATAATCTCAGTCTCCTGGTGGTTTGTGGGCCCTAAGCGATTGTTTATACTGCTTACAGCAGGAAAACAGCCCTGCCTGTGATACAAAACTGCTTTATAATGGAGCAATTCCTGTAATAATCTGATAGTGATTACAAACAGTTTTTCTCACTTAAGTGGTCATGTAAGCAGCATGTCTTGTCAATGAGGAAAAAACTTTCATGAGCATATAGGACCAGTGCTAATCCCAATCAAACTCGTTACAGTCAGCATTCTGGTTGAAGTTGAAGGCCTGTAATTCTAAGGCATAATTCTAAGCTTTAACACATGAAGTCTTTTGCTGGTTTGGGTATAAATTCGCAGGCAGCGGGGAGGCATTCTGGCCCTCAGTGAGGAAAGACTGGGACTTTCTTTTCCTTTTTGTTTTTAAATGAACGTGGATCAAGGCTTTACAGTGATTCACAGCTAAACACTACTTTCAGTGATTCTGATTCAATACTGACTTCAATACATTCATTATATTGAGTTTAATGTTTGAGTCCATTTCGAAAACCAAATGACCTGTTACTGCATAACAATATACTAACTGATTTGCATGTTTGTATTTGAAAAGGTTTTGAGTGTCTTCTAAGGGAGTTTATAAAGTGGAATCTATTACTTTGAAAACATATAGTCTACAGTGTTTTGGGCTTTGAGGTGCATTTTTGGAAATGTAAGATGTGTTTCTACAAATGAATTAGCCATTAGTCATTTCACAGAAAATCTGTAAATAAGTGTTCTGCTGCTTTCCCATTGCCTTGATCAGCCTAAAGAATTAAACATCAAACACTGTATTACTATGTGAATAATCTGTATCTTATTATTAAATAAATTATGACAGAAAAGACCCTACTTTATGGGCATTTTTTTATGATTTTTTTATGAATTGCTTTCAAGTTCTATCAGTTAGTGACAAAAACATACATGCATACATTCACTTAATTTTATGTACCACTAATCTCAAAGAATGACACCTAGACAGAATTACAAAGACAGCTTTAGAGGCACAAGAAAAAAGTTCAAAGGTTTTTGTATGTTTGTTTTTCGGCTAGACTTGGGAAGTGAAAGACAGCAGATCTATGTTCATGCAGATTGAACCAAACACCTCTGTTGTTGGATGCATAACTGATTTATTTGTATGGTCTGTATAAAGAATAAAGGGATTATGGTCAAATAGAGGAGGACTGTTTGGAATACTGATGGGTGAGCTGGTATAACATTACCTGGACATGGACACTGCTTTCATCCGGTAATCAACACCTTAAATGTCAGACAGCTTTGTCAACTACAGCAACCCACTCACCACATTCTAAGAAGGTTTATGTAGTATCACAATCATACAAATAATACTGCATGTTTAATATAACCCAGCCATTCTGGTGTTCCTGTTGTAAATGAAGGCAGTGCTCATAAACAAAACTCCAGGCAGCAAAAGATACACTGCCTCACATGTGGAGAGCAAAGAGATGGCAGTGCTTTTGTAGAAATATTTAATTAAAAAAATTTTCTAAGGTATTACCTACTATGCTAGTTACTGCTGTTGTATAACCTGTAATTTACAAATTACTAAGCTTTTGAAAAATTAAAGGGCCCATATCCTACTTTTTTATTTTTTCCCTGAGGTCCATTTATAACATTTGTTCAGTTTTATGCACAAAAAATGGTTATAATTCATTTTTACATGACCATTATCAACCCCCCTTTATCCCTTAGGCCATTTTTGTTACTGTGCATTTAGGACTGATTTAAGATTTAAAACAAAAAATCTTTGTTCTGATTGGCTCCCCTGTATTGTGCCTCATTCAAAAGCACTAAGATTTAATTAACTCACTTTAATGAACTGGATAGGTGGGGCTAAACATCTGTAGGCTGAATAGGTGGATATATATATAAAAAAATCAGCTGGTCCTCATATTTTGTAGCATAGCTTCCAGATATGGACCATATAGACTAGCCAGTGAATGTTAAAATTTTCAAATGTACCAATGTTTAGATATTCCTTTAAACTTCTTTATTTCAAAAACACGATGGGCAATTTGGTTTTCCATGATATGGACCCTTTAAGTACAAATCCATTGAGGGAAAAAAAAAAAAGTCTTTTGTGGTACAAAAAAATTGTCAGGAGCATCCATCTTCTCTTCATACTGTAGTGCAGTCATCGTATTTCAAGTGTAACGGTATGAGGTACAATCTTATGAATGTAAATTCAGTAACAGATCAAAATTCCTAATCTCCTTAGAATGGAAATACAACTTTAACGACTGCGCTGTCAGAGCAATGGCTTGCTGAAGAGAAACCATTCAGAACTCAGTGTGTGGAGGGCTGCTGAAGTCCCTGGGTCCTGTCTCACTAGGTTTCATAAAAATACCCTCCATGGCTTTCCAGTAACTGTGTTGGCTGGAGCTGGTCATGGCGTGTACTTCTCTCTGGCCATGGATGGGCCTGCCGTACTGCTCGCCCTGTTACCGAGAGCAGAGCTTCTGTGGCTGTGTGGCGGAAACGCACCGACTCCTCACGCTGCCATAAAGAGCCTCCGCAAAGTACAGTCCACTCATCAAGATGGTCACCCTCACCATCCTCTCCAAAGGCACTGACCTCCTAAATGATAAAGAGATGTTTGACGACATATCACACATAACTGAATCATTGACATTGGTTCTGTTTGAAGAAAGTAGGCCAAAACAGATGCATGCGTGCAAACCTGGTTGGATGACAGTGGAGATGCAAAGTAGTGACTGTGCAGATTTCGGCCTGTGTTAACATGCGTGAGCCTTATGTTTTGCCCACATTTCACAGGAGTCCCTCGATGACATGTTGCTCCACTGGTGCCACGGACACTCCAGTAACTGTTGCTGTCCTCTACTGTGGTGACTCCAGTCACTGACTGCTGGCCACTACCTGAGATATAAAAACGTTTGTATTCATACAGTAACAGCTGCTCAGGATGGCCAAAGACAAGACAGAGTTAAATGGCCATAACACAGAAAAAGCAAAGTTTGATGTACACTATTTCAAAATGTACCATACACACTCTAGCCAATATATGAAAGCTAAGCTCCAGAAATCGCCCGTTTTGAAGCCATTTTGTGATGCCACAAAAACCTGTACTTTTACATCTGCTTATTCAGTCAACAGTAGGATAGAAATGCCTACTTATGTGTAAGTCTTAAAGAGTGCCACAGCCTGTATACTGAATACTGTGCAGCCAATCAGACCTCATATTTATATATAGACCCATATAAAGGAACAGTAACAAAAACAGCCTGTTAAAGGCTGGAAATGGACAGGTAAACATAAATGTTGAAGGAGGTTTTTCATAAATGTTGAATGTTGAAATGTTGAATGTTTTTGATATAAAAGACCACACAAATATCATAATGTAGTGTATGAGCCCCTTAAAGTCTACACTCTTAAAAAGGATGGTTCTTCAAGGGTTCTTTAGTAAAGGGAATGGTTTCCACTTCATGCTTAAATTCTTCTTTGCATGGTAATATGATTCTTTAGACTGTGTTGCATATGGCTCTTTACAGAACCTTTTCGAAAATGGTTCTACATAAACACCACAAAGGTTCTACTTTTTTTACAAGCTTTACATCGTAACAATAGCAGAATGCTTTTTGGTGCTATACAGAACCATTTTCAAAAAGATTCTACACAAAGTTCTACAACACATTATCCAGCAATCTGAAAAACCATTTGAGCATGAAATGGTTCTATATAAAACTTTGGTTCTGTTTAGCTATTCAGAACCATTTCTCTTCAGTAAAGAACCATCTTTTTTATCAGTGCAGGAGAAAGCAAGTGATATCTGTGTATTCAGCTAGTAGGAAAGACACCGATTCCAAGTCCGATTCCAAATCAGAGTTAAAGTTTTGAGTGTTCGTATCCGGACAGGACTGAACTAGAAACTCGACAGACCAGCTCTTTGGGACCAAAGCCGAGCTGAGCGTTACTCACCGGAGCCATACCGGACATCGTGAGAATGTAGTCTTACGTTGTGCTTCACGTTAAGCAGCTTGACGACCGAACCACAAGTGACAAAACTTATTTCTGATCCCAAAGAGAAGTTACACATACATGACAATAAAACCGAAAGGCACAAAGAGGCCAAAGAAAGAACAGAGTTAGCCGCTGCCATAATACCAGACAGTAACGCAGGACTACGTTAACAGAGAAGAGTGAAGAAGAAACACGCAGCTGGAGTAAAGCGCCCACCCGTGGTTTGGAGAATCGGTAAACAGGAACATGTTCCTTCCACACTCTCTTCGCTTCGTCGTTAAATTTCGGTTGCCTTTGATACTGCTTGATGCAGCTATAATTTAATCACTACCGTTTGGACTGTCATTAGCCTGCCCTCACCGTAAACTACTCAAAATCACGGGTCTGCTCCAGAGCTGTCACTGCTGACCGGACGTTACTTAATTCCATACCGGAATCAAAATCACGCTGCGTTCTCTCAGCCATTTTTGTTATTAGCTGCTCCAAACGTACCGTTTCTTCATCCCTGTCAGTATTTTCGAAGATTTTAAACCAGCGGCATCGCAGGGGAACGTAAGTGTATTGTCTAGTTGTCTTTGAAAATAACCCGAGACGGGGAAAGTGTTAGTTTATACACTAAATGTGCGTTTTTAGCTTTGATCAGCTAACTTGGTTAGCCGTGCTGCTGAAGGCCTTGTTTTCAGCAAAGCTCACTCGGTAACGTTTTCCCTCCGCTGTCCTTTTACTGTGGGAAGCTTGTACTGTTATCAGATTAACCCCAGTCGGGTGTAAAACGTCTGCTTCAATAGCCAGCTGGGTTTAAATGTTGGTTTTTGTATGCGCCTTTACTGTTTTCTTTCGAAATACTGAGCTAGCTTATTACCTAACATCAGTGTGGGTAGCTTCAGCTAGCTAGCTAGCTGTACGTTAGCAAGCAGCCAACTTACGTCCAGCAACAAAAAAATCTTAAGTATTACTTTATTCCACGCGGTGTTATTTGAGACACTGGAATGTTTAACCTATGCATTATTATTCTAAATAGCATCTGGTAGAGAAGAACCGATTATTGTTTAGGTAGTCAGCTAACATTGGTGCCCTGTTTAGCTAAACCCTGTTCAGCTCCAGTCGGTTCTGGTCTGCCATAGTGGTAATGTTATCACATGAAGTGCTGCATCTGGTACAAAATGTGCCTGCATTCGCCGTCTTTGATGGCTTGATTTGGATGGGTAGCTGTGCTCACAATGCATGTAATTGTCTGCATTTGCACCCTGATTGGAGTCCCTGTTTTCAGGGGTCTAATGATAAGCCGTTATCAGGACATTGATGTTGGTTAGACATAGGGTTACCACCTGTTCAGGATTTCCCTGGATTCTCCACGTTTATGGTGGTCTGTCTAGGTAAAAAAGTAATTCCACAAAATGTCCAGGAATCCAAGAATTTTCATATCTTCGCTGCAAAGCAAAACAAATGACTCCAAAGTAGTATTTTCACAGGATAGGGAAAAAACGTTCTTAATTTCAATGTAAGTTAATGAAAAGAGGTTTTATTGAAAGTGATTTTGGAGAATTTCTATTGGTCTGTTCATCATGAAATCATCACACAATGCAAAGGGCAGCTGCTGAGCTCAGATGGTGTAGAAAAATAAAAACCTGCAAAAAATTAAGATTGTTGTTAGGAAAAGGTGCACCATTGGCGAAGTTTAGGCACTAGGCAGAACTCATGCGACAACTGATAAGATTAGGCTTTGTAGCTGATCTGACATCTGTCTGCCTCAGATTGCATTGTGAGCATAGCTACCCATCCACTGCGTTTAATGAAAAATCAAGTGACTGATCGAGTGTCCAGGAATTTTACTGAGCTAGGATGTTAAGCCTAGATAGACTTTTTTCATGATATGAGAATCTAAAACGCTTTCAGATTAAAAGCTTAGATTGGTTGCAATGTATAGACAACCTGCTAATTGAAGTGGTCACATAATCTTAATTTTTTTACTTGTGTGTTTCAGTAGCCCTTGCAAACATGTCTGACTTCATTGAAAGTGAGGCTGAGGAGTCTGAGGAGGAGTTTGAGGAGAAGGACCTGAAACCCAAGAAGACACAGAGGTTTATGGAGGATGATGAAGATGGTAAGGACTTGGGTTAAACGTCTGTTTTGCATTTAATTAACGTTATATGGGAAGTTGAAGCACTGGCCGCAGCAGAATGTGTATGTTTAAGTATTTGTGAATCTCTGTTAATTTTGTCTTTAGAAGAAGAAGAGGAGAACACAGAAGATCAGGATGAGCATGGAAACCTGAGAGGGCTCATTGATGATGGCAGTGATGAAGGAGAGGAAGAGGGAGAGGAAGAGGAGGAGGAGGAAAACAAAAGTGCAGGAGGAGACAGCGACTCTGGAGAGGAGGTCCGTCGCCGGCGCAGAAAGCGTGGTAAGTAACCATTAGAATTCTGGAGGATTTATTGATTTCAAATAAGCAGGGAAAATATCACAAAAAGACCAGTATTATTTTTACCTCACAATGGCTCAAATCCTCCTAGTCAGTGGTTCATTTGTTGATTCTGAGGCTTGAAATGAAATGCAACTCCCATGAAGACAGTGAATTGTAAAACAGAGAAGTGGTCATCTTCAGGCTTTTACTGGATCGCAAGATAGATCTTTGTGTCTGTCTCTCCTAGTTTTTGATGATGGCTTAGATGATGATGATCTGGACCTTATTGAAGAGAACTTGGGGGTCAAAGTAAAGAGGAGGGTAAGTCAACTAAAGCCTAATTTCCACTGTGCTCCACAAGACTTGCCTTACGATCACTTTTAATAATGCAGACATATGAAAGTAATATGTTTTGATACTTTGTTTGGATAAGCAGTTTTTAATCACAATGGCTTAATGAGCATCATATTGGTTTATGTGACAAGATAATTCAAAGTCATTACTTGTTCTACCAATATAGAAAAAGAAGTACTCACGAGTGAAAACGATGGACGATGAAGGTGAAGATGATGAAAAAGACCTAATTGCAGATGAGATCTTTACTGGAGATGGTGATGGAGAGGGAGAAGAAGGAGAAGCTGTAGAACGGCGCCGTCCAGGAGATGACGAAGAAGAGGAGGAGGATGAGGAATCAGGTAGGAAAGATGGGACTTTCAAACTACGCTTCATGACTTTCAAAGGCTGTTTTGTTGTTTATACATTATAGGGCTGTCTGAGGCATTGACAGAGCTGATCTAGGTGTATTTTCATGGAAGACAAAAGTATCACATATGTTCTGGCTTACTGACCACATGCACTGCTTCTGGCTTTAAACCACTGCTGGCAAAAAAACGGCACATTCAAAACTGTGAGAAAAGTAGAGAATGATTATGTATTTGTAACACTGTAAAATGGTTATTTCTCATAAGTATTCCACAAAAAATAACAGATAACAAGTTCAGAATGCATACTATTGTATACATTTAAAAATGAAGTGGTGTTATCGATGTAACTTGTCGTTAAGTCATTAGGGAAGTCAGTCACGTTTTATCATAAGTTAATATTAAGCACACTATAAAAGTCCTTTTAAAAAATGTTTGCAAAAAAACAAAACATTTGGCCAGTATGTCACATGATGCTCATATTAAAATAAACTAATGTTGTTGTAATATTAATTGGCAGACTAGTATCTTAATTATGAAAACACAAAGTTTGTGCTGGTGCTCAAAGTTAAAGCACAAGGATCAGATTACTGATTACACAGGATCCCAAATTACTGATTACACAGGATCCCAAATACTGAGATGTTCACAGTATAAGGTGTATTTGACAGGCATTTCGGTTTGATCTCTACAGACATAGATGATTTCATTGTGGATGATGATGGACAGCCCATTACGAAAAAGAAGGGGAAGAAATTTACTGGATACACTGATGCGTAAGTTGTCATGTATTTATATGTTTATAAAAACATGCTGCTTACATTCAGATTCACATTCTCATACAAGCAGTCCAGTTTCTTTGTCTGGTATTACAAGCTAGAGTAAACTCAGCATTAAAGTTGCAAGGTTCGTGTTTTTGAACTCAGGCTGTCAAATGGTGAAGCATTTGTCATTGATCACGCTATTTTATAGTTACTTGTGGTTTGATCGCACATTTTTGCACAAATTTGACCATTAAGATTTTTTTTCCCCATTTAATTATTTTTTTGTGTCTACATAAGTGGGAAACGTTTCATTAGAATGTGTTTAAGTTCAGTAATTCAACAACAATACTTTTCTAATGTGAGTACAGGGTTCACTTACATGAAAATCAGTGATTTCCATAGACAGCACATGGTTTCAAGTTTATCACCTGTGTTCAGTGAGAGCTACAGTGGCTGCATGTTCTAACCAATGAGCGTATGTGTTCCATATATACAGACAGTGCTTCCAACTCCATAATGGTAGTCCTTTCACTCTGATTCATACAGCTTGTGGATTTTTATTACGGTAGATGCTCTCAAGGGGAACTGTAGCTTTTTACTTTTGTAGGTTTGCTGCTTGTTGATGTATCTGCCCAGCCTAATCTGTCAAAGATATAAAAGCTATGTAAAAGCTGTTTGGACATTGGGTTACAGTCTGTGATTCTATTATAGCAACATGTGGCGCACAAGTAGCTGAACGGATTGGTGTTTTTAGTGTGTTAACTTTCATGGTCCTAACTTTCTCAATAATTCTGTTCACAAAATCCAGCCGTCACTGTGTGTTTCACGGTAGTGGTTAGATGTGTTATGAAACAACATAATTATTGCTGATTAAGAACCAAAATTATATAAGCTAAGTATTGTGTGAAGTCGAGTTCCTGTTTAGACTTGGAAAGAAAAGATTTGTTTGTGTTGATGTTGTCCCTTAATTTTTTTATGTTGATTTCTTTTGTGAGTAGTGTTTAGGAGCAGCCAGAGCTGGAGTAGTGATGTATCTTAATGTTTGAACGGCTGATTTAATTTCCTGCATTGCCTACAGTTATTTAAAAAGGAGAAGTAAAGGTCTAGCACAGTTGCGTTTCAGTACTGTAACCCGTTTTTGATCTCCTTTGACCTTTTGCCTTGTAGTGCTTTACAAGAAGCTCAGGAGATTTTTGGTGGCGACTTCGACTTTGCTGAATTTGACACTGAGGCATATGATCATGCTGAGGAGGAGGAGGAGGACCAGGATGATGAAGCATGGGATCGACCAAAGAAGCAGACCAAGAGGAGAGTGGGCCGCCGCAGCATCTTTGAAATCTACGAGCCCAGTGAGCTAGAGAGCAGCCACATGACTGACCAGGACAATGAAATACGTTCCACAGACATGCCAGAGAGATTCCAGGTGTGTAATAAAACCTAGCACGAGTATGAGTTGCATCGTTAGCTTATGTTGGTTGTGTCTGAGAAGTGTTTGTGTCCTTTAACTGTTCTTGTCGTCTGTGATTTTCTAGTTACGTGCTATACCTGTGAAACCTGCTGAGGATGATGAACTGGAAGAAGAGGCTGAATGGATCTATAGAAATGCGTTCTCCACCCCAACCATCTCCATGCAGGTGTTATAAAGTTTGTCAAGGAAACATGGGTATCTGCTATGATCCCATTTGTGCTGTTTCTGTATGTATTTAACCTTTCTCTTGTTTCCTTTTGGACTAGGAAAGCGCAGACTACCTGGATCGTGGGACCACCACTAACTTTAGCAGGAGAGGCCCCAGTACCATTGCAAAGATCAAAGAGGCCCTTAACTTCATGAGGAACCAACACTTTGAGGTAACATTTGAACATCTAAACATCTAACATGAAAAAGATGAGATAGGAGAGTTCTTTTAGTTATGTTTTATGGTAGGGCAGCGGCTACTGGGGCGAATGGTGTGAATTCAACTTTGGTTGCTTCATCTTCCAGGTTCCGTTCATTGCATTCTACAGGAAGGAGTATGTGGAACCAGAGCTCAACATTAACGATCTGTGGAAGGTGTGGCAGTGGGATGAGAAGGTAAGTACAACCAACTCAGTTTCTCATATTATACCATTCATTTTATCATTCATGCCATTCACATACTTCACTTGCTAACAAATAATCCTGCTGTGTCCATTTGTGCCTCTTCTTTTCCCTCCCAGTGGACCCAGCTGAAAACACGTAAGCAGAACCTGACACGTCTTTTCCAGAGGATGCAGTCATATCAGTTTGAGCAGATCTCAGCTGACCCTGATAAACCACTGGCTGATGCTGTTCGTCCTTTGGACACTGCTGACATGGAAAGGTAGGGATCTGCCCACAGCAAAGATTTTTCATGGTCCTATACAGAAAGTGGGACACTCCTGATCAAGCATGCCTGCTTGTGATATAATAAACTGTCGAGGATTCTGGAATACTTAAATTGTTCTGTTTCTGTGATCCTTAAATAAAAAAAAAGTGTACTACGTGCTTATAGATACGTTGTAGGAGGTATTTTAAGAGACGTAACAAAACTGGAAATGGGCAAGAGTTGTACATGTCTGCCAGTTTGGTGCTTTGAAACATTAGCTTCCAGATGGAACATACAGTTTTCTAGTAGTATGGCTCACTGCACAGCACAAATGATCCAATAAGCATTTCTTCGCACAGAACACATTTTCAGTACAGGCTTTCTGCAGGTTATAAGTTCTTAAGTGCCTTTTTATTTAAAGTATCCCAACCTGGCATGATTCTGTAGTTACGAAACATTGCATACACCTCCCTGCCTTAAGTAGTTAATCTTAAAAAGATATGTGGCATCTTAGTATTAGTTTTGCTGTATCAGACCACCAAACAACAGAGTACTGATACTCAATTAAATGTGATGTTTACTGTGGCAGGCTGAAAGATGTCCAGTCTATGGATGAGCTCAGTGACGTCTACAACCACTTTCTGCTTTACTATGGACGAGACATCCCCAGGATGCAGAATGCAGCCAAAGCCACCAAGAAGAAACTGAAGAAGATCAAGGAGGTGTCGGAGGAAGACGGTACAGCCATTCTTTTTATGGATTAGGTTTTATTGACTAGAATTTTTAGATTGTTCTACTTTGTTGTTTTGTTTACTAGAATATTCAGAAGTTCTAATACTATGTTGTTTTGTTCTGCTAGGTGAAGAAGCTGAGGTGGAAGAAGAGGAGGAGGAGGAGGAAGAGGAGCAAAAGGGACCAGATCTTAAACAAGCCTCCCGCAGAGACATGTACAGCATCTGCCAGAGTGCTTGCCTTGGTGTGTCACTATACTGATGTAACTTCTGTTAACAGGGAGCAACATTGCCTTAATGAAAGCCTGAAGCCTCATGCTCCTGCTCAGTGTAGACCTGAAAGTCTGGAACTTCTTTAAGAAGTTTTACCATCTGTCTTGCTACAAATAGTTTTGAATCTTGCAGCTTCTTTTTGTCCATTTGACATTTACAAGCATTACTTTTAACAGATGGACTGGCCAAGAAGTTTGGTCTCACTCCTGAGCAATTTGGTGAAAACTTGCGTGACAGTTACCAGAGACACGAGACCGAACAGTTCCCTGCAGAGCCTTTAGAGCTGGCAAAGGACTATGTATGCAGGTAACCGACCACACAGTAGAATTTGTTCTAGTAAATCTTTGTCCTTGGTTACTTCAGTTAATCTAGCAGTATCTCCTTGACTAACAACTCCATCTTTTTGGTTATGGTGGTGGGATTTTTAGGCTTAATGCTATTGTGTGTGTGGTGTTTGTTTTTTTTGTCCCCCCCCCGACATTTTCTTCTGCTTTTTCTTTCCCTTTATTGTGTTCACAGCCAGTTTAACACACCAGAAGCTGTCTTGGAAGGCACACGCTACATGGTTGCCATGCAGATTGCCCGTGAACCTCTTGTCAGGCATGTGCTGAGACAAACCTTCCAGGAAAGGGCCAAAATCAACATTAAGCCCACTAAGAAGGGCAAGAAGGTGTGTGCCCCCAGATGCCTTTATACGTTAGCCTAAATTTATGCCTAATAGTTAATGTGCAAGCTTTTGTAAATAATCTGTTGAGATTCACTCTTTGGCCTTTATTTATTTGCTTGTTGTTGTTGTTGTTGTTGTTGTTGTTGTTTTTGTTTTTATTTTTTTTAAATAAATCATCTACTAATTTTACATTTTATTCTACTTTGCCCTATGCATGTCATCAAGGAAAGGGTATCAGCAAAAAAGCAACTTTTCATTCCCATTACAACCTCCTGCTAGATGTTAGTTTTGAGTAGCGTTTTGTGCTTTTGCCAGGCTATTAGTAGTTTTAATAGACTCTGCTTGTGTTTATCTTGTTCTCACTGATTTCTTAGTAGGTGTATGAGCTACGTTTAGTTATGCCCAAATATGTCTTTTTTAGTACCTTAATAAATTGTTTTTCTGTGTCCTAGGACGTTGACGAGGCACACTATGCATATTCATTCAAGTACTTAAAGAACAAGCCTGTGAAGGAGCTGAGTGGAGACCAGTTCTTGAAGATGTGCTTGGCAGAGGATGAAGGCCTACTCACTATAGACATCTGCATTGACCTGGTTGGAGTTAAAGGGTAAAACTATCTTACCAAGCTATCTGTTTCGTCTCTAAGCCATAGACAGTGGTTTGATAAGACCAGATTACTTCAGGTTCAGTTGTAATTGGTAGTGCTGTAGGTAATAAAAAAAATTGTTTTATACTTCCCTTAGTCCATGAATATTTTTGTTTCTGTTGCATTTGCAGGTATGGGGGTGACCAGACCTACTTTGACGAGATCAAGCAGTTCTACTACAGAGACGAGTTCAGTCACCAAGTGCAGGAGTGGAACAAGCAGCGAATGTTGGCCATAGAGCGTGCCCTCCAGCAGTTCCTCTATCCTCAGATGGCCAAGGAGCTAAAGAATAAGCTCATTGCTGAGGCCAAGGAGAACATAGTCAAGGTTAGGTTAAAGTATATTTGTTTTTCGTTTTATCTGTACTTCACAACCACATTGAAGTAGTTGTTGATTTCTAATTTTCTCATTCTGCTTTATCAGTCTTGCTGCAGGAAACTGTATAACTGGCTGAAGGTTGCGCCGTATCGTCCAGACCAACAGATAGAAGAGGATGATGACCTGATGGATGAGACTCAAGGCAAGGGCATCCGTGTGCTGGGAGTGGCCTTCGCCTCTGGCAGGTACGATCTACTTAAAGCCACCAGCCAACACTCCAAACAAACATGGTTCAGTTCTACTGTTGTTCAGGTTCTGCTCTTGCCACTAACACCTCAGACAGCTATGCATTTCATGTTTTGTTTCTTATACGTTTGAGTTTGTCTGTGTCTGTTTTCTTATAGAGACACTCCTGTGTTCTGTGCGCTCATCAATGGTGAAGGAGAGGTTGTGGATTTCCTCCGGCTTCCTTATTTCTTAAAGAGGAGGAATGCATGGAGAGAGGAAGAACGAGAGAAAAAGGTTTTTCAAGCAAAAAATGCTGAATTTCTCCAAAAGCAGTCCTTTTCTCTACCTAGAGCTTTTACTTGATATTATTTTAAAAAATGCATCAATTACTGTTATTTTTTTTTTTCTCAGCTTCAAGACATTGAAAACCTGAAGAAATTTCTTCTTAGTAAGAAACCACATGTTGTGGCTGTGGCTGGTGAAAATCGGTAAGTTTTTTGCTTTGTGTGAAGACTTGTTATTTAAGCCAATACTCATTGGCTTGCAATAGCATATTGATTTTGTGTAACTTAGTTTGTTTTCTGCTGCTTTACGCATTAGAGAGCAATGCTTGTGACACATTCTTTTTAGCAAGCCCCCTTCTTTGGGTTTTTTGGGGGATTTGGGTTAAAGAACACTGGTTGCTGTCATTAGGCCAGATTGAACTAGACTTCACTAGCTAGCTAATACTAGCTAAATTATCAATATAGCTTGCCAGAAATTTGCTAAGCATTTAACTAGCTAGCATTAACAAACTCATCACTACTGGTGAACCCAATTCATAAATATTGTATAATCTGACATGACAATTTCAAGCATACCTCCTTGGCCTAATGCAAAGTGTCTGTGCATATGGAAGAGACAGCATCAGTGTTGAGCATGAGCATTGAAAAACCTCAAACACAAATTTACCATTGATGCCTTGACCTCAGATATAAAAGTGGTTTGGGAAGGAAATAGGGTTGTTTTGTACGCAAGATTTTTCTCTTTGTCCTGCCTGTGTATATTGTCACAGTACCTATTATGTTCCTGAGAGAAAGAAGTACAGAGTTGTTTTTGACAGTTTGTAAATCAAATGCTTGATGTTCATGACATTATGGCACCTGACTGAAATCTAATGCCATCACAGCTGCATTTTGAGGCTGTTATAAAAAGAATCAGTATTCCATGAACAACTTTTTACAGACCTACAAAAATGAATTCATTTGTTTAATTCGTTAAAAAGATCCTTAAGGTGATGCCGGTTTGTTGTGATAGTAGCCATTACGTTATTATGTTTGAAGTATTTTTACTAGTAGTTGTAGGTGTGTTTTGTAGTTGGCTGAACAACAGAGTGGTTGTGCACGCCCTTTGCGTGCGGGAGAACCTCTAATTCTACATTCCTGGTAATGTAATTACATCACTGTCTCATTGCGCATGAGAGAGTTTAATCAGTTTGTCAATAACTCCATGTTTTTGATTTTTTGTTTTTGTAATTTCTTGGGTGTGTTTTAGGTTTAACCTGCTTTTAGCAACCACTGTATGCTGATGTTGTGTTCTCTCTCCTTTTTTTCTCTCCAGGGATGCTCACATGCTGATGGAGGACATCAAGCGTACAGTTGCTGAGCTGGAGCAGGATTCCTCTCTGCCTGCAGTGGGAGTTGAGCTTGTGGACAACGAGTTGGCTACACTGTACATGAACAGCAAAAAGTCTGAGGTGACTCACTGTAGTATGATGAGCTTCTATATTTTCATCAAGGCTGTAGGCAAATGCTTAAGTCATTTAAACCTTTTAAGATGCATATCAAAATCCTGTGATGTTAACAGTTGCTCACTGTCAGAGCTCCTCACTGTAGCAAGTGTTGTTTCTTTCTCACAGACGGACTTCAGGGACTACCCTCCCCTTCTTCGTCAGGCTGTGTCTGTAGCCCGTAAGATTCAGGATCCCCTGGTGGAGTTTGCCCAAGTGTGCAGCAGCGATGAGGACATCCTGTGCCTCAAACTGCATCCACTACAGGTACTGTACCCTCACCAGAGCTTTTTGTGTATACTGCTTAGATTAACACTATTTACATACCTTTTTTAAAATTACTGTGTAGTGATGCACTGAAATAAAAATTCCTAGCCGAAACCGAAAATTAAGACACACCTGCCAAAACTGAAACTGAAAACTAAAAGTAGGGAGGTTCTTGAGCATTGTGCCCTGTTTTGAATCTTGGGATAAACAGTGATTCAGTGTTGACCAATGTTCCACATAGAACTCGCAAAATATCGAACAGTTCCCCACTGTTAATATGCTGCTGCCCAGACGCCTCTATGCCAACCAACACCGGAGCGTTTTTAAACAGATTCTCATTTTCATCATCCTTCAAATGATTTGTTAAGTGTTAGATTTTGACATTTTGATATCTATTAAAGAAACTTAAATCCTGTTTAATCTTTAGTTTTTTCCCCCACAATGTTCTACCTTTTTTCCCTTTTTCAGCTGAAAAACCAGAAGTGGCGCTTTTGACTGTTTTTGGCTGGAATATTAGTTGCTGAAATTTTGGTGCATCCCTTTTTACTTTATTTTGTAAAAGCATTTATGTATATTTGTGCTGTTCTAGGAATTATAGTAAATCTTTTCGTTTCTGTTGTTTTTTTGTTTTTTTTTTAATTGATTTTTGTATACTCTGATTTTCTCCAGGAACATGTGGTAAAGGAGGAATTGCTGAGTGCTCTGTACTGTGAGTTCATTAACCGGGTGAATGAGGTTGGTGTGGATGTGAATCGAGCCATTGCTCATCCTTATACACAGAGCCTGGTCCAGTACGTGTGCGGCTTGGGACCAAGGAAAGGTTCACATCTGCTCAAGGTAAGCAGCTCTTCTGTATCTTGCACAGAGTGTGTGCTGCAAGACATGGACTAATTCTTTGATTCACTGGCTTAAAAAATTGGGTCAATTGAGGTCCAGTTGACGCGTCTCCACATTTTCAATTAGATTCTGAAACAGAACAATACTCGTCTGGAAAATCGAACACAGTTGGTCACCATGTGCCATATGGGACCCAAAGTGTTCATCAACTGTGCTGGCTTTATCAAGATTGACACTGCTTCTCTCGGAGACAGGTACGTAGTCATATATTTAAGTGGCTTTGCCCTTGCTTGTTCACCTGGCATTCCATTGGTTGATAAATAAAAATCACCTGTTTTATCACACTGTAGCACTGACTCCTACATCGAGGTTCTAGATGGTTCTCGTGTGCATCCTGAGACTTATGAATGGGCACGTAAAATGGCAGTGGATGCTCTGGAGTATGATGAGTCAGCAGAGGATGCTAACCCTGCTGGAGCGTTAGAGGAGATCCTGGAGAACCCAGAGAGGCTGAAAGACTTGGACCTGGATGCTTTCGCTGAGGAGCTGGAGAGACAGGTGAGTCACTCACTGTAACATAATATATCCATCCATTCTTGAGTATAGTCTGCATTTTCTAGACTACGGCAGCAGTCGATGATTTTATTTAAATGTCCGTCCTCACAATTCCAGTTCTGTGAGACAGAACTTCACTATTCCGTAAAAGACATGATTTTTCTCAAAGGCTTATGGTCATAAGGTTTTTAATTTGCGTATCTAGATTTCTATTGTGGACTTGTCTCTTGCATGTAAAAGAAGCATTTCTAACTTTTCACACCCCATCTTTGTGTTTTTGTATCACACCAGGGTTATGGCAACAAAGGAATCACACTGTATGACATTCGTGCAGAGCTCAGCTGTAGGTATAAAGACCTCCGAGCCCCATACAGACCACCCAACACAGAGGAAGTCTTTAACATGCTTACCAAAGAAACTCCAGAGACCTTCTACATTGGTAGGCACTGTGCTTCATCCAATAGATCCAATAGTACATTGGTGTTCTTGCATTAAACAGAAACATCTTATTTTAGTGCAGCATATTTCAAGTGGTCATTACTAATTTTTAATTTAAAAATATTTTTGCTTAGAGTTTTTTTCCTCCTTCCCCTTGTAGGTAAGCTGATAACCAGTGTTGTAACGGGCATCGCTCACAGAAGGCCACAGGGGGAGAGTTATGACCAAGCAATTCGTAATGATGAGACTGGACTGTGGCAATGTCCTTTCTGTCAGCAGGACAACTTCCCTGAACTGAGCGAGGTGAGACACATTGTCTTTTCTTTAACAGTCTCTGAAATGAGGCTCCTTTTTGTTAGCCACATCAGGCTATGTGGGTCCCGCAAAATGGTTATGGTTTTCTTTTCAGGTTTGGAACCACTTTGACAGCGGCTCCTGTCCTGGCCAAGCTATTGGTGTGCGATCTCGTTTGGACAATGGTGTCATGGGTTTCATCCCTACCAAGTTCCTTTCAGACAAGGTGGTTAAGCACCCTGAAGAGAGGGTAAAGGTAAGGTTGTCTTTGTGCAGAATTAAGAGTTTATTATTTTCTCAGATTTAAAAGTAGACAAATGTTTCTCATTATTTAAATTTTTTTACTATTCGTGACTGCAGGGTTTATGAAGTCAGGAGGGTACTTCAGGGTATCTAGAGGCAGAGTAGCATATTTATGGTTCTGTATCATTGTTCTGCATTTGGGCATCCTTGTCATAACTTAATCTGTTTTCTAGGTTGGCATGACTGTGCATTGTCGTATCATGAAGATCGACATTGAGAAATTCAACGTGGATCTCACCTGTAGGACATCTGACTTGGCTGACAAGAACAATGAGTGGAAGCTTCCCAAGGATACCTACTATGACTTTGATGCTGAAGCTGAGGATGTCAAACACGATGAGGAACAGAAGAAGAAACAGCAGAGAACCAGTCAGTACACTAACCTCAGATCTTTGTATTACATGTAAATTACATGAAAAAGCTTGCTATGCTCTGATCTCACTGCATTGTTGCTAGGGCTTCCCTTGGACTCAGATACAGATTGTTTGGTGATGCGAATATCTCTCATGAATGTTTTGTGTTGTGCCTGTATTTTTTCCTCATAGCTTATATCAAGAGAGTCATTGCCCATCCATCGTTCCACAACATCAACTTCAAACAGGCTGAGAAGATGATGGAAACAATGGATCAGGGTGATGTGGTGATCCGGCCTAGTAGTAAGGGAGAGAACCATCTGACTGTCACCTGGAAGGTAGCAGATGGAATCTACCAGCACGTGGACGTCCGGGAAGAGGGAAAAGAGAATGCTTTCAGTCTGGGGCACACACTGTGGATCAACAATGAAGTGAGTGCTCAGACAGAGTCCTTTTGTTGGTTTTGTTTTTGTTTTTGCTGTTTGTGTAGATAAATTTCTCTGTGATCTGTAGTAGATCTCCTATATCCTGTCAATCAGCATGGGAGTTTTTAATTTTACACACCATTTGTTATACGAGAGACAATGTAGCTACTTTCGGGCAGCCAAGAGATCATAACTTTTAGTATTACTGTGCTTGATGTAGAATCGGTGTTTAACAGAAATTCTTTGATTTTTCATTCATCCGTGGCCAGGAGTTTGAGGATTTGGATGAAATCACAGCCCGTTATGTGCAGCCCATGGCAGCTTTTGCTCGGGATTTGCTCGGCCACAAATACTTCCAGGAATGCAATGGTGGTGACAGGAAGGTGCGATATCTTCTGCTTTCTGTCTTTTTTATGCATTATGCTGTGTTCTTTTCATCAGAAGCCTTATTTACATGCATCTTTGTCTTGTTTTAAAGAAAATGGAGGAGCTCCTAATAAGGACCAAGAAAGAGAAGCCAACATTCATCCCCTACTTTGTGTCAGCCTGCAGAGATCTGCCAGGAAAGTTCCTGCTGGGATACCAGCCTAGAGGGAAGCCAAGGTACTTTTCTGTTAGATACTGCTGACTTTTGCAATGGGAACTACATGTATTTTATTGATGAACCCAAACTGAAATTCAAAACATACAAAAATGAAACTGATAACTGACAAAAATAATTTACATAAAATAGACTTTTATTACAGGTATTATAGTCTGTCGGCTACTGAGTGCACCATGAAATCCAGCATCCTCCTCAACAGAGAACAGTTGGTCATCCAAGGCAATGATCTCTGTTGTTTTTCAGTAGTTATACTTTGTACTTTCATTTAAGATTTTTTTTTCCTTCATTTCAAAACCGTAGGCTACATGTGGCCTGCATGTAGAGCAGGAAATTGTTTTCCCATGGTATCTTGCACATAGTGGAGATATTCTTGGGGTTGTGCCCCTTGTTGTCTATCATAGAACCCAGCAAATAGTTCCACACAGCGAACATTTTCACTCTGCTTCTCAGACCGTTTGAATGTAGATGTGCACTGGAGAGTGAAAGAAACAGAGTGTTTTTAAATCACTATCTCCTATTTTCATTACCAGTAAATTTAGTCTCCATAGCACATCCATAATACATTTTAAAATCCGTTTATATGACTACTTTGTCTTGTCTCTGCAGGATCGAGTATGTCACCATCACTCCAGATGGTTTCAGGTACCGCTCCCAGATATTCCCCACAGTCAATGGACTCTTCCGCTGGTTTAAGGACCATTACCAGGAGCCTGTGCCAGGTATGTAAAAACTGCAGAAGGACTGGTATTCCTAGTTCACTTAAAATTTTACCTACCCAGTCTTCAGCATCTAGTGGAATTATAATACCCTTAATGTTAAGTACGCAGTTGTGCTTTTGCGTAATTCTATTTTCCTTTTTTTTACTTTCTTTTTTTTTTCTGTGTCTAAAGGCGTTACGCCTAGCAGCAGTAGCAGAACACGAACACCGGCGTCTGTGAATGCAACTCCAGCCAATATTAACATTGCAGGTCAGTTCTGCACCCAAAAAACTTCCTTTTTAAATTCTTTCTCTGATCTGTTTACTTGATTTAAACAGTTTTCCCTTCTCTCTGTTTCATTCAGATTTGACTCGAGCAGTCAACTCTCTGCCCAGGAACATGACGTCCCAGATGTTTAACGCCATTGCAGCAGTAACGGGGCAGGGCCAGAATCCCAACACTACTCCAGCCCAGTGGGCCTCCAGCCAGTATGGATATAGTGGAGGCAGCAGTGCGGGAGGAGGAGGCAGTAGCAGCGCTTATCACGTAAGGGAATCGCATCCTGAACCAATGTTTGCTTGATCACACTTGAGCATACAATCTTAATAAAGTGCAGTATAATAAGGACTGTTCCTCATATCTTACTGTATTTGAACTAAACTATTTTTCCTTTTGTTGACCTGCAGGTGTTTGCCACACCGCAGCAGCCTATGGCCACGCCTATGATGACGCCAAGCTACTCGTACACCACCCCAGGCCAGCAGCAGGCTATGACCACACCACAGTATACTAGCAGCACGCCGCAGTCCTCCCACGGACACCACCAGCACCCTTCTTCCACGCCGTCCTCATCCTCATCCAGGGTTCGGACACCACAGCCTAAGTGAGTGTACACCACAGCACCAGGCAAAGGAGCGCTCGGAGCTACCTCCAGCATACCTCCTGCTTTGTAGATTTCCTTCTTTTATGGTGCAACCAGATAATAGAACCCATATTGGCCCCACTTCAATTTGTCGTACTGATAACTACTTGTATTATTATAGATATAAATGCTGTAGAGTATTTTGTTTGGTTGGTTGCCTCAACTCAAAGCTTTTTTTTTTTCTTTTTTTTTTTCTTTCCCCTCTGAACTGTTTGTTCTTTAGAACAAGCACCCACACCGCTGTGGATTGGGGTAAAATGGCTGAGCAGTGGCTGCAGGAGAAGGAGGCAGAGAGACGGAGACAGAAGACCCCTCGAATGACGCCCCGCCCATCACCCAGCCCCATGATTGAGAGCACGCCCATGTCCATTGCTGGAGATGCCACACCCCTGCTGGATGAGATGGACCGATAAGAATGGACAGGAGGCATCCACATGTCACCCACCCCCTAATGTCCCCTTTCCCAAACATACACAGACACAAACACCAAAAAAAGGAAAAAAACCTCTTCATCACCATGTGTTTATCATCTTATGCTCTCTCTATTGCACACATTTCCACTGCTCAAAGTATTTCATTTTGAGAAAATGGGTCATTGAGTGATAATGATGTGAGACAGACTCGAGAAATGAGCAGATGACAAACTGATTCAGGAAATGGACCTGTGGAGAAGTTTGTCGCAAAACATTTTTCTTTATTTTCTTTTTAGAAACAAGCGCAATCAAGCACCGTCTTTCCTTTTTTCTTTGGTTTTAACAAGAATTAAACATTAAGACGAGACTCTGAATAAAAACACGAATGGCGGATGGTTTCTGTTGCGTTGCCGATGGTGTTGAAGTTTTGTAAGCTGGCCCATTCCAACCCGTACCTGTATTAAAAGTGGATATGAATGGGAGGCCACCACATGCTTCACAAAATAGAGACCTGTTCTTTTGTATTCATCTATCATAATAAATAAAACTGAATTTCAGTATGAACTACTACACTGCAATGCACACATCTTGTATAATATGCTCTGCATCACCTGTCAGTTTGTCACTGCACTCAAAAAGCAGTTACACCCCTTTGAAGATTCATCTCATGTTATAGTGTGCTATATTCATTTTAATGAATTTTACATATGCATAAAATAGGAGTATTAGGTTTAAAGGAATAGCTGTCTTTAGATGGTAAGAAATTCAGAGAGTCTAACAGAAAAATCTCATCCAAGGCAGTTTTTAGCAGAAACCATTCAATATCAGAAGCTCTCTGTACATTTCTAGTTTTGATGTCATTTTCATTAATCTCTGCTTGAGTTTGATGTTTCTGTGTTTCTGATGTGGGCAAATATTTAGAGGCCATCATTGGAACCTCCCCTTTAAATTTGATATGAATTAGCATTTCTTCAAATTTCTGTTTTTTTGTTTTTTTTTGTTTTTTTTTCCCCCCTCCTTATTGTTCAAATGTGGTTGGCTTCAGCTGAGCTACGTATTTACATTTTGGTCATGAGCAATGTTTACTTGTGACCATGCACCTTGCTTTCTTTGTTTGTGGCACAAGCATATTTTTATTTTTACTGTAGTTCTGTATTAGTTCATGCCTCCTCTCCTAGCTAACACCATACACTGCCATAAATGCAAGTTCTTGCAGTTGAGTGTAAACAGAATGTGTCCTGTTGTGACCTGAAGTTCTTTATATACTGTGACAGTCTTCAGTCCTCATGTTGAAAACTTAGTTATGTTAATGCTACTTATGGTGAAAAGGCCTTTTATAGTTTGTTTTTAGCATTTTTCCCCCTGAGCTGACAAGTAGCCTAGTCATTCCTTTATCTTGTATTGTTGAATTCTGGGAAATGTATACTTGCCCACTCATGTTTTGTACAGGGGTCGTACCATGCAGCTATAGTGTGACCTTGATGGCGGGAAGTGAATGCAAAAGAATGTGACTGCTGTTCAGTGTAATTTACTGCTGAGATCACTTTCATTTTTTTCCTTTGATAAAATTCTCAAACGTAAAATGGTGAGCAGACTCGATGTCCTCATTGAAGTGATCCTATGGCACACAGAGATTTGATTGTGGCACCAAAAAGTAAAGACCAGGGGCCTCATTTGTAAAATGTATTTGAATTTTGTTCTTAAGATTTTACCTACAATTAGTTTTATTGAAAAAATGTTTTTACATTCTATAAATTGCCATCTACACACGTGTGGTTAAGATCAGATTTGTGTGGATGAATGTTTTATAAATGATGCCCCAGGAGACCAAGACTTCATAGAAGAGGGTGCCACCATATGCACGTGTTCTAGCTGTTCAGGGTGTTTCACAATGCAGGGTTTCTCAGTTTAGCCAGATAAGTTAAGCCTAAAGTTAAGCATGCCCAATAGGAAGAGATATGAGGGACATTGCTGTTGGAAAGTCCTCAACGTTGGGCTTATTTGTCTGGCTAACTCAGAAACCCTGCTTTGTGAAACACCCCCCAGGTCTAATAAACTGGTTACATTTATAAATGTAGCAACCAGTCATCATAGAATTACAGTAAAATTCATTGAGTATGTGCACTATGAAGCATAGTAAGAATATTTGAAGATCAGTTTACATTCAGATGAAGAAAAGTTAAATTCACCATCTAGTAAAATAATCTGATTTAACTCTAAACTCGATTTAAATGCTGTCTAAACCACTGGTTCTCAAACTAGTCCTCAGGGCTTTTTCTCACTAAGCAAGTTTAACATGGACGTCCTGACTAAGTTTCAGCTTCACACAGCTTAACAAATGGAACTGCACGTAACTCCTTTCACAAGGACAGTTAACAACTTTCTCTGTTAAGCGAAGTTTAGATTCTCAAACAGTGATTAATCCTCATGCTTGAGCACATTGAAGGAGTAGGGTAGTACTGCATGCTTTTTGTTTGGTTGTTTTTTGTTTTTTTTTATTGAAGCAATTATAACATTTACAACACATCACTACTACACTAAATCATTTAAAAAGTAGTACAACATAACCATATCATTATGATAAACAGATACTGAGGGATTGTAGAACAGAATAGTGTTAAGTTCAGACAGGGCTGTGTGCAGATCAGCCTGCAGGAATACATACCTGCATGAAAGCATGACATTTACGGCGAACAGCCAATCACGTGAAACATGACTATTTGAGCGGCTCTTTTCCATAAAGGGGGGGTCTACGTAAATATGTAGAAAGTAAAGCATTTATAACAGTAAAATATCTCCACTGCCAGCACATCAGTGCTTTTTGGAATACCAATGCTTTACATTCTTAACATTAAAGGGGAATTTCACTGATTTTTCAACATTTCTATATAGTTCAGTAGTTGAGAGGAACAAAGTCATTCAGATTGGTTTGAGGTGAAATGGTTCATTTGCAGAGAAACTTAGATTTCTTTAGAGTGGTGATGATAGGAACCAGGAGTCCTGATGTCCACAATGCAAATATAGTGATTTTATTTACTGTCCAAAATCACCAGTGAACCTACACAACTCGTCGGGTTTTTATGTAACATTGATGATGGTAAAATAAGCCTTAGAATACCCTTCATGTATCCCTCCACCATGAATGGATTAAAATAAGTTGATTGAAATACGTTTTTGACCAAAACTTTCTCACAAATTTACTGTACAATTATTACTCATGTAAACTTTCTGTATGGGACCTTTTAGAGGCACTGGACTCCTCACACGTCTGGTTCCTATCACCACCATTGTGAACAAATCTGACTCTGTAAGTTTCTGTAGAACAAAGCATTTCACACCAAACCACTGTGAATGATTTTGTTGAAATTTTTAACCTTAAAATTAAGCAGACGTTTTTAAAATCGATGGAGTTCTCCTTTAAAAATGATTGTCCTGCTGAAAGTGATATTCTTAACACAATTTGCATCAGAAGTGTCGTGAGAAAAAAAGTGACATCATTCCCTAAATGGTCAAAGAGCTGTTCATGATCCGGAATCCTGAACTTAGCCTGCCCTTCAGAAGGTGTGCAGCCTACATCAGCATGGCAGTCTAACCCGATAAAAAGTGAGACAGGAGATCCAGTGTTAGATCATAAATCCTGCACTGTGAGACAGGCCGACCCCAACTCCCAAACCACAGGGATAGAGCAAAACTGTGGACTGTCTGAGTGGCCTTGAGGACCTGTTTGAGAACCACTGGACTAAAGGACACATTATTTCAGGAAATGTTGTTATGCAAAATGATTCTTCCTGTAATCCCTGTTATACTTCCTCATCACACTTGAAATGAGATCTGAGGAAAATGAGCTCCCTTTAAGAATAAAGAATGTTTTGTACACATGAATAACAGTCCTTGTCTCACTGCTTTGTATTTTACTATAATTTGGTTGGTTTTCAGTCTGAATGAAACTTCTCTTCCACTCTCTGGGAGAACAGTCCCACCATTTTGCTCAGTCTGGGAATCCAGTGATCTGACAGGTCGTGCAGTTTCTGGTCATGGGTGCTGGCATATGCTATCATATTAGCTGAAGAAACACATGATGCAGCTGAAAGAACAAAGACTCCACTTAAGAATCTTGCCATAAAAATGCTCGCAGGGCATTTAAGGAAAATGATGTGATCTCTTGCGTAGGCTACACATAAACCATGTCGCCAAATGCAGTACTGTGAAGGCCAGAGCATTACAACAAATGCTTTAATCAACAGCAGGTTTTAATTGAGATCAATTACATTAATAAAACCATTTACTATATAGGAACTTATTTCTGAGAGCACGTTTCAGAAAAATCATCAAAACAATAGAAAAGCATCCACCAATGTAAACAGCTATCATAAATGTACACTAGAACCGAATGACAAGTGGGAAATATGTGAGCGTACCCTGAAACACAGAACTTGTAAACATATTCAAATCAAAGTATATAAAAGTGCCAAGACAGTTTCTGACTCTCGCTAAAATAAAGTTCAATCCACCACCTAGTTAAACAACCCAGTTACAAAACGTTTACTAAAGGAGACATGCTTTTATTCTGCATAAGTTTTCTGTAGAACTGAACACAATATGTAACTTACTAAAGGATTAGTTCAAAGAAGCCAGTATTTAGAGTACTGTGAAAAAGTCAGGGACTATGCTATTTTACAATCTTCATTTTTCAGCATCAAGTAAAAAAACAGAAAAATACAGAAGCCATTTTTTCAGTATTTAGTGTGTGCACCCTCGACTCTTTATTACTTATTATAACTTCCATTCTTTTCAGAAGATTTTGCTTTCAGTTTTTCATAGAACTCTGCAGGGATATTTTCACTCCTCCAAAGTTCAGTCTTAGAAGTTGGTTGAATTTTCTGTCCCATTTGTCTCATTTAATCATTTCTTAAACTCTGGTTTTTATTAACTCCTGTTTTTTCACTTTGACTTTCTACTTCCTTATGCAAGTGAATTATCTTAAATCTAATCACCTCTGAAATTTCTCCTGGAAAAAATAATAAATCATTAACTGGAAATAAATTAAAAACTAAAAAAAAATGTTTTAAAGTTTTTAAAAACTATGCTCTAAGGATTAAATATTGGGCTATTCCTTTAGGACTTCTTACTCCAAAATAGCTACATTTCTTGACATTAAATGAAGTATTTGGTAATAAATGGTCATTTTTTTGCATATAGATAAATGTGTTATCCTTTTTATATCCATTTTGTGCTTTTATATATGCATTATCTTGTTAGCAAGCTCATATATACTATAAGACTTCTTTCAGCGAAACAATAGTATTCTTTTATCCTTGTGCACCTGAGCACAATGGGTAGCAAAATGTGTCAGGTGATTTTCTTGTCAGAGCCGTTCATTGTCCAGATGAACTAACCACCTCTGAAGCTCTCATACAGCTTTGACATCAGCTGTTTGTTCTTCAGTCCAGTGACCCAAAGCTGAGCAGTCCAGTGCAGCTGGTGATAGCACTTTACATCAGCAGTCTGTGCTTTGGTGCGGGACTGAGCTGATCTATGTCTCTGTTCTTATTCTCTGACATCCATTCACACCTCAGTGATGCTCTTACACTCAATTGCAGCAGTTGGCTTGCTTCTTCCTTAACGCTTTGATATCATTGTGATTATCAGTGATTCCTGTGAGAAAGCAGGTTGATAAGATTAGTTTCCATAAGCAGTCAATGTAGAAAGATGCTGCCATTGTAGCTGCTATTTAATGTGTAGGTTTCCAATCAAGTATTCAGGACCCTCACCTAAGCCCACCTTTTAGTAGAGCTAGAGAATACTTTTTAGCTTACTTAGACTGACTGGAGGTTTCTAATGCTTGGATTCAGAATCTAATGCTACAGAAAACTGTATCATTGATATTGCTGTCATATCAAACCTTGGTTACCTCCTAACCTGGTTACTTGGTTTCCTGGTTACCTGGTAACCTTGGTTTTTCATGTCAAATGCACCAATAGACGTTCATGTCAAATGGATCAGTAGAACAGAAGTTACTTTGAAAGGGTCCAAATTACCTGTTAACACTTTTATTACTATAATTAACAAATTACCTGTTAAAAAATATTTCTTCCCAAAGCTTAATTACTAAAGATCACTTACTGACAACGTCTCCTGTTTGTCTTGTATTCTTCCTTTCCAGTTCAGCCAATACAGAAGCCTCAAAGGTAAGTGATGCAACCCGGAGAAAGAACTGTCTCACACTCTCTCCTGTTCATGGGCATAAAATCAGAGGCAATTTGCTATGGTATTACTGTTGTGACAGTACCATTCAGTGAATTAAAGCAATAAACCACAATACACTTCAGTGATTTTACCACAAGTGAGGGGTAGCAGTTTTTTAATAAAATTGCAACAAAATATAATATATACAAGAAGGTAAATCAGTATGTATTGATAATAAAAATTGCAATAAACTGTTCCTATGCCTAGCAAGGTACTTAACAGTACACTAAGGTTACCAAGCAACATAATACCTTGATACATTGACACAGTATTGAGTTTGTGTGCAGTCATGTATGAGTATATTGAGAACCTTATAACAACTTTGACTGTGACTCAACCAATCAGATGTCAGAATCTATTTTGTAATGAAGATTTCCTGCTGCAACAGATGATTGAACATATCAGTGATGTATCAGAGGTGGACAGTAACAATGCTAATATATGCTGGATGTACTAAGAAGTTCCACTGCAGTTCTATAAGATTGTTTTTTGGAAATGTACTTTCAAATTGTACTTTTACTTGAGTAACCATACCCGGTAACCCTTTTTTGAAGGCTACATACATAGGCAATGACTGGAACATGCACAAGCATGGAACAACAATAACAAGAAATACTTGAGTGTTACTGAACAGCTTATGCCTGTAATCACAAGTTGTATAAAGTAAATGACTCTGTATTCAGATGAGGGCCCTTCTGCTAAAGTGACAAGTACACATGTTTAACACTATAATTAAGAAGCCTAGCTAAGAACACCACATATCAGATGATCTCAAACTCAAAAGACCCAGATATATATGAAAATTATCATTTAAGATTGAGAGCATCAATATTTTTAATAGAATGATTAGAGGAATACTAACATAAGCTGTTCATAAATACTTTTGATCTCTGAAGTACATTATTCCGTGCCTATACATGTGTTATGAAGTACTTCTACATAAAGTGTTACCAACTTTTACCTCAGTATGAGTCAAGCCTACTTTACCCACCTCTGGATGTGACAAACAGAAGCTAGTGACCTGACCTACCTGACAGAGCAGACACAGCCCAGTACTCAGCCTTTATCTCCTCTGACAGCTTGATGGCTTCGTGCTCCATCTGGGCCAACAGGTCAGGATGCTGACAGAAACAGTTAAATTGAGTTCACCGCTCAAGCATGCGAGGTGTATTCATTTGAAAATGAACTCACACTCTGATCCTTCTTGGTTCCCACAAGGAAGAGCAGTACACTGGAAGGATCATTATCTATCATGGCATCTTCAAGCCACTGTCTGCATGGTTACCCAAAAGAGACGAGTGAGGTCAAACACGCCTGCTTACACAGCAATGTCAAATTAAGTCTCGCACAGCATTTAGGTGTGTCTAACTTAATAAGCAGAAAAATGTGTGGCGTTTTTATGACTTACCTCGCATTGTCCAAAGAATAGTAGTTGCTTAGATCAAATATAACTATGATGGCTGCAGTTTAGAAAAAGAGGCAAAAATGTTACTATGAAAGCAGTCATGAACACCCAACATAGCAAAATATAAATGTTATCACCTTGAGCCCCTCTGTAGTAGGTGGAGGCAATGCATTTAAACCTCTCCTGACCTGCAGTGTCCCACCTACAGAGAGAGCAAATATTCAAACTTTGCACAGAAGCAGGTAAACTAACTGTGTGGGAAGTTTTTAGCTGAATTATGCAAATTATATATTACACGTTTAGGTATTACATTATTACATTGTTTTGCTATAAATTACTGTTTTATTATATCTGCTTAATCTGATACGTATATAATTTCCTGTGCAAAGAATCATGACTCACAACTGCAGATTAAAGGGCACTCCCAGGATTTCAAATCTCTCCATCTCAAAATCCACTCCAATAGTGGCTTTGTAGCCTTTGTCGAAAGAGTCCTTACAAAACCTTAAGGCAAGTAATTAAATACTATTACAAAAACAAACCATCTCACAAACAAATATTTCTATGAAATACACTAATCAGGAATATTTTGCACCACTCACCTATTAATTAAACATGTTTTTCCCACTCCTACATCACCCACAACAATGACCTTGGCTACATTAAATCTGTAGACAAAAACAATGAAAGATTGCTATGTTTTTTCAAAGGTCTTCATTATGAGTTATGAATATAAGTCTATAAGCCTAGTGAAGAGTCCCAATGGAACAGTGATAGACTGGGAGAATGCAACTTACCCCACTGGGTCTGACTTCTGACTCTGACATGCATCTTGAACAGTAACGTGAAAGGTGTCTTTGGTGTGCAGTGCAGCATCCTTTGTGAAGTACTGAACAACATACCAGGAAAAGAGTAGATAAAGTACTCCAGCTTATTCCTAACAATTTAAGAACCAAAGCCATTCGGTATCAGGTATTAAATTCACCTATAAGGTTTCTCAGAGACAGATTAAGCCTAAGCCTTGACTAAAAATAACAGCTGAATCACCATTGGCACTGCAATTTAGTGCAAGAGTGGTCTTAATCCATAGGCTTAATCTAGGAAAGCAGCCTATAAACATTTAAATATCATATTTACTTTACTTTACTTTATACATGAATAACATGTCTTGATTTCCCTAACAACGATTAAGCCTAGTCATGCTCTAAAGCTACATGGCTAATGGTGATTTTCTAGAAAATCATTGATCGCCAAGGGCTACTGGTGTCCATGTAACAAAGGGGCTGATTTCTTGGCCATAGATTAATCTTATTCTAGGACAAAACTGCAATGCTAGTGGTGTTTCACCATGAAAATTGTATTTGGTATAGGTGTAGGTTTAATCTGGGTCCAGGAAAATAACCAAATGTATCATATTGAAGGTAAACGGTGTCATATCCACTTAAAAACATGTAGCCTCCCTGCTGAAAAAGTCAATTAGAACTGTTAGGATTAAAACCTGATGATTTTGCTTTCTAATGGGAATTGACTTAATTGTTACTATTAGAGACCACTAGTTTCCTGTATGACACCTTTAGATCCCATTAGGAAAACATCAAGTACATCGGGAATGAGTCTCACTTGTTAACCCATTACAATCCTTTACACTGTGAACAAAACACATTAGAGGCTATAGGACACCACTAAGAACCAACAGAAACTTTTAGTGGATTTTTTCCAGCAGAGCTAATAACATGCCATAAACAGCAGTGAGCGTTACCAGAGGGAGCTCACAGATGATCCTGTCTTCTCGTATAGGTGGTAGAGAACTCATAATCGGGCTCCTTGAGAAGTAGTGAGATGGCCAGCAGCACACAAACAAAAATGCAGATGTTTAACCTACAGTTAATGGCGTCTTCAAGGCAGATTAAAGAACAAAATATTTAAGATCCCTTATATAGCCTAACATATTAAAATATTATAATATAATATATATTAATACTTATATAGACTAACAGAGCAGCTCTAAGATTCAACCTTCTGTGTTTTGATATTTTTTAAATGCGCCTAAAACAAAACTAGTACTTCAACTTTTATTTGCTAAAGTACAAGTAGGCCTACACCTCTAAATAATTCTCAAATCAGCAAAATTGTAAAAACAATACGTACCAGATAGTTCTGAGTATATCAATCAATTTAGCTTTCTACATACCTCAAGAGTCAGGAACTGCTCATCATAGGATTTCACCCTGTCTCCGTTCGCAGTGCCAAACAATGTAAAGATAGTTCTTCCTCTGGTGCTGAGTTTTGATGTATTTTGATGTTAAGCGATCGGACAGTTTTTCTTGAAAGGCAAAGAAACACATTTAACCGTATGCAGTTCGACTTTTAACACTCCCCCCCTGCCTCCTGCTGGTGGTGAACAGTCTTGACTACAAGCCGCTTTGAACTACAAGGTCCATAATGCGTCGCTGTGTTCTCGCGGTAAGAGCGCACTTCCCAGCCCCTGCGAAATAGAGGAGGAAACCCGTCTGTTCTTCCTTTCTCAACATGGCTCCGAAGGCGAAGAAGGAAGGTGCGCTCGTTTTGATGGATTTTGCTATTAAAATAACTATTATACCGTACATTTTACTCTTAATATTTGGTCTGAACGTTATTGAGGTAGTTGTGATTCTACATGATGGTTTCTTTGGTTAGCCGAACTGCCTTAGTGCCCGTGTTTTAGTCGTATTAAGGGTCGTAGTGGTGAAACATGTCCACACTACGGACGCACACGTTACTGAGCTGGCTCTCAGAGTTAGCCGGCAGCTAAGTGTTATAGTAATGTCATGCCCAGTAGCTCCCATGTAAGCGACTATACTACTGCTGTAACATGAGTATGGATGCATATGTATGTTTTTACATCTTGATACGAAAGCTTTGAATACTGAATTGTTTGAAGTCATAGCTAGCTTCCTGCGTGCTAACGTCGACTACTATAACGTTGCTTGAATTAAAGATGGAGCTAGCAGTGCGCCGGACAGTTAGATATGTCATTAAGCGCAGTGATAATACACGAACATTTTAACATCTTTATATCTGTTTTAACATTTGTGACCCCTCCAGTTCCACGGCGTATGGTCCTGATAGTTGTGATACCTATACAGTACCAAGGCTAGCTTTCCACTCGCTTCTATATTGCTGTTCCAGTTCTCTGTTCATAGCTCAGACATATTACATTTCATTTTTGGGGTTATTATTTCACACACCTGTATTAGTAGATAGAACCATAGACGGATAATTATCAGTTTGTCGTTACGTGACGTTACCTCTTAGTTGTAACTTGCTGGGGTTTATTTTTTTTTGGTCTTTATTTTCACAGCTGTCCCAGCCAAGACTGAGGCCAAGTCTAAGGCCCTGAAGGCCAAAAAGGCTGTATTGAAAGGTGTCCACAGCCAAAGGAAGAAGAAGGTCAGGACCAGCCCTACCTTCCGCAGGCCCAAGACTCTGCGCCTGAGGAGGCAGCCCAAGTACCCCAGGAAGAGCGCACCACGCAGGAACAAGTGAGTTTAATAAAAGTTTGGCTATTTAAACCTACATATGCAGAATAGTAGAATATAGAGATTTCTGTGTATGCTCTGTGGCACTTATTGCTTGTCTTTGAGTCTATTAAGTGTCTTAGACCATTACAGCTAATTTCACATATTCAGGATGCAAATGATGGGAAATAGCGATCAAAGCATGATGTTTTGTGATTATATTTTTTTCAATACTGATGCATCCTAACACGTTTGCATACTTCATGTAAGTGTCTTGGATTTAGTGTGGCATTATTTGTAATCATATCTTCAATATTTCTTCAGGTTGGACCACTATGCCATCATCAAGTTCCCCCTGACCACAGAGTCAGCCATGAAAAAGATTGAGGACAACAACACGCTGGTGTTCATTGTTGATGTCAAAGCCAACAAACACCAGATTAAACATGCCGTCAAGAAACTGTACGACATTGATGTGGCCAAAGTAAACACACTGATCAGGTATAACAAACATTTTCATCCTTAAATATTAGGGTGAAATAGTTCTAGTGAATTCTCCTGTGTAATGATGTAACGATGCAAACACTGATTTGTGATGTTTTCAAAGGAACCACTGATTCATGGGATTCATGTTGCTTGTGATTTTGTGACATGCAGTGGCAGTTAAAATATTAACCAAGTTGTGCTGTTTAGGCCTGACGGTGAAAAGAAGGCATATGTTCGTCTTGCACCAGATTATGATGCGCTGGATGTTGCAAACAAAGTAAGTGGTCTCAAGTGGCACATTTTTGAATGTTTGGGGTAGTAATCAAAGGTTATCTTAAAGCAACAGTTCAGTGAAAATGCAGATGTAGCTAGCAGTGAATGAAAGTCAAATAGGTTGGTACTGTTCAAACAGTTCAAGTCATGCTAATTGGGGAATACTTGGTAAGGTTGTGAACAGAACAGAAATATATGTACTATATTCATATTTCAAAGTATTTTGAGCATATGATGTAATTTGTTTCTAACTGAATGATTGTGATGCATTCAAAGGAACCACTGATGTTTGAAGCAGAATGCTACAATGTGTGTTTCCCATATTAACCCATATTAAAATAAGATTCTCTTCTTTTGCAGATTGGCATCATCTAAACTGCTCTTGATGTGTACAGAAGAATAAATGTTTGTAAAAACATACATGTGGTATTGATTCGTTTGTTCATTGCCTACTCTGGGCATTCATTTTTAAGTGTACACTAAAGATTTTAAATACGTATAAGTAGTATGTTAAGTACATTTAGGGAGTTGCAGTTTTATTATGGTCTGCATTATAAACAATGTTTTAAGTGGGGAAATTTACCTGATAACGCTTAGCTTGTGAACTGCCTGTGGAGGAGTTAGGTCTCTCAGAAGCAACTAAACACACGTGATAACTGGCTGTCTGGCATACGACCAGCTTTCATGCAGTACTCCAGAAAAGTAGGCCTTGTTTTAAAGAAAACAATCAAAAATGTTAAATGGTTTTGTTTTTTCTGAAAAATGTAGTATTTCTTACTTTTAGAGGAATTTGAGTGTAAGACTATTCCCAAAACCAGAGTAACTTTTATTAATCTAATTCATAAGACCTCCAACCTAACATATCCTGCTTACAGTTGTCTTTTGGTCAGAAACTAACCACTGATGAAGAGGTTAGAGGACTGCAGAAATGGTAATCAAGCAGGCCGTGCAGGGCTTGCAGTCTCAAAAGTGTACAACCGTGAAATTTTTCAAACCATCAATTTGAGTTAAAGTACAGTATGTGTGACACATTTGAGCTTTTGTGGTGGAAATGATACTTAAACTTTGCCAAAGTCTTTAAGATCTTGAAAAACTTTGTAAAGCAACTCTGCATGCTCTGCCCTTAATACTCCCTGCTTGGCTTTTGTCACATTAGTGGGAGACGATTATCACATGAGAATTGGCACACATACAAAACTTTTAAAGCAAAAAAGTACCTTGGTTTAACTAGTCTTATTGATGCTGCACCCTTTTAATACAAAGCCCTTAGAATGATAATACGTTAAATGGAATTACTTTTCAGTGTTTAATTTTGATTTAATTTCACCTGTATGTGACCGTGCCACCCCGTACAGTTACACTGATTATTTCAATATAGGGCGGCACAGGCCTACATTGTCCTGCCTACATTGTCCTGCCCACAAAATATAAGTGCTTTCGTCTTAAAGCTGTTTGGATACCACTTCTGCCTAGGAGGATTATAGATGATTTCCCAACCTCTCTTTATAAGAACTTAAGATACATAGTTGCTGGTGGATCAAAACCTCGTATTTCCAAAATGATAACTTTACAGAAGAAGGAAAGAAATACTTTATTTAAATGTAAGTCAGTGTAACCAGACATTTTTCCAAGTAATTTTAGGCAATTTGTTTTAGTCGATTCCTTTCAAATTTACACACTTAAACATTTGCATAAAGATCACTGTTTGGATCCAGTTGATCCACATTCCATGTGCAAATATAGATGGTTTTAAATGAGAACATCCAAATATCTGTACACTGCATCAGATATAATAAGCACAGTCATAATTAACAATCAGTATGTTGTATAAAAATACTTTGTCTCTTACAACAGTTACACTTTGTATGAAGTAACATTTTAATGCTCATCCCAGGCTGATCCTTTCAGTGCGATAAAAAGTTTACAGTGCTATTAGATGAGGTTTTGGCTTGTAACCACACCCCCCACCCCCAAGAAAAAAAAAATCATTTACCGTCACATGGTCAAGTTTTGAATGGAGCATTTCACATTTAAAATGTTCAGAATTTAATCCAATTCATAAATTAATACAGCCAATTCCTTACTATGTACAGTAATAAAAAGTCAGCACCATTTTATTCACAAGTCTTGTGTGTAGCAGTTTGTCCACAGCCAGTGAGGAGTCACCTTTGTGGACGAATGTCCATTACGAGGTTAATCAGTGTAGTTTGTCTTTGGGTATCTGCTGAGCATTACGGTCATTGTTTTATGGGTTGCTAGTCTTTGGCAAACTTGTGGACACCATTCTGATGAGTGTATTTTGTGAAGAAGTCAGCTCGTAGAAGACGGTAGAAATATATGAGGATCATGATGTTCATTAGCATCAGAGAAATGAGGAAAAACAGGGCATGGTCTAGCCAAGAGTAGTTATAGATAATATACCAAGTGAGGTAGAACTGAGCTCCAAGTCGGAAGCTGACATATGTTGCAACATTGAGCACCTTGTTTATGGAGTAGAAGCGTGAGTCTTGGGTCACTCCAGCTAATTTGAGCAACAGCCGAGAATGCAGAAATACACTGTTGACTTCAACAAAGAGGGCTATCACAGCCCCTGCCACATAGTGACTCGTAATCACAGCATACACGAAAGTCCCGATCACCTGTGAGGAAAACATTTCATGTGAGTTTACAGCATTGAACCCCCCGAGGATCACTTATAATGTTTGTGTTGTTTTATGTACCTAAAAAAATCCTAAATTATAAATTATTTCCAACCACTCTTTATCCATTAGAATTAAACGAGATGTTTTTGTTACTGTGCTTTTAATATATGTATGCATATATATATATATATATATATATATATATATATATATATATATATATATAAATTACTTCTGATATGCTGCCCTGTATTTTGCCTCATTCAAGAAGCAGTCTTGGCTAAAACACTTCCTCAGTGTGAATGGGTGGTTATGTAAATATGCTGTTTGTTTTTTGTTGTTTTTTTTTGACATTAAAAAAATTAAGATTCATTTAGAATTGGATGTTTTCTGCTACTGATGAAATTTAACAAATATGTAATTTTGTGAGCTAGTCTGACAGATTGGACTGGCAGGATGATTTACCACAGCATGATGAAGCAGAAACTCCCATGATTCTCTGGCATAGCCACTAAAGATGATGTCTCCAGCATCCTGAATGAAGTACCCTGACAAAGAAAGTTCAGAGTTAATTCTCTGATTATTTACAGATCAATCTTTGGTGTAATTTTGCACAGGGCACATCATACTTTCACAGTGTACTTGTGGTTCATTGAAATGAGAGTTTTTGACAGTTTCAAAAAAACAAAAGCAGGATTAAATGTAACTTAAGATACATATTAAATATAGTTATGCAAGCAGCCAGTGGAGGTGCCTGACAAAGTTCTGTTTAAAACTATAACAGAATAAAAATAAGCCCTAGCAGGGCTCCTTGAGAATTTGATTGGTAATCTCTAAGAAATGCGTCAATTTTACCACATCAGAAACATGGTTTTTCTTTTCCCTCAGGACTACAAAACAAGCTGGAGCTCAGGAGGCCCAGCAGGTAAGGCAGTTCTCTTGCACTGTTTAGTGTGGTTACCAAAGAGATGCCTTTTGTCGAACTAATCACAAGAGATCTCCTTATGTTTTGAACAACGCATATATAAAGTGGTTGTTGCTACCATCCAAATCTCCAATGTTTACAAAAGGCTTATTTATAGTCAAGTATAAATATTGTGATTTCACAGCCTAAATTTCCAGTTCTGTTGTTTTTTTTTGTGTCAAAAAACACTTCTCAAACAAAAATCACTCTCTTTTATACTGATTTATTGATAAAATCAAAAGGTTTTAGAATTCATAGTTCTATAATGTAATTCTGCACAGAAAATAAAACTTGTATGTGCATGCATTTATTGTGGTGTGTCATTAAAAATGACAAATAAAAAATATCAACAGAACAATCATAATAAATGAATGGCTTGGCATGTTAAAAAGCATGCTACTTGTGAGGTTAATCATTGTCTAAAAACACTATTCAATGTCAGTTATAGCCTTGGTAACACTAAGCAAACAGTTTCTAAGCTCTAGACTAGCATTCCTATCTAGACATCAGTGCTAGAAGGCAAAGCAGAGCTGTAAAGTCTGTACTTAAGTGGGAACACACACGGCTTCACCTTTTAAAATGTGAGATGATTGTTAAACTTATTTAATTTAGATGAATGAACTGCTTTATTCTATGCTGCAGTGCTGAACTGTACCAGCACAATGAGTAGCTTTGCACTGTGTTTGCTTTTTAGGAGGAATGTCAGTGTTGAGTTAAGAGAAAGGAAAACATGACTAACCTGTTGAGACGATCACAAGCAGATATGAAAGTGGAGTGAAGGACGAGCGGATCTCATGCACCATCACTGGATACTGATGTACACTGGGGCCAGCAGGAAGAAAAAATTAAAATAAATAATAATAGCAAAAGATAATCTTAATATCCTACAGTTACTATTACTTTTACATAATATTCTTCATTCTACATTTTTCTTGTATTTTGCTTTATATATATATATATATATATATATATATATATATATATACTCATTTGTCATTTTATCAGCTCCACTTTATAGTTCTATAATTACAGACTGTAGTCCATCTGTTTCTCTGCATTCTTTGTTAGCCCTTTTTACCCTTTTATGCGGTGGTAGTGTGTTAATGTGTGTTGTGCTGGTACAAGTGGATCAGACACAGCAGTGCTGCTGGAGTTTTTAGACACTGTGTCTTCTCACTGCCCACTCTGTTAGACACACCTACCTTGTTGGTCCACCTTGTAGATGTAAAGTCAGAGACAACAGTTCAGCTGTTGCTGCACAGTTTGTGTTAGGTATCCTCTAGTCCTTCCTCAGGATGCTGTTGGCTGGATATTTTTGGTTGGTGGACTAATCTCAGTCCAGCAGCACTGCTGTGTCTGATCCACTTGTACCAGCACAACACACACTAACACACCACCACCACGTTAGTGTCACTGCAGTGCTGAGAATGATCTGCCACCCAAATAATATGAACAAAGTATGCAGAAAAACATGCACTACAGTCTGTAACTGTAGAACTACAAAGTGCACCTATTTGGTAAAGGGACATGCTAAAACAGATAATGGGTTCAGAAACAAGGTAATATATTTATTGAAATGTCTGGTCAGTGTATATAGAGATAAGAGTGACATTAAATTATATTGTGTCAGTTGGAGTATTATCTCAATAAACACTGTAGTGTTTCTTCTTCCTCAGACGATTCTTCTTATTGAATGTGTGCATTTCTGACTCATGCCTGCCTGACAAGTTTTTCTGGTTTCTGTATTTAGTTGAATCTTCATCTATTCACCAAGAGAAAAGTACAGGTACTTACATGAAGCATACAGGACTTTCACTGAACTCTTACTCTCTTACTCTTATTGTAGGATATGAATGTTGAAGTATGGAATCAGTTCTGCAGTATTACTGTGACTTTTGTTGTGTGTGTTGTGATCAAGTCACTGATTCTAACTCACTTGATGGTGTGATAGTTCAGAGCAGAAATCTGTGCATGACTGAGACACAGTAGCTTTACCTTTACCACATAGAGATGTATGTGGGTGAAAACACAGCAGTTATTTTAGCCTATTTAAACTCTCAGGATCTGGCAGGTTCCTTACTCTCTGAACTATAAACATTACATATCTTACAAGCACAATTTTACAAGAGAAGGCTAAAATGTTTTTAACTTTTAATGCAAGTTAATGTTAAGAGACGTCATTTTTTATTATGTTTTGCTGGTCCAATCATGTAATTTCACACAATGTAAAGTACAGCTGCTTTGAGTTTTTTTAAAGTGGAAAAAATTTAATTTCATACAACTTAAATTTAGTAATACTTGACATGTCAATGACTGTGTGAACACATAAAAATATAACATAAAAACAGAACTAAATGGATTTACGAAGTTCTGACATGAAAATGAAAAAGTGAACTGAATATTTGATTGAATGAAAACGTGTGACAAAGTTTATACAACGATTTGTTTTTTAGTACTAGTTTACAGCAGTAACTAAATAATTCACTTATTCTCTAATAAGATTAATGACCGAATAATAAGCCTACAGTTTAGGGGTCAATAAAGTTCTGTACCATACTGTCACTCACCAGAAGATGGCCCAGACGCCGGTCAGCAGGGAGTGGACGAGGGACACTGATAGGTTCTTCCATTTCCAGCTCTTCCTGGGATCAGCGTCCACTGTCCTGGGTCTGGGCAGGGTCTGCAGCAGTCTGTGGATCAGCCTGAAGGTCATCGAACTGCAGAACACGTACAGAGCCGGCCGCTGCTGGACCTCGCTCAGCCAGCCGTCCATCCTCCACTGCTTGTCAGTTACTCACCTCCCCTCCTCTCTCTCTTCCTCTCGCTCTTTCACTCCTTACTTTTTATTGCTACACTTTTGCCTCGTTTCTGTCCCCTTTCTTTTCCTTACTTCAACCTAATAAGACAGATACGGTGTGTGTTTCTGTTAGAAGTGAATCGGTTCATTCGAAGTTTCTGGAACAGTCTGAACTGAACTCTCTCATCGAGTCTTCCACCGACACGCTAAGGGCCTCTCTCTCTCTCTCTCTCTCTCTCTCTCTCTCTCTCTCTCTCTCGCGGGTGTGGTGTTCCTCGCCGTACCTGTTTGCTGAGCAGTGATTGGCTGAAGGAGAGAAAGTGCTCGCGGTAGAAAAGGTTTCTCAATCAAGTCATACAAGATTTTTGAATGTGTGACACGGTGATAAAGTTAACCCCTTATAAACTAAAAGGACACGTATGTGGATCCGCCGTTCAGCTTTTCACTCTACTGAACGTGCGGACTAGTTTCATGGTTTCAGCGCTGTCATACCTACGGCTCATTTCTTCTGAAACTTCAGAGGAAACTGTAAAAATGAAGGGTTTCGTTCCGAACGTCTTATAGACTACATTCAAGAATTTTCTTTTGTTTATATGTCGTTGAGTGTGGGCTTTTACACATAGAATGGATAGCAGTGCTACATTATGATTCATACCACCTTAATTAGAGAAATTACCATTTTCCCATTATACCACGGCTGTTATTTTCAAAAAGTCATTATATCCAATATTCTTTATAAATGAATGTACAGCATTTTGGGATGAAACTCTTCGAACATTCTTAACACCTTAAATTTCCGGGCTTATGACGTCCTGATAAGACTATTATCAGACTATTAAGTCTTATTATTCCGTAATTACATCTAAAAGCTACGGAGCCCCGCTGGTGACACCTTGTATAAATAATAATAATGCGTGACCACGACTTAGTAAAGCGTGGGAACGAGATCCTAATGCATGGCCACGACTCCCACACCTTACTAAGTCATGGCCACGACTTAATTATCTCATTCCCATGCCTTATTAAGTCATGGCCACGCATTAGGATCTCGTTCCCACGCGTTAATAAGGCGTGGCCACACATTATTTTTATTTAAACAGGATGTCACCAGCAGGGCTCCATAAAAACAATGTAAACTGAAGGAGCTATTCTCAAGTTGTGGGTTAATGTAAGGATTAATTCCAAGCCTGTATTCCCAGTAAGACGTCCTAAAATGTTAAAATGTTCACACATTTAACAGTAAAGAGCAGTTGGCATTACAGATTACATGTTTGAAAAAAGGTGTGTGTGTGTGTGTGTGTGTGTGTGTGTTGGGGGGGGGTTGTTTTGATAGACCTGTATTGAGTTACCTAATAATTCTAAATACCAAGCCATCAGATTACACTCTAAAAGTGATGTGTTAAATAACAACACCCTTAATTGTGTTGCCTGTTTTAACACTTTTTGTGTCATAATGTTTTCTAATTTAATACATTCTGCGTTAAAAGTAACACAAATGTGTTGTCTCCAGATGAACACACTGATGTGTCTAGTTAGAGGCAGAATGTGTTGTTTTTTTAACACATCCATTTTAAGAGTGTAATAACTGGATAATAAGCCAAGGATTTAAGGAGATTAATCTTGCCCGACTCATAGAGTGAGAGAGTGAGAGTCAGTGTAACAGAGTGTAGTTTGTGCTTAGAAACACATTCCTGATTCATTTTAAGGAAGTAATATGTGTGATACAGCTGGCTCTCCCACTACTGCTTACTCTCTAAACCTGCGTAATCAGTACTGATTGTGCCCACAAGTGATAAGTAGCATACAGTATGTGACCAGAGCCTGTGTAAGGAACTAAACTGCCACTGGGGAGGTACCCCTCTTGTCACTGGGGTGGTACATGCAAGTGTACATCTTAGTAGCTTTAGTCAGAGAAAATAATTGTACCATATTCCTTTGAAATTGTATTATTTTAAGTTGTATTGACTCCACACTCCGGGCTTTTTGTTGTAGTTTTCTTTTTTGAAACATTAGGTTATGAAAAGGTACAAATACACACCTATTTAAAGAAGACAGTTGGACCTTAAAAATATAGTTGTACCACTGAGGCTACATTTACATTGCTTGTAACCTGATGAACAAAAATGTACCTGCATAGCACTTAAGACTTTTAGGAGTTGTAGGGGTGTGTGCAGTTTATTTTGATCCCTTGATCCCTTTGATCTTTTCTTTTGCTTTACATCTTAGGGAGTTAGGGAAAGTGATTGTCTAGTATTTACACACTGTGATGATTATATGTTCAGGTAAACTTCAGAAAATAGATTTTTAGATTAGATTTTTGACAATAAAAACACATCAAAAAGAGAGAGAAAAATATATATTCTGACTTAAGAGACTAAAGAGTGTTATTTTCTCCTCATGACATTTAGGTTGTAACACAGCTCAAATAGATTATCAATTAATACGTCTCATTAGTGCCTGCAGACATATTGCTTTGGAGCCTCACAGAAACTCCATGTCAGGAAATGAAGCCCATTGGCTGCTGAAGTACCTAAAGCTTATACCATTGTTTTTCTGTCATAAAAAATCTTGTAAAGTGTTCAAAAGATTTAGATATTATAAACTAGACACCATGTAAAAGGTGTTTTACATGGTTTTCAATAATTCAGTGATTTGGAGTTAACATACACTGTTATTTGAATACTGTAATTATCTATTTACAGTGAGTTTTGACAAGATATCTACCCCAGAATCTGATTTTCAAATATGATGAATTTTGGTTATTAGTTTTAGTAGAACTTCATTGTCAGTGTTACACAGCTTTCTAAGCCATTTTAGAATCATTCTAGAGCTCCATTCATTATTCTAGACACATTTAAAATGTCTTATTTTCTATTTAAAGTTTCCTAGTGTACTACTAATTATTTGAAAGTTTTATATTTGATGACAAACTGATTTATATCTGTATCTGCAACTACATTGAACAGTAGTGTAAAGGTCAGACATGTTTAAATGATTCTCTGGAAGTACATCAGTGTGCATGAAATACAAAGGAAAAAGCTAGTGAGTTTAACTAAGAGAGAGAGAGAGAGAGAGAGAGAGAGAGAGAGAGAGAGAGAGACAGAGAGAAAGAGAGGGAGAGAAAACAGTGACCACTGCTGTGAAATGATCCTCTTCAAGTGTGATAAACATCATATTGTCTTTTAAGAGATTTATCACTCTCTGTGTAGCTTTTCAGTCACTAATAAAATGAGAAGTGCCACCATCATAGACAAAGCCCTTTTTTCTTTAAGGTTTAAGAACCGCCACATAAAGTAAAAGTTCTGAATCCATTCAAGTTTTTCATAGAACTGTGTATCCAAGACAAGAACTGATAAGGAATCTTCAGATTTTAGAGGGTTAATTTTTTTCCTTTGCGCTCACTCTGTTTCAGAGTTTACAGGTAGTTTGTGCTAATTCCAACAAGAAAGCATTACTTTTTAACCCTTTGAACCCTAATGGTCTGTATGCAGGACTACATTTCCATTTCCCACGCTCATAACTACTTTATAACTACATTATACACCATATATAATCATAACTTACATATCAGTTTTATGGTGGTTACTGAATAACCTTATAACATTAAACAACAAATATACTGATATCAACTGATTTATATTCAGCAACTACATAGAACTTTAGAGCAACTTTAGAGAACTTGTTCTGATTGGTTCAAAGTGAATACATTTTTTGTATTGTAATAAACTGCATGAACATCTAACATTACTCAGAATTACTCATCTGTTTTTTCTTAATTTAATTTTATTTTATTTTATGCATTCTTCATACTTTTATTCATGATCTAACTTGGATTGTCTGTTGTTTTGTTAAGTACACTGTGGTCCAAATTAAACTTGGAAATAACAATAGAAAGTGTTAGATCTTTAAACAGTAAATCATGAACAGTTATGAACAGTAAAAGGAAATTTGAAATTCATGTAATATTTCCAAGACTATACTTTCCACTCAAATGTATACACTGATAATATAATTTGTAACACAAAACACTATTAAAAAAAGAATGCAAAAAGAAACATTTTCACTAGTGGCCTTAGACTTGTGGACCCCACTGTAGTGATATGTGACCAAAAGTCTGATAAAATACATTAAATTAAGTGATAAAAACATACTTTTTAGATCAATTTTACCCCAAATATAGAAATGGACAGGTTTATTTTAATTTCAATGCTAATAACTAATACATATTAAAGTCTAATAGGAAAACATTACATCACAAAAATACAGATGTTTTTGTTCAAATCTGCCTGGTTTAACTCACCATCTCCAGAAATCATCATACTGCAGCATGATATCCTACACTTGACTCTGGAGTGGACTCTCTCCCTCTCTCTCTCTCTCTCTCTCTCTCTCTTTCTCTCTCTCTCTCTCTCTTTCTCTCTCTCTCTCTCTCTCTCTCTCTCTCCCTCTCTCTCTAAGGTCCTTATAGGTACACTTGTGTCCAGCATGGCAAAGTGGGTTTGTGAGTTTTGCAGTCATGAGCTCAGTTCTTCTCCGCCTCTGTCTTCTCTTTGCTCCATATATCTGCTCTGGTAAGACTAAATTATGAGACATTTCTTTTTCTAAATAATCTAAATGTTGTCATTTATTTTGTTATAATGATGGACTATGTGAGTAAAAAAATCAAGCTTTAGGATTGCTTATGAATATTACCTTCATTGCTAGTGTTTACATAAACAAAACAGTGATCAAAATCAACCTCAAGAAAATAAAGTGTTAAATTAATTTGAAATTAATTTTGTCATATGTTTATGGATATCTACCAATTTTTTACAATAGAATGACTCTCTCTGATACACATTAATCCTTATACAAGTTCTTATGTAAGTCCAGTGATATAAGTCTTACATGTGATTGCCTGTGTGAAAAATGCCTCATAAATGACTCTATTGTTGGACATAATGATCACCTCTGGATTTTTGTGAATACGCTCAATAGCCTGTTTACACCTGATAGCCGTTATTTATTCTGCATTGAAGATTTGATTCCTGTTCACAATGGATTTTAGCGTCATACAGTTTAGCGGGTCTATTGTTATTGACTGTCTTTTGAACTGTTTGTATTGTATGCACTCTGTACCTCAACTGAGAGTATTGTCTGACTTAATCTCTCTGTCTAAATAAGTTGAGATCAAACCAGAGCCAACAGATGACGACAGAAATGCCCAACATAGGCCATAAGTTAGTGGTTTAACCCCTTAAGTTCCCAGCATTATTACATCCTATGGCAAAACAGTAAAAAAGAAGTAAAGAATGCTTATTTTATTGATAATTGAAATATAGCGTTTTTAACAGTCTTTATGTATTTATGTCAATTATTAATTGCTTTATACAATTTTTGTCTAAAAGGCAACACTTCAGGATCGTTTATTAGAAAGAGCATGGTTTAAAGTTCAGTTAATGACCACCAGTAAGATTACTCACTTCAACCCTTGACTTGAAGTCACAGGATTTGGACAGAGAGAGAGAGAGAGAGAGAGAGAGAGAGAGAGAGAGAGAGAGAGAGAGAGAGAGGAGAGAGAAAAAAGAATAAAAGAGAGAGGGGGAGGGAGAGATAAAAAGAGGAGAGTGGAGAGAGAAAAGAGAAAGAAAGAAGAAAGGAGAAAGGAGAGAGAAGAAGGGAGAGAGAGAAAAGAAAGAAAGAAAGAAAGAAAGAAAGAAAGAAAGAAAGAAAGAAAGAAAAACAAGAAAGAGAGAGGGGAGTGTGGGCAGAGAGAGAGAGGAAAGAGAAAAAAGAGAGGAGAGAGTGGAGAGAGATTAGAGGAGGAAAAATAAATGAGAGACAGAAAGAAAAAGAAAGAGAGAAGGAAAGAGAGGGAAAGAGAGATGGAAAAGAAAGAAAGAAATAAAGAAAGAAAGAAAGAAGTGGAGAAAGAGAGGAAAGAGTGTGGATGGAGAGAGAAAATAAAGAGATGAGATGGAGAGAGAAAGAAAGAAAGAAAGAAAGAAAGAAAGAAAGAAAGAAAGAAAGAAAGAAAGTCCTGTGTGTTGCAGTGTTTGTGATGTCGGGGTCATCAGCTTGTGTTCTGTGTTCCAGCTCAGTGGTGCTATCAGAGTCAGTACTCATGTGAGGATAAATGCCAAGGTAAGCTGAACCAGCCACGCTTCAACTTCCAGCCATTAAAGCATTTTTATTAATGTATAACAGCCTGTTCTGTTCATGAAAACAGCTGAAACATGCACAGTACTCACTGTTTTAGGGCCCAGTCAGTGGGTCAGAGATTCTCCGGAGTGTGGAGGGCAGATTCAGTCACCTGTTAATATCGTCACACGCAAGGTCCAGTATGACCCCAATCTGACCGCCATCATCTTTGAGAATTACACAGAAGTAATGAACATCACTGTGATAAACATCGGATATGCTGGTGAGTCAGTACACAAACCTCATCTCAGTTAACACTCTAAACTGCAGAATTTTTAAAAATTAATCTCAAAACTTATTATTCAGTAACTACTTTAAAAAGATTTAGTAACTAATGTGAATTCAAGTCCATTTAAATTGCAATGTGGGCCCACATAACAGCCCTGGTAGTTAAATTCAGGTTAAATTCAGTTTACTCTGTCAGATTTAGCAGTTCTCTGCTAGTTCCATGTTTAATGGTAAACTTGATGTCTCAAATATGGATAAAATATTGACAGTAAACTTCTTTGGTGATTCACATGCCAAATAGGGCATAAAAGAGAATGATGGGGGATCATTTTAGCCAATTCTTTTTACCAGAATGATGGCTTCCACTTGCATTCCCCTCTAATCATTCCCTGGATATTTGCTGCCAACCATCTTGGTAGTACTTTTTTTAACGCTTGAGTGCTTTGATCTCCAGAAATGAAATTTACAGACAGATTAAACTTATTTACTGTCTTTATCTGGAAAAACACAAATAGCAGCAGAAGAATTGCATTGTATTATTTTGATGTCCAAATTCTTGCTTGTAACATTTTATCCTCCCTTAGCTGTCTTTTTTCTCCCGTCATCTATGCGGATCCGTGGCGGGGGCCTTCCTGACACCTACAAGGCTGTTCAGTTTCACCTGCACTGGGGGACAGACTTTGGGCCAGGCTCAGAACACACTGTGGATGGAGAGCAGTACCCAATGGAGGTGAGTTCCAATTTTATTCAAAAAGCACATAAACACTTGACAGTCGTTGAGCCCAGTGCTGTACATAGTAAAGATATACTGAACATACAATACAGAACATCTACATTGACTGGCCACTTCATTAAGTACACCTCTTTATGTCTACACTCTTTGTCCATTTAACCAAGTCCCTTTATCGTATAGGTGTGCTTTGTTGTACCACAGTTACAGACTGTAGTCTATTTGTCTCTCTGCACTCTTGTTAGCCCCCTTTTACCCTGTTCTTCAAGGGTCAGCACCCCAGAGGACCACCACAGAGCAGGTATTATTTAGGTGGTGGTTCATTGTCAGCACTGCGGTGACACTGATGAGGTGGTGGTGTGTTAGTGTGTGTTGCGCTGGTGGATCAGACACAGCAGTGCGGCTGGAGTTTTTAAATACTGTTTCCACTTACTGTCCACTCTATTAAACACTTAGACACGCCACCACTATGTCAGTGTCATTGTAGTGTTGAGAATGACCCACAATCCAAAAAATACCTGCTCTGTGTTGGTCCTGACCACTAAAGAACAGAGTGAAAGGGGGCTAATAAAGTATGCAGAGAAAAAGATGGGCTAAATTCTGTAATTCTAGAACTACAAAGTGTGCCTATACGTTAAGTGGACCGGAAATGGACAATGAGTGTAGATAAAAGGAGGTATACATCATGAAATGGCCAGTCCATGTATAACATCAATAAATAGAACAAATATGAACGTGGCACAGACCCATGACCACAACATTCACATGCCAAAAGTATTTCGAACCACTAATGTATAGAAGTATGTCTTAAGCTTTGACTTTTTAACAGTGATAGAAGGTGCATAACTTGTGTTGTAAAGTGAACACACTTTCCTAACTTTCAGTATTCATTTATTAGTTTGTTTATTATTTGTTTATTGTTTATTTATTTGGTGTGTTTTTCTCAAAGGTCCACATTGTTCATATAAAACAGCAATACAACACTCTGAGCGAAGCCATGAATGACCCAGTGGGGGTAGCAGCTCTTGGCTTCTTCTTTGAGGTAACACGTTTCGGAGATGGCTGATCTTTTTACACTTTGTTGATATTTTCATGAGATGTACTTAAGGTTGGGAAACAGACTCTTTCTGTGGAAGTCCTTAAGTCTTAAAATATAGTGCTGCTACATATTCCAGTCTACCCTCAAGAACCTAATGCCTTAAAATGAAAGCACATTTTTTTGCACATTTTTCCCATTTTTTCAATTTTTATAGATAACACTATGTCATACACTGTTAGAAAAAAGGTCCTAAAGATACCCTCAAAGATACCACCACAGCCACAGAGCTTGTACCTGGAAAGCTTACAGTTATTTCTGAGAGTGTACAGCGTCAGAAACCATACAACCAAGTCTATTTTAGATTACTTATCGACACAACATGGTTTGAGGCAAGTGTATGATGATTTAGGCCTGTAGTTTGCACAGTGCTAATCTGTGAAGTATAAGCTTCCATTACTTCCATTCCATTAACTATATTAAGATAATTGCTCCATGCAAAACTACAGAAGTAACCTCTGGGCACTTTTGTCTGACTGACTACATTTGGGGTGGGAAAATTTCACCAAATTATCACTTTAGGGCAAGTCCAAATCCTAATATAGGGAAACTCCAGCAAACTCCAGCTGCTGTGGAGAAAATGTAGACATCTTCTTTATGTAATAAAGTCTTTTTATTTCTTATTGTCTTGATAAAGTAAACCAGTACACAGGAACCTTTTGATACAATGTTGCTACAACGTGGAAACTTGAGTTGCTTTGTTGTGCAAGTATTTGGTCTGATTTCATGATGAGCTCCAGCCCATCACCTCGCCATGGCATGTGCAGCTAAATGATGTTCTCATTCCTTTCTTCAGGTGTCTCCCCATGAAAATCGGCAATTCTATAAAGTGATTGAGGCTTTAGGAAGAGTTCGGTACAATGGTAAGTTCTTGTACAATGTCAAACGTGTTTATTTCAGACAATTGTATTCATTCTACATTCCACATTATAGAAATAGCTTTGTGCAAAAGTAGGGCACCTAAAAGTTATCCATCCAGACAGTAAATGTTTATTTTATTTGAAATGATACTGATAAATACAAATAAACATTAATACATTAAATTGTGATTTAATGTCTGTGTTAGCATAACCTTTAAAAAAAGCCCAGTATTTGTAGTTTCTATACAATACCTGGCTCAGCTAATCAATACTTCTAAGTTATACTTCATTAGCCTAAATAAGGTGTACACAGATGAAACTGAATAAATCCAAACACTGAGAAGAGGAACTAACTCTATGATCTAATTATTTAATAGGACATTGAAAACTTGATAACTATGAAAACTATGATATTGATAGTTTTTACTGTTTTGGTGTTTATTTGTATTTACTATAATGGTATATAGAATGTTCTTACCAAAGTACACTACTGACCAGACTGCCCCTCACAAATCAGAATAAAACCTCTCAAAAAAGTAGAATTATACAGTATTTTAAATGATCATTTTACTCTCAAAGGGAACAGCACTGTAATGACTGGATTCCAGCTGACTGACATGTTGACATCATTGGAGAACTTTTCCAGTTATTACCGTTACACAGGATCTCTGACCACACCAGGCTGTAATGAGGCCATCATCTGGACCGTCTTCCAACAGTCTATCCCCATCAGCCAACAACAGGTGGACTGAGTTTTTTCTATGGAAATGAATGGTTGCATCTCTGCTCATGAACTGTCTTGAGAAATAAGACTTGAGAAATGAACTGAAAACTTCAGGTTTTTGTGGTAAATCTGAAATATCAGAAATATTTGAAATTAATTTCCATTTCCCTTCCCCGTTGTCCTTTTATTTCTATTTCACAGCTGGCGCTGGTAACCCGACAGATGTTATTTCCAACTGGAACGCCCATGATTGACATCTTCCGTCCGGTGCAGAATCTAAATGGCCGCATTGTGTACACATCCATGGCATGTCCCTGTGTGTTTTCGGGTCCAATCACTCTGGTACTGTGCCTCCTCTATATATTTGAACTAGTGTGATAACGATATAACACACAGTTACATGATGTATTATGTTTACAAAAGGCAATGTCCTGGGTAGTAGTTTGCAAAAAAAAGGTTCTTAGCACATTAAATTGAAGCTATTGTTTATTGACTTGTTAATATGCAGCACTATCTGATATAGCCCTTTTAGTACTTCACCAGATTTTCTATTAACTCATTAGTTTTCTACAATTTCCTCTAAAAAATACGCAAATCTGTGTTTAAAAATGACAAAGTGCTTTATTTTAGATGGATTCGTAAGGGATGAATTTGTCATGTGTTAACAATAGGCAGCCAAGAAGAATATTGTGACTGTCCAAAGAAAAATATGCATCTCTTCTTATGCATCATTTTTTCTATTTTTTGTTTTTCTATATCATTTGAGCATGGCAGCTGTCCCTCACATTGTGTGAAAATTCATGATGAATGGACCAATAGAAATACTCCAAAATCACTTTTAATTAAACATCTTTACATTAACTTACTTTAAAAATAAAGAACAAACTTCCCTTCTCCTGTAAAGTTATTATTTTAGAGGCACTTGTTTTTTCTTTGGACAGCAATATGTAACATATTTCCCATCTCTTTTTATGTTTACAATACTACAAGTTTGCTTACAGAAAAGTTGAGAAATTATATGAAAAAAATAAAGGTTTCTCTTTTGGTGTTTGAACTCATGTTTTCTTATTTCTCATTTTAATTACTCCATTTTCGGGCAGTGAATCTGAGAGCTTTTGAGAATATATAGACAAAATAATTAAGAAAACTTAAAATTGGTGTCACATCAGTTTCTTATCAAGTCATATATGGTAAACTCACCATTTTGTACTAGTGTAATCAGTATACAGAGTTTTGTACCACTGTACTGTATATGCACAGGAGAGGTTACTCTCTACGTGCCTTCAGCCAGGCTCTCATGTATTCTATCTGTGCTGTAACACTACTTCTCGCAGTTCCACCAGGGGCGCTGTACTGCTCCACACTGCTGGTGTAGTCCCACACGGAGGACACATCACTGTCAAACAGAGGACTGCAGAAAATAATGGAGAAAGCTTTTTATTAATAACACTTACCTATGCAGAACTGGCAGCATTTAATTCTCACAAAAAAGCACCTGTCTATTGGTATGTGGATGTGTGCTGACCTGGCAGAATGGAGGTCTTCCACAGTAAGTTGATTCAGGGGGACGTTTTTAGACTCAGCCTGATAGACAGCTTTTCCTGAACAGCTATGAGCTTCCCTAAATGGCACCTACAACAAAGGCAACCAAGTAGGTCAATATCATTTAATGAACCAATATGAAACCCTCACGATGGCACAACTGTGAGAAGACAATTTACTCACTCCTTTTCTGACAAGGTAATAGGCCAGATCAGTGGCCAGCATGTCTGGACTGAGAGCAGCCTCCATGGCTTTTTGATTTACCTGCATTAGATCACAAACAGTTAAAGTAAGTTTAATATATATTAATACATATTTTAATCTGCAATTTATGGAAATTTATGTTTTCTCAATGTTCTTATACAAACTTTGTTAAAACCTACTGATCTATAATGGAAGAAGGTCTTATAAAAACAAATGATTTTCCATTTGATATGACGTTACCAATGTAAACAAAGTCATTCAGAGTGATTTTAATGGGAGATCTAGAGGAACTTACCGAGTCAGACTTTGTTGTGATAGTGATAGGAACCAGATGCCTACAGAGTTTAATGCTCATAAAAACAAGCTTCACACAAAGTTATTATACCAAATAGTTATAAATATGTCACCTGATGCCTGAGGCATTGTTTTATTTTATTTTTTTTATGATACTGCATGCAGTTTTGGTCTAAAAAAAACATTATTTTGAAAAATCCATTCATGGTAGAGGTACATGCAAGAAGTTGTAAGGCAAAACAGGGATGAAAGAATCTATTTTACCTTTATTGACACTATACATAAAACTCAGAAGACACATGTAGATTTATCCTTTTGGATAGTAAATAAAATGACTGTAGACATCATGACTTGTTTCATATCACCAGCACTGTAAAAACAAATCTGAGTTGGTTTTCTATGATGCACCATTTCACATCAAACACTCTGAATGACTCTTTACATATTAACAACTGAATAACGTAGACATTTTGAAAAATGAGTGGAATTCCTGTTTAATTCCCCTTAATTCTCTGCTTTAGTGTAATTTCTCACTTTCTCCAGCAATTCTCCAGATTAGGAGCTCATTCTTTAGCCCTCCGATCAAGCTCTTAAGTGATCGGACGCCATCTGATATTTTTAAACATGTTTGATTCAAAACGTTCATGAGTCCTGTAGTTTGAGTTGGTCAATGAAGTCATGAATTGAAGGAAAGACTCAGGCAATAGGCAATGAGAGAGCTAGGAGAGAGGAGGAAAAAGGTGAAGAGACGTGCATGCCCCATGGAGACTGACGAGTTGCTTTTTCTTTACAATTTTAAGTCAGCAGCCAGTTCAGTTTTAACTCCAGATTCATCCCCAGTTTGTGTTTTTGTGACGCTTTTTGTGCATGCATTAAAGCACAGTCCAGTTTAGCTTTGTTTCTCCTGTATCATGTGATAATGGTAGAGATATGTTTTTTTCAGTGCGTTTTGTAGCCTAATCTTGTTATTTGTTGTTGTACTTTTGATTGCAACCTCTTTTTTGCCTTTATCGTCTAGTATGTGTGCCCTCATGACAAAATAACAGGAAATTCTGTTAAAGACGGATGTTAAGCGTGTGACGTTCTGTTTTCTCTCTCTGTTCTCTGTAAGGATTTTAAAAACTTGTGTAGGGTATGCCCAATTCTAGGCTTGTCTTTATGTCTATTATGTATTTCAGGGTATTTTAAGGGTAAATTGTATTGCTTTGAGAAAGGAAAATCTAGATTGCATTAGTACCTCACCTTCAGTGTAGATATGACACCTGTAGCTACCTGCAGTACAGCGTGTACTGTATCATAGGCATCAAACATGGCCTCTTTATCCTCCTACAAAAAATACACACAGTGACTGTTACAGTAGAAGCTACACTCCCTCACACAGTATCAGAGTGTCAAGTTGTTCTCTCACTGTCATCAGTGTACCTGTAGGTCCTTGTTGTATGTGCTGGGGAGGCCCTTGAGAGTCATTAGAAACCCTGCACACTAAGCAAAAATTAAATGGTTAATATGGGAAGCTTCATCAAAAGGTTTAAGTCAGATTTATTGCTCTAAGAACCTTCAAATAAATAATTTTGAAGCAAGTGAGTAACAGAATGTTAATCTAAGATATGATTTCATTAAATGCAGCGTTTAGCTTTTTCTGGAACAGACAATTGTCTACTGTCAAACTGTCTGCTGTCAAAGTAATAGAAACAAAGCGATTAGTCTATCATTTTAAATTTTGTAAACGTTATAACAGTGAGCTCTTTTCTGAATCAGGTTCAGAGTGTCTTACTCTGCCGAATACTCGTCCTGCTTTGCTGCGGATGAGCTCCAGGCTGTCAGCGTTTTTCTTCTGCGGCATCAGACTGCTCCCCGTGCTGCTCACACCAAACACACAAGCAGAGTTCTAACTAGCACAGTGCTCTCTATGCATGCTAGTGCAGACGAATACAGCAGAAAAGAGCAAGTTGAAACCTACATATTAACACAGTAGAATACAAACTACAGTATGCAAACTATAGTATAGACAATTTTTAGCACCATCAGTAAAACTACATGTTTTGTTGATTTTCTAAGTGAAAATAAGTTAACACATTTTATACAAGGAACTTGCGTAAATATAGCATTTTCCGACAAATTTTAGTGCATAATCTCTATTTATTTGCTGAGTTTAACATATTGGAAAAAACATAAATACATAAAATGTAAATAAATAATATATATATATATTTATTTATTTATAATATGTTTCTTAGTAGGCAATTACTAAATTGAATAATTCCTTTGGAATCCAGCTCTTACCAAATGTTACAAGATTCTCTGCAGTTGGTTTTCACTGTCACTTTTGTTAAGTACTGAGTGTTATCGTTTTAACCAAATCTTACACAAGATCTTGTCAGTGGTCTGTTCAGAGATTTTTACTTTGTCTACTATAACTCAAAAATCTGCCACCAGAGTAGTACTCCACTTTGGGCATAGTAAAATGGATCAGCACATGGAATTAAAGCTTTGTTTGTGAGCTACTATGTTTTCTATCACTATATAAAAGAAGTACAATGCTGCCTTTATTGTTGGATTCACGGTGGTAGTTTCTGAGCAGAACAGAACTCAGTCACTAAGGGCTTTATATTGATGCTTCATCAGAACAACAACAAAGAGCGACTGAAGTGTGAAGGATAGTCCTATTCATGTTTCTGCTTGCTCAACACAGAAGGCACAAACGCAATACAAATCTACTAACCTCCTTTCATCTTTGTTAGGTCATGTTTTTTCATATCAAAATAAATGTGACAACAGTTCTGAGACATCACATTATTAATGGAGAAGAGTACAATCAGAGTCATGATTAAATGGCACTAAAAGTTTAATCATAATGAATCAGTTTTTCAGAGCGAATAAAGGTACCTGTATGCATCAGACAGAGAGATGAAGGAGAACTCCTTGGTGCTGTACAGGATCAAATCTTCTGCCATCTTACTGAGGTGTGTCAGACACATTGATCCCCAGAACAGGAACTCAGCTGCCGCGAAAAAAACATACATATTAACGACATATGCATAAGGTAGAATGCATTTTGTGCTGAAATTCAATTTGAAAACTGACAAGCATACCAACAAAATCTCTCTGTCCAGTGGCATCCATACTGTTGATGCTGATTCCATCAAAGTCTAGTTCTGCAAAGAAGACGAGAAACAATACAGCACATTTACCTACAAAGTCTCCTGCTACTGTGTAAAATATATATAACTTACAGGAAGATATAATATTTGAATAAGCAACAAAATTTCAAAACTGATCACCTTTTCTAAGAAGCTCCCTGTCAACGTTGAATGGGTTCCCAGCAATGGCTCCACTGTTTAAAAAAAAACATATATTACAAATGTTATTCATTCAGATTAAATATTCACCTAAATATCCAGTCCATTAGCAGTGACCTTCCCAGAGGCAGAACATTGACACGCTTCCTGATTTCTTCCACCTGCTCCACGTCTCTGCTCAGAGCCACTGCATGACTGAAATAAAAAACAATATAAACACTTAGCCAGCTACATCATGGATATCACAGAAAATGTTTTAATAGGTCAGATTAAATCACCCTCTCTTTTTCCTGATTTGTCTACCTGAGGATCCAGTGGCTCCATCTGATTGGCTGAGCTCTCTGCATGTGAGTGTATCCAGGAAACAGGATTTCAATCTCTCTAATGGGAAAAGAAAGGCAGTCAATATGGAATAACGTAACAATTTCGTGTAATAATTTTTTGTGATATAGCTTTGAAGGGCATTAAACACTTCAGATATCTGGTTCATATTGCTGTCATGTGGATGTTTTATTTGGACTCAGCAAGTTTCTTTAGAATGGAGCATTTCATATCAAACCACTCTGAACTACTTTGTTTACATCTTACAGATTTAATAATGCAGAAATTTTGAAAGATTGGTGGAATTCCCCTTTCCATGACTAATATGAATTTATGATTTGTGTCTGTTAGGGCTGCACAGTAGACTACTACGTTTTCCAAAGCCACAATAAAGTTAGAAAGAATTTTCAATGTGATTCACCACTGACAATGCTATTTAGACCAAGACTAGGCTTAATCAATGTCCAGGACTCCCGTCCATTAGGTTTATGGAGAATCAGTATTGATGTTGCAAGACTAGACCGTGTCCAGGAAACCAGTCCTAGATGTTTTAATTGTGTGCTGTGAGTATCCTGACCAGTGTGCAAAATACCCCTAGGTAATCAGGGGGGTCCTATGCTGACTGGCTGCAAATTTACTCACCATAGCGGTGCTGATACTAACTTCAATGGCAACAAAATGTTAGGTTTAACAATACTTCTTTGGGAATTGCTCTTTTCTACATTGGTAATGCAGCTGTCTTCAGCTTGAGAAATAAATAAAAATTCACACTCTTCTCTGATCTCTTGGGAAATTAGTCAGATTTAAAAATATGCTATGGCAAATATGCAAGATAACCTGGGCTGCTACAGCGTCACCCTGAGGAAGACCAGTGCTGCATCTGTAGTTAGTTGAGAATACCAAAGACAGAAGCGCGCTGACTGTACGTGAAGCAGTTAAACAATGACCTTTTTCTAAATTTGTATTTGAGTGCAGATTTTTCCCTAACGGACAGCATTACATCATAGTAAGTTCATTTCAAGGACCCTCCAGAATTCAATGGGTCCATAAGATTAATTAACCCTGTATTTTGCACTTTGATGCTGACCAATCACAGAGGTGATTGGCCAGCTTCTTTGAGTAACTGCATGAATCCAGGCATTAACATGACCCAATGAATGTGAAAAATTGTACTCCAAAGTAATGCAGGCCAAACTCTAACAACATCACATCAAGCAACTACTGATGTGTTTTTATACATACTGAGCTATGTTGTAATTGCATAATGTACAGCCATGCAAAATTAATAATAACTACACATCCTCAAAAGAGAACTGCATAACAACATCTGTTTATTCTTACACTGCTGCTCTTTCCACCATCGTATTTATAAGTTCTATGGCATTTCCCTTCAGTGTGTCAATTCCATCCCGCAACCACAGCCTCATATCGGTGACAACCTATTAAAGCAACACGTTAACAAAAAAAAATAAAATATAAAGCCCACTTAGTATTTTATAAATATAATTAATAGTGTCTAAATTCTAAATTTTGACATGTTCAAATTGAAATTCACCTGATCATTCCTGCTCCTGCCGGTATGAAGCTTTCCAGCTGCTTCTCCAATCAGCTCCTAGCAAAAAGGAGGGAGTGCCAACTTTGCCTTTGATTTGTTCGTTTCTCATAAAGCCTGCTATACACGGGGGCACAAGTCAACTATGACCTGCACTTCAGTGTGCTTCACCATTAACTTTTAGGATTCTTTTTCATTTATCAAAACCTACAATCACACCTTAAGCTAAACACAGTCTTCCTTATGCTGAAACCAAGCTTCCTTGTGAAATGTTCCCTGTCATTATGGTTTGATCAAGAAATGCAAGTGGTGACGTGTACAAACAAGCACAGCCTTACCTTTAGTCTGCGCTCATTGGCTGTGTGAATATCCTCATCGCCAGGCTTGATCTGGAATTTACCGCTGGACCATTCACCAAAAACCTGATTTTACATTACAGAGACAGATTAACATATTTCTGAACAAGCACCAACAACACAAGACAATGTGTGTGTCTTACAAAATTTTCAAATTACCTCAATTAGGAGGTCTCAAATAACATGAATTAGAAAAATAAAGCCTGATAGGTTTTTATGAGTCAGCATGACAACACAACAGCGATCCAAAACAGACACATTTTTGGCAAAGTGTGGTGTACAATGGGCACCTGCTAGCAGCAGTGTCACATGACTGAGGGTTTGCTATTGTGTCCATATGAAAGTACAGCTGTGAACTGTGCCAGGGCATACTTTTGTCTGGGATTCATTAAGCTCTACTGAGAAAGGGAAAATGGACTATGGCACCGGCAACAAGTTCAATCTAGTTAAAGTACAAAAAAGTTTCAGAGCAACAGCATATAGTGTGAGAAGGGCACGTGATGTTTTTTTAAGTGAAGTGGAAAACTGATCTTCTTCTTTATTGCATACTCTTTCTCTCTCTCTCTCTCTCTCTCTCTCTCTCTCTCTCTATCACACACCCAAATGCTACTATTCTTGCTGGACCACAACTGTTGGGTTTCACGGAAAAAAAACCTGAAGTTTACAGTTAACTAACCTTGTCAAGGCCGTCATGAATCTGATCCATTTCCTCCTGAGTGACCAAGCCAGCTTTCTGCAGTGCCTTCACGTAGGCTTTGCTTCCCCTGATGTCTGCATCCCACATTCGCTGATCATATGCGATGGAGGCGTTGAACTTCTCCATTACAGGGTCCGTAGCCCCGACGAACCTGCCGCCCCACAGTTTGGTCCCCTGCTCAGCATTAAAAAACATAGTTAACAGTAACAAAGACCGTAAACAATGACAAAGACCACTCCGCGTTAAGTTAGCTTTAGGTCTGCCGTCAATTTTAGCTCATGGCTAACGGCTCATAACGGGTAAGATGAAGATAAGGAAGCAGAGACACATCTGTGACCAAGACAAGCGGTCTTTACCTCAGATCCTGCCATAGTTCCCTCTTCGGACTCCGCTGTCTCTGCTGGAGCTGAGGCACTAAGCTACTGTGCTTCAGTTAATGTTAGCTACGAAATGTCAAACTGAGCTGTCTTAGTATTTTGAACCAGAACTTGTTTTCTAGCTAGAACATGCAGCAAGTGGAGACCGTATATCCAGAAATACAGGAGAGTAATGAGTTAAGATTAATTAAGATTAATCAGACGAGCAAATCTACTAGTGCAAGTTCAGATATCAGAGCCAGTGATGCAACAGCTGTAGCCTGTAGGGTTCAAAAATATCCCAAATATCCCTCCCCTCTAAAACACTCCTCCCCTCTGAAACACTCCTCCCCTTAAAACACCCCTCCCCTCTAAAAAATCTATCATCTTTATCACTCCTCCCCTCTGAAACACTCCTCCCCTAACCCTCCTCTCCAAAACGCCGCTCCTCTGCCGTAGTTATTTCGAGGCAAACCGCCCATAAATGTTCAAATTATTAGAGACCGAAAAGTGAGTGATAGGCCGAAACCACAGTCGCTCACTTCACTCAACTAATCAAAAGACTAAACAGACACGCCGAAACGGAGCCTGAGGCCTAAAGAAACACAAAGTATTTAAACTACTTACTAATTTAATGGCAATATATAATTAATAACTATTAAATAGTCCGTTCGTTTATCTTTGTTCAACGTGGTGCCCTGTATTGGTTTTTGCTTTGATTAAAATGTTTTTTCTTTTTTTTTAAATACATAGAATTGACTATATATAACTGCATATACATAACTACACTATATGCACAATGCAGATGGATTATATGTGGGTGAAAAAACATCAGGTAATGAATTATAATAAAAATAAAATAAATGAGTGCTTTTTACAATTCTCTGCTACAACGAGATGGATGATGTATCTACCAGGCAGCATCGTCAATGAAAAATAAATATTAAGTCTGTAATTTTGTTTCATTCTTCTTCTTCTTCTTCTACTTCTTCTTCTTATTATTATTATTATTATTATTATTATTATTATTATTATTATTATTATTATTATTATTATTATTGGTGTTGTTATAATTAAATTTAAGGTAATCAAATTCGCTCTAGGAACGAACATTTTTGGTCTACTGTTTCTGCCCGACTGTTTACAGCAGCGGAACCGTCAAGGCCAGCGGAATGGAAGTGTAAGAGCTCGTTTAAAGTCTTTCTGCTCTAAAATGACTTCATTAGAAATGTCTTACCGATCGGTCCTTTGTGTATTTGGTTACCTACACCGGAGTACTGGAGTAATATAATAATGAGATGTGAAGAAAGAATAAATTACGAGAATTAATCAGCGTGTAACTTGGCTGCACAAGTTTAGTGCGAGCTGTTCAAATAACTAATAAAATGTCGCGGCTCCCAATATGCAATTTTTTTCCATATATTAGACTTAATATCGGTGATTATAATCGAGGACTGCAGTGTAGATCTTTTTACAGATGTGTACATTGACTAACAGTGACACGCTAAAGCAGTTCATGTCTGTGTGAAGCTTCTGAAGCACAGTCATATGATTCTGTTGCTTTTTTGCTGCCCAGCTTTTGGTGATTTGCTACACTGCTCTTTTACTTGTCAGTTGCATGACTATGTACTTCCGCTATACTATTTGGGACAGATGTGTTCAGTTGTGGGTCGGAAATGGCATATTTAAAGGGGCATTAACTCCTGCTTAAAACTACAGTTTTAATGTTATTTGTCACGCTATGTCATATTCTGTTATGTCATATATCTCTCAGCTAGCATAACTGTAGTGCTTACCTGGGTCGTCAAACAAAATCATTCCGCACAAAATGGATTCCACAGAAAATTTTTTTAACCCTTTCAGCCATATACACTGATGTAATGTCTGTAGATATCGAGCTACCTTGCTAACTTTAGCTTTTAGCTGGTTGTCCTCCTGAACTGACTAGTCGTTTCTGTCATTTGCTCCATTTTCTTCATTGTGATAATAATTTGAAGACAGTCAATACAGTTATACAATAACTACTGCAATAAGATTCTGCTTTCTAGCAGTAACACTAGGCATTTGCCTTAATTCTACGGTCAACAGTTAACAACAAAAATGTTGCAAAACAGCCCCCAGAAATCCACCCCAAAGCAGATTTTTCAAAAGTTACTCCCACCTTCAGAATACATCAGTAGAAGGGTTTTTTGGAGCGTTTAAACCAAACAGATCTCACTCTAGATACTACTGAGGTACCACTGTAGGATCCATGTAAGTATACTTACAACAGATGTAGGAATGGTTGCATTTTTCATTTTGGCCAGAATGTCCCTTTAAATGGGATACTGCTGCTGTCAGTTCTTATCAACTGAATTTGGTTAGCATTTTGGTTATCGGTCAACTTAACCATCCATTGTTTAAGATATATTAATAATATTTCATGTGTTCTTTGCAGGAGGGATGCTAACGCTGCTATGCTCAGCAATTATGAGGTAAGTAATGTTACTAATGTTTATGTTCATTAATATAATACAATAAAAAAATTTTGATTAACATATTGAATAGTAATCATACTGAAAACCATGCAGTTTGCTTAAGCCATACACAGAGAAAATAAAGAACACCAGTTATATTTTCAGACTTGTTAGATTGCTGAGGGTTTGTTTGTGTGCGTCTGTGTGTGTTTTCACTATTCTAGGTCTATCAGCTCCTAACAGAACTGAAAGAAAAGAGAAAAGAGAGTGTAAAAAACAAGCACAGCACTGGACAGCAGAACCTTAACACAATAATGTATGAGGTTAGTGACCCAGCGCCCATTTCACACCAGATGCGATGCGGCACGCGTGTTACAGTGAATTCACATTGTTCATTTTTTCCCTAGCAGCCAGGTAATGCCATCCAGTCTCCTTAGCGGTTTGCAAACATTGTTTTTTGAGAAGTTAAGCAATATAAATGTGAATAGGGATATGTTGTTGTGCCATGATGTGTGTGTGTGTGTTTTAAAAGGTAAATAAACGATAAACCACTAACAGCCTTGCCTTGTTTCTGTGATTTGGCAAAACCAACATATTTACATATATACTCCTATTCAATCTACAGCAGTTTAGCTCCACACATTTACACTGAAGTTATACAATCTGTTGCAGCCTGGACTACTTTTTGAATGATGCACAATACAGAGCAGCCAAACAGAACAGAGTTTATTTACATATCTCAGTCTTAAAGGTGCATTAACAAAAAACAGCCTGCTTAATTTTTGGGGATGAGGAGAGGTCAGAAATGGTCATGTAAAAATTAATGACTGTTATAACTGTTTTTGCACATAAAACCACACAAACTTTATAATGGACCTGAAAGTAAAAATGCAAGAAACATGTAGGATATTGGCCATTTTATACTAATAATATTTTATTATATATGGTGACTGATTAATTTTCTTGAGAAATTAATTTAGCTTACACCTACCCTATTTGGGGTCTAATATCTGTTTTTTGGCTCTTGTTACTATTTTGTAATATATGTGTTTGAATTTCATGTTGAATAATCAAAATATTGTGCTGTGTTGGAAAAGATTTTCATAACCCATAAAATGTTTGTTTGCTTTGTTTTGCATTGTCTCTGTCTGTTGCCTCTGAAGACTCTTAAGTATCTCTCCAAGACACCGTGTGCTCGCCAAAGTCCTGAGACAGTGAAAGAGTTCCTCACTGCGATGCTGCCACACAAGCTCACCAAGTGAGTATAGCAAAAAATCATGCTGTCAGTGTTCGTCCGTTTCTTATATTGCCTCACAGTATTCCACACATGCCCAGTGTTGAGTTTCATTTCATTCTTATTTAAAATCGTCAGACGTTTGTTCTAAACCTGTATATGACATAATTTATCTGCCATGTCATATATGGCTGCTGCGGTGTGCGTCCACTTTGTACTTCTAATTACAGAGTGTGGTTTGTCTGCCCTGTACTGATGAGCTCTGTAATTTTCTCTGTGAGCTACAGCACAATGAACTTTGCTGACTTGTGTCATGTGGTGCAGTACATATTCCAACTCTTGTCCTTTATTGTCACCATTGTATGGAATATGCCAATGTCTAGAATCTATTTGCTTAACTTTGCATTCTTTAACCTGCAGCCACCATAAGCTGACTGTGATCTCGTATTTTTTCCTCTCTGTCTTTTTTCAGAGCTGAGAAGCTGCAACTCCTGAACCACAGACCACAAACAGCAGTTGAGATCCAACTGGTCAGCCTTTGATATTATATGCTTTCTCTTTCATTTCTCTCTTTATTTTGTGCCTTTTCTTTCTCTGCCTTAGTATGTGACTCTCACTGGTTTAGTAGATCAGACTATCTGGTTTTAAGTATCGAAGATCCATGTATCAAGTTGTTGGCAACAATAATATGTTCTTTCTTGCACAGATGGTAGAAGAAAGTGAAGAAAGGTTGACTGAAGAACAGATAGATGAGCTTATTCAGAAGGTCACAGATATCCTCCCTGGAGATCCACAGCAAGAAGATGCTCCTGGAGATGCTGAGATGGATGCAAGCACAGACCAGTGATAGAATTTATGGAAATGCCTTTTTACACATAATATCCCCTGGTTTTGAAATCTGCATTTACATAGTCTGGTTTATGGGCTCTTCTTAAAAACAGAAGATACGCTGTTGGTAGCTAAGATTGAGGGTGATGTTGTTGACTGGGTGCATTTTGATTTTCATTACATTAATGAGAGTTTGTCATGTATGTTATGTTTGTATATAAATAAATAATGAAACCTGAAACATCACAGCATCTTGGTTGTAAAGGATATTTACTTTGACATGGGTCATTAGTAGTTTTAGGAAATTTTCTGGGTGTTAAATATTTAACATGAGCTTAAAGTGCCCTAATCATGGAAAACTGCATTTTCCTTACTTTTTTAAAAATAAAAATCTGAGGTGGGATGTAAACATTCTTAAAGTTTCAAAATGTACCCGTCAATTACCAGTCCATACAGTCCAAATATGGAAACTAAGCTACCAAAACAGCCCATTTTGAATTCACTGTTTTTGTGATGTCACAAAGGTCAACATATTTACATATATCCACCTATTAGTGTTAGCTCCACCCATTTATATTGAAGTTATAAGCAGTTTTTCTGCCTAGACTGCTTATTGAATGAGGCAAGATACAGTCTATTTAAATCTAAGGGATAAAGAGAGGTAGGAAAATGGTCATGTACAAATGAACCCAAAAACCCACACAAATGTTACAGAAATACAAGAAAAATGTCAAATGTGGGCCCGTTAAGTGTTCTCTAGTGCAGCGGCAAGGGACCTTTATGGAAAGACTGCTGTGGTGGTAAAATGGGTCAAAGGAGAAAAAGGATGTGTGCCTTCAGAGCAGCAGCAGACAGATACTTCCTCCCTCCATGCTTCCCTTCTCTTATTAGCTGCAAATGCAGAGTACATAACTGGATTAGTTACAGTACTAGTACTGAAAACTTTTGAACTTTAGTTTCATGCCTGTTTATGTGACCTGTAATTATTTTGCGATGTCTTTCTCATTTGTCTACATGCAGCCTGTACATGAAGCAGGCAATGTTTCTTTTGACTAAGTTCTCTATTGCTCTTTATTGCTTCTTGTTTCACCGCTTGTGGGTCAGCGGTCAGGTGACACTTAACCGTTTATATATGCATTTTTTTGGCCTTGTGCCTGTTGTGTGTCCGTGATCGTACACAAAAGTCACTGCAGGCTGCAACAAACGAAATGTAATTTTCTCATTTTCATGCAACCTGCAGGTGAGTGTAACGCGTCTGCACAGCCACTAGTGAGCACTAAGGTCGCAGGCGGCTGCTGGAAGCAGTGAGAGCAGAGTTTAGTGGAGGAGCTACGGCGTCCGTAATTTAACTCGGGCGAAGTTCGCTCTGAGGAGAGCTTTCTGTGAGCTACAGCAAACGAAACCGTGGAAACAATGATTCACAAAATCATTCCGTCTTAGATTTTAGCCGTTTTACCTTCATTTACATACGAGCACTTAAGATTGCCCTGAATATTTGCATTTCACCTCAGCGTGTGAGTGTGGGAGATTGGAGGATGTAGCTGGAGTTGCTGTCGGACTACGGTAAGTTAAACCATCTTGTTTTCATTAATTAGCCTGTGCTGCGGTAAAAAGTTAAGTTAACAAACCTTCATGATGTAGTTAGGTTAGCAACGTTCCCGCTCCAGCATGGTCGCCCGCCAGGTTAACACAACCCCCTGAATTTACATCTGTATTAATATTTAAACTGAAGCTAGAAAAATAAATATCCACACTCACACGCATTTTTGTGTCACGGTGCTGTCCGCAGTGTGCTGTTTTATCTTGAGACTATTAGCGTCCCAACTTCAGTAAGTTGACGTTAGCACGCGAGCTAGCTTGCAGTGTAAGTGAGCAGAGCAGAGACATTTTTTTACCTTACATTAATATGAAAACTCGTCGAGGTAAGATTTGACGGTAAATAACGCCGGAGGTAACGTTAGCTTAGCACGTTACGCTGTTTTTGGACACCATGCTTCTGCGGATGTGTGGCGAATGGCGAACACTGAGACTTCACTGCAGCTGTGTCGCCATCAGTCCATCATTTTGCCTTTTGCAGACTGTTAAAATAAAACGAATTTAAAGTTGGCTTCCTGTTCGTCAGTTTCTCGTTCGAATTTTCCCGGTCCACCTTAAATGGTGCTGCAGTTGCATTCTGGTGCCTGTAACTGCTGGACCATTTAAGGTGGACCGGGAAATTTCGAGCAAGAAGCTGACGAATAAAAAGCTGACCGCAGCTCCGTGAAAAACGGGTAGTAACGTTATGTCCAATATAGGAAAATATGTTGCGTGGTGGTGCATGATAACGCAGTGTGTCGCAGACATCAGCTCCGTGTAGGTTTTCCGGATTCACGTTATTTAACCTGTTGCTTTGGCGGGATGTTGGTTACCCAGGATGTGCACAGATGCAGTAAATTAAAGATGAATTCCACTGATTGTTAGGTTTTGGCCTAAAATGTATTTTAGACTCCATTCATGGCGGAGAGGTACATGCAGGTCGTTACAAGGCAAAATAATACCCAGAGAAAACATGTTTTTTGTATTGTGTTGTAGGGTTGTCAACACGTTAATGTAGCTAGATTTGCGCTGTCTACATCTCGATCCCTTGTTTCTGTCACCACTATTGTAAAGACGCAGGAGTCAGTAAGTTTCTCTACAGTGAACCAGTGTTCGCTGCACTCTTGTATAAGACCTATTGATACTTTCATTGACTTTGCACCACAAATTAACTTTAGTGAGTTTGGATCTTTGGTGTTTTCTAGCATCTCTATAAAACCATCTGTAAATTAAATTTCGACCAGAACACACTTATTTTTGCTAGTTTTAACAAATGTGAGATGTTCATTTAAAAATAATGAATGCCCCTAGAATTACAGATTGCTTATTTGGTCATATTGTAGTAATGGTCATGGGTCCTAAATAATGAAAATGTTTAAATATTCTGCTTTCTTTCTTCTCATTTTCCAGAGACAATGGAGCTGATGAGCAAGCAGAGGCTTGACTCAGCAAGCCTAGATTCATCAGTCAGCCCTTAAGCAAAGATCTAAGAGGCTTTTACCTTCTTTAACTGTTTTGTTTTTCCCTCCCCCTACCCCTTACCTCTGTTAGCCTGCATTCTTCCCTTCTGTCCGCCCCCCCCCCTCTTTATTCTACTCTTTGTCTCGTCTCTTCCTTACCTTAGTGCATGTTTTTTTTTTCTTTTGCTACACTGCTTCTCTCTCGCTTGCTACTTTCTTTTCTCCACACGTTTTCTTTCTCAACTCCTACTGTCTAAGGTCCAAAGTGGCCCTTTTCCCACCATCTGGATTTTTACTGAATTCCTGAATTCCCAAATCCCTCCCTACACACACACACGCACGCACACACACACACATAAACCATGAGGAAACAGACTCATCGTGTTTTACTGGCCTGTGTGGTCATCAGCTCAATCACAGTATTTTATCTCAGTCTTAGTGCCATAGAATGCCCAAACTCGCGGTCTCGGGGTGCATGGGGAGCAAGCCAACAACTTCACAGGAATCTCAGTTACCCCTTGCCAGTTCCTGTAGAATACAGTGAAGACAGTCCTCTAATTTTTGTCGGTGGGGTACCTCGTAGCGGCACCACTTTAATGCGGGCTATGCTGGACGCCCACCCTGAGGTGCGTTGTGGAGAGGAGACCCGCGTCATCCCACGTCTTTTAGCCATGCAGGCCACCTGGAGCCGCTCAGCCCGGGAGAGGGTCCGTCTGGATGAAGCTGGTGTTACGGACGAGGTTCTGGACTCGGCTATCCGCGCCTTCCTGCTGGAGATCATTGTGGGCCATGGTGAACCTGCGCCGCGGCTGTGTAACAAAGACCCTTTTGCGCTAAAATCCCTTACATACCTCTCCAAACTTTTTCCCAATGCCAAATTTGTGCTGATGCTTCGCGATGGCCGGGCCACAGTTCATTCCATGATCTCACGCAAGGTGACTATCACAGGATTTGACTTGACTAGTTACAGGGACTGCCTGGTGAAATGGAACCGAGCCGTAGAGGTCATGTACGACCAGTGCCAGGCTGCTTCAGAGAGGAGCTGTCTGCCTGTGCGCTATGAACAGCTGGTGTTGCATCCAGAACAAGTGATGCGAAAGCTGCTCCAATTCCTGGATCTTCCCTGGGACCCGTCAGTGCTGCACCATGAGCAACTCATTGGGAAAGTTGGAGGGGTGTCGCTGTCAAAGTAAGTAAAGAGCATTGTAGGATATAATACGCTATTCAAGCTTCTAGAATTTAAGTGATTACCCACATCCATGATTTTAACTTAAGTTTATTGTACAATGTCTGTAGTTTGTACACTAAGTTGGAGCTCTGGAAAACATCGCTTTCTGTAATCATGAAAGCTAGAGCTTCTTTAGTAGTAGTAGCTCTGTTAGAATCAACCTCACAGTAATGCAATAACAAAACCTGGTTATGGCCACAGCTGTGCATCGTGCTCTTGTCGCTGAGTGTGGTTCCTGACATAGCGGCGGCAATGCATACCTCTGTGCTGTGACATTTCATTCCAGGATTTCTGTACAGACACTGCACACTGTGTGAATTGACCAGGCAAAGCCTTTACAAATTACATTATAGAACCTCCGCTCATAAGATGAATCCGGGTTGGAGCAGAGAAAAGCAGTTCCAGTCCTGCAGCAGGTCTTCAATATGCAGTTTACTTTTTTCCTGCTGTAGTTGCTTTTGTCTAGCCTTTAATAATTTGAATCTTGTATATCTGAGGAGGGACATCAGGCCTTAATCATCAGAGATTTACGCTAAAATCAAGGACCCTATAATTATGTTCTTGATTTTAGTGTGCTAGTTAATGATCAAATTCAGACTAATCCCAGTTGATCCCTGGTAGTTACCCAAACATTTTCTGTTAATTACGTTAATGTCGTTGTTTTTGAAAATGTGTAATGCTTAGTCATAACCTTATATCTTAAAATCTGCAACTTACTTTTTTATTACTTGGAAATTGTTTTACATATTATATACCAGATATAATTGGCAATGTCTCACTGTCCAGTTTTGGTGAGATCGCTCTAGACTGATCTTAATAATAGATCTGAACATGCATGTAGTTATGCTTAGTCTTGCAGTTATGCAGTTGCTAGACAAACGTTTAGAACAGGTTCAGCCATTTAAATAGTTTACTTTTGGTTCACTTTTGATTGCCATGGTTGACTTTTGTTACTTAGTCTTTAGTGGAAATAGCCTCAGCCTGGGGCTGTATGTATGGAAGGATATGTAGAATGAATGCCCCCCTATAGTAAGAATTATGCATATTTCTGATTTTGTCATGCACACCTGCTTTTAGTCATAGATTAGAACATGGTGGTAAATTCACAGTGTGTTTAGGACGGTGCTGACATGCACACATCTGCTCATAAAAGATTGGAAAAATACCCGTAATTAACTTTAATATTCATTATTAATGCAGCAGTTTTGCATGTTTATACATGATCATTTACACCCTTATATAGGATAATGTCAACATTGATGTCCACTTATGTTGATAGTATGGGGAAATATTTATATCGCTGAAATTATTTTCAAAGTTACCCAGTAAACTAATAATAATATGGTTTTCATTGGTGGCATGGTCAACTTGGCCGCTTATTTAACTTGCTAACTATGCTGTGCTCTGTTCTTTCGTTTGATTCGGGGATGAACCAGTAATTAGAAAGTCATGTTTATAATTAATACTGCAATACCTCTCCTGTCAACTATTTGTCAGTAATTCCTGTCTTCTTACAAAAGAATTGTAAACCACCTTGAGAGTATTTTCAGAAGTACAATGTACTGAAAGCAGTATTTATTTCCTTTGATCTAGTTACTCGTTTTTTTAGGCTCAGCCAGTATACTTCTGTTGCAGGGTTGAACGGTCAACGGACCAAGTTGTCAATCCAGTGAATACAGAGGCCCTGTCTAAGTGGGTGGGCAAAATTCCAGATGATGTGGTGAAGGACATGGCTGACATTGCACCAATGCTAAGACGCCTTGGTTATGACCCTCTCGCCAACCCTCCAGACTATGGCAAGCCAGACACCTTACCACTGAACAATACTAAACAGGTAAGATCAAAGACGTGCTTCAAAAGAAGAGAGAAATATGCTATATGTCCATAAGTACCCAGGCACTCCTTGTAATTAGTGAATGCAGCTGCTCTAAGGTGTACCCATTGCTGACACCAGTTTTCAATTGATCAAGCACCTTGTGTAATCTCCATAGAAAAGCATTGTCAGTAGAATGGGACACTCTGCAGCAGCTGCACAAGCCAAACGTCACCATGCTAATTGCCATGCCTCAGTTAGAGTGGTATAAAGTTCCTAAACATTGGGCTGTGGAATCGTGGAACTGTTTTTTCGAGTGATGGAGCATCATCAGATATCTTTGGAATGTGCTGAAGTGGAATTTGTGATCCAAAACTAATTATCCAACGTCAGTACCTGACCTCAGCAATGTGCTTATGGCTGAATGCTATCAAATCCACACAGTAATGTTCCAGCATCTATTGTAAAGCCTTCCCAGAAGAGTAGAAGCTGTTACTGCAGCAAGTGTGGAAAATCCTTATTAATATCCTTAATATTCCCCATTAATACCCTTAATTTCAGAAGAAATGTTGAATATGCAGGTATCTACAAACTTTTGGACATATAGTCCAATCACCCTTGGGATCTTTTTAATCAGTAGTTCCACTGTTCTTCATAAAGGCATAACGGTTTTTTAGAAATTAGATTGCATGCATCTTAAACACGCATCCCATCTAAAGATAAATGTTTCTCGCCCTGCAGAAATTTTAATCTCTCTTGACACTTGTTTCTGCAAGGTTGAGCTGAATTGCTGACTGCAGTGATCTTGTCTGAAAGGGGTCCTTTGATGCTGGATGTTTTTTTGTTTTTTTTTCTTTTTTTCCCCTACACAAAACTGTTGAAAGAGGAAGCAAATGTTCTGCACATACTCTGACTATTATGTTTTTTTTTTTTTTCTCGTGTTCTCAGCTTCAGGGAGGCAAAGCAAACACAGAAGATGTGTTTCATCCTAGCTAATCCAAGATGGAAGACCTGATTCACCTTTCATGAACAGTTGAATTGTGCCTTTGAGGTGCATATAGGAAGCAGACTTAAGACATTACACTGAAATTTCATCCTATGCGTCAGCCCTCCCTGCCTATGGATGACATCAGGTGCATTTGAAAACATATTCACACACAATTTACCTAAACAGCCTGTTGGCCAGTACCGTAATTTGTTTTATGTGTCTTGGTTGAAGAAAATAAATATTTATTAAAAATTCTTATTTTAAGATTACATTTTGTGCATTTTTTCCATTGCGCATGTTCATCTACATTTTGATAGTTATTGTTATTAACAGACATGCTGAGAATGAAGTACAGCTCTAAATTTGGATCTGTAAATCACTTCTATTTTCTCCACAAAACTTTGCCTTTTGTGAGTTTAGCTCGTCTTCAGTTTCTAAATATTCTAAAAAAAATATTCAATGTGAGTTTGCTGATTAATGCCTCCCACTGTTTAGTAGTCAGCTAGTAGTGTGCTTGTGCAGTAATTTCATGAATATCCAACTGAACTGTGTTCAACTGCAATTCCTTAGAAATTTCTACATGTGTGGATGGTGATCTTGTGGTCAGGAGTACCAGTGAATCAGTAACTTGAAGAGAGAATGAGTAAATGGAGGGACCTGCTGAAATGTTTGAAGCTTCATCATAGATTCTTGGTAGGATTTTGATTAAATGTCCTGTATAATATACTTTGTTGGCTGTTCGGTGGTCCCAGGAGAAAAGCGTAGCTGACTGTTAGAAAGACTGTGGCAGGTAGTGACTTCACTCAACAACTACATGTAGGTGTCGTTTCCCATAACGTTATAACAAGTAGGTGAATTAACTGTATTGAAAAGAATTGACCCCGACGTGATTTGAACACGCAACCTTCTGATCTGGAGTCAGACGCGCTACCGTTGCGCCACGAGGTCAGTGTGTGGATTAGTTTTGTATGGCGATTCAAACTGGTCAGGATAATGCTGCAGTCTGTAAGTCCTCCGGAGCGGTTTCGTTTGGCTAACAGTTGGAACGAGTGCAGGCGAAGCAGTTTAACGGGACCTGTAGCGCCTCACGTCTGTAACGTTACTGGTCTAATTATGTCGTTTTATCCACGATAAAGGATACTAATGTTACCTCTATCTTTAAGCAACATTAGACCATGGAGTTGGATGAAACATTGTTTTTTAAGTCATTTAACGCTACAAAGTTGTGTTATTATTAGAGTCTTGGGGCAGTAACAGTTAAGTTTAATTGAGTGGTTTCATGTGACTGCTGGATCATGACCAGCACATCCCAGGAGTGCTCTGATCTCTTCTCACGGTAGAGCAGTTAGAGCTCCTGCATTTCGCTCATTTTAGTAAGACTAACAAATTATCGGCTTATGTGACTTTACCTTTATAATGTCTGTCTTATCAGCGCTGTATAGCTCTCCCTGGTGGTCTAGTGGTTAGGATTCGGCGCTCTCACCGCCGCGGCCCGGGTTCGATTCCCGGTCAGGGAATGACGTTTTGCGATATTTTCGGGTGGACGAAAACGTTTAGGATGTCGTAGCACACAGTGGGAATCGCTGGGTCTGTCTGATCGTCAAAAAGCGTCACACCACAGTCGATCCGTGGTAGGAAAATGAAGCAACTATATTCATAAAGGTCATATAACTCGGGATACAGGAAGAGTGTATAAAGTATGCTCACCCACCCACACACTCAGTGCAGAGCTCAGGAGAGTACAGGAGAGTCACATCGTACAACCGAGACTGCCAGCATTACAGCAGGTTAGTCACTTCACCTACTCTAGTGTACTAGATGGAATCAAAGCATATATTTGGGGTTGGCGTGTCGGGGCATGCTCGCTTCAGCGTTAGGAAGAGACTGAATTGTCCCCACAATAACGTTTTATCCCTTAGGTCTTGCTTTTTAACACTGTGTTGCTATTGCTTATCTGGGTAACACACGCTTTAATGATGTCCAGTTTTGAGCTTCGTTGTTGGTCTTGCCGACCAAACGGTAAAACGTCCGGCTGAGTCTCAGTCTAAAGGCATTTAATTAGCTGAAGTAGATGAAGTGCTGTTTTAGCTCTCTCCATGCGATTCTCTCTCTCAGCCCCCTAACATATACCCTTATCTGTGTTAGATCAGAGATATGCGTGTGTGTAAACGGTGATGAAGTAAAGGAAGCCTAATATCACCAAAGGAAGTCTGATATCAGATCTTTTTGTGCATCAAAGGCAAAATGTGGGTGTCAGGAGTTTATGAACTGCAGAAAAATCAGAAAATCAGTCAGATATACTCCTCAGTTCTTGGTTAACCAACTCAGCATCTTAATAGACTTGAATACACAACCAGGTAAGCAAGTTTTCAGGACATACAGTGGATTACATTGAACAGTATAACAGCTTTACCTATATGTTTCAGTTGTTTAATATGTTTTTTATATATAGGTCCAAAATAGATCAATTATTATTTTCATCCTGATACTTGCATCTCTTATTTATGCTTGACGGGGAAAAAGCTCTTGGTTAAGAAGTATATTGTCATAATAAGTACAGCAATATTAAAGTGCATATAATTATAACCCACGTTTCTAGACCTGAGGTTGATGAACAGTAACACTAATGTTAATAAAGTTAATAAAGTGCCAGTTACCGCACTGTTATTGATCTGCATTATAAATGTGAATAATTCTGGTGACAGGTAGACTGATACTTCAGCAAGACTATTCAAATATAATTATAGTAATATGAAATGTTTAAGGTTAATATTTTTTCGCATATTGAATTACTGTTTAATGACACATTTTTAATGTAACATGCTTAAAACTGATAATCGTATAAAACAACTCAAGTGGTATGACCAGTGCATCCCCACAGAGCTGAAATGAAACCTGCGCCACTGAATCTAATGATTAAATTAACTGGGTAAAGTAGTACAACTTCAAGAGTTCAACAATAGTCCCACTTTATAGTTTAGTTGAAACCTGTTAGATTTGCTATTTTTCACCTTAATGTTTTTCAGTAGCCCTTTGTGTATGTTGTTTGATGAAATGCATGTGTTATTTACAATTCAAATGTGGGTCTCTCTTGTCAGCTCTATATGCAAATGATGGTATTCCGGATTGTTTCTAGGGTATGAATAAAATTAATTTCCAACTGATCCTAGCTTATAGGAGCAATCATACATTGATCTAAAAAACTGTAAGACCTGCCAGGTTATAATTGATTACATATTTGTAGGTGTTTATGCAGAAATCCGGATGTACATTAGGATGTAGATTAGGATGTACATAATTTCTGTCTTTCATATTTTAGAGGTGTTGACGTGAAGTCAAATGGAGGGATTTCATGTGACAATTCGAACTTCACCTGGGCCTCTCGCAGGATCATATAACACCCTTTGGGTCTCACTGATCGGTTCTCAGTGTGAATGTCCACCAGTGAGAGTAGTTCCAGATGGACAGTGCCTCCTGCCTGGCTCAGTAAGTCCTTCAATTTGTTTTTAAAAATGCACATTTTCTCGCTGACTTTGGATCAGGCTAACACAAAAGAGAGCAAAGTCTTGGTTTTTCTTGGTGACATAACTACCAGCAAGTGCTTCACATCTGTACTGCACCCTGCTATTTATGTACTCATTGCTAGGCACAATAATTACTTGAATCTCAAAATAAGAGCACCAAACTGGTTAAAGGGGAATTCTGCAAATTTTTCAGAATGTCTGTATGATTAAATCATTAAGATGCAACCATAAATAAAAAAACTTCAGAAGATGTGTAGTTTCCCTGGTCGTTTTGGATTGTAAATAAAATGACTATATTTGTGTTGTAGACATTGCAAACCCTGGTTCTTATCACCAAAATCAGACTCAATAAGTCTTGCTGTAGTGCTCCATCTCATTTCAAGCATTTAGCACTCAGAATGAGTTTGTTTTCATCTTAATAATTGATTTTTGGGGGAATTCCTCTTTAAGATGTTGTTTTTTAGTCACTGACAGTTTTTATTTGGGAGGGCGTAAACTGTTTTTTTGCACTGGGACCAATAAGATCTTAGTTACACTGCTGATGCATGTATTTGGTTTAATCATCTTTCTTCTCTTTGATATAGACCTGCACTGTTGTGGTCAAGCCTGAAAAGGAGGTTGGCACAGTGGTTCTGGTGCGTTTGCGTCTTGAGGCTCAGCCTGGCTTTCCCAATCTGAACTGGCACTGTCTGGACGTGCAGCTGAAGCGGAGTGCTGACGCTGCAGAGGTGGAGCACTTCCCCTGCAACAAGTGGATCAGGACTGCAGATGGTGATGTTGAGCTTCGCAGCAATAGAGGCAAGCTGTGTGTCACTTCCATGCCGAGCTGTTTTTTTTTTTTCTTGCCTTACAGTCAGGTTAATTATGCATGATTCACAGTGGTAACTCTAAGGAATTACTAAAGAACACCCAAAATAAGCCTATGACACATGATCTTTGATAATGCTAGAATGTTGTAGTGCCTAGAGAAGTCACTGATATCTAAACATGGAAATAAACAGGAAGCAGAGGGTAACAATAAACAAATTAAACAAGGAAGTTGGATCTGAAGCCCTGAAATAGTATCGTTGTTTTTTTGCCTTTTAAAACATTATCTCTCGTTTCCTTTTGTCTGCTTCTTTCATTACCATTAGTGTGCCTGCTGAAGGGGGAAAATCTGCAGATACTGAGAGAGCACAGAGCCAGGGAGCTGCAGACAAAACAACAACATATCAGGTATGACATCAGGCCACTTTCACACTCAAACCGCTGCTCTTCAAACCACTCTTGCACACAAGAATTAGTGTTCAGCTTGTTTATTTTTTTTTTACTGTAGATGGAGCACCTTTGCTGAAGGTGGCATTCGTTGTATAGATATGACCAGCTCACAATCCCTTGGCCCCAATTTGAGCTACACTCGACAAAGGTAAACCTACATCTGACACATACGACTAGACATATTTCTCCAAGAAGGTCTGTGCAGCGGAAAAGTCAGCATGTTTTCAATATGGTTTATTTATTTTTGTTCTTCCAAGAGAGTATTGCAGCACTTTTTTGGTCGTCAGTGATAAAGTTCTTGTGTCTGTCTCCCAGCCCGGGTACCAACTTAAGTTATCTTAGAGGGTTTACGGACAGAGCAGAACCTTGGAGCACTCTGGAAGAGCTGGGGATCCTGTTCATCCACAATGGAAAAGATAATGCAGTTGCTAGTACGCCAGACAGAGACGGTTTTGTCTTATCTGCTTTACTAATAACCCCAATGCAAATAATATGACACCATCACACCTCTAGAATTACTACTACTCTGTGTTTATTTTTCTCTTGTGCTTTGTTTTCAGGGTATGTTCAGGCACATTGGAGAGATGACACCTTCTTTGGTTATCAGTGCCTTAATGGATGCAATCCCCTACAGATCAGACAGATCCGTAGCCTTCCACCTAACCTACCTGTTACGTCTGAGATGCTGAGGGATTTCCTGCCTGTGGGTTCGTCTCTGGAGCAGGAGATGGAAGTATGTGTTTGTAGCTCAGTTTTTCTGATATACAGCTCATGTCAGTTTACCCATTATCTATCACTTCATCAGTGGTCAACTCATTTGCCTGGATGTTTTTAGGTGGCACTCTCAAACTAGTCAGTGACACTGACTTGGATAAAACTCCAGCAATGTTGCTGTTCCTGAGAATGGTCCACTACCCAAACATAATCTTGTCAACAGCAGTCTTGTAGTCAGAAGCTGACCAATGATGACAACTTTCTGACTACAAGACTGCGGTTGACAATATGGATCATTTTACCAAATTGGTTCAAAGTCAGAGTTTAAAACACATTTCAGACTTTTAACTGACTAAACCTGCTTTGAGTGACTTTATACCTTAATTATGTCTAGTTTATTAAAAAAAAAGATTAACCATTCCATTTCGGCGCTACCATAACTCTGCCGCAACTTTACCAGATGTTTCATAGACACATCTTTGAACAGTTGCACACACATAAAATCAGAATATTTTTCATTACATCACAAGAACTGGACAGCAGTGCATTCTCACTTCCTCAAATAAAATGCGTGGGTCTGGCTAAAATAAGGCTCTACATATGGAATAAAACTAAATTCAAGAACAAATTCAAGAAAATAAAAAGATCTTTAAAAAAAGAGCATTGAAAATGTATTATTTTCACAAGTTGAAATTTAGGAACAGCCTCTCAATAGAAAGTACCCTGTAAATGATGAATTTGTATATATTTAGCTTATTACTTAATAATCCTTGTAAATATCTAAGGTCTGAATAGTTATTTTTTGTTATTGTTTTGTTACTGTTGGACCACAGTTTGAACTGATTGGGTAGAATAGTCCATATAGAGGGCCATACATAAGGCCTTTCAAGGGCACAGCCTCTAGGGGGCCAAGAGAATGAGCATTGTACAGAGTTTAACACTTCAAAGACTGAGTATCAGCAATAGTGAGACCAACCCTAATCCTTATATATATATATGCCTATGTAGTCACTGCCAGAACCAAACCTTGTTCCCAAAAAAAACAAAACTTTACAGAGAAGGAAAAAACTCTCTTAACATTCAATATAAGTTAATGTAACAAGATTTTAAGTCATTTTGGAGCATTTCTATTGGTCTGTTTATCATGACGTTTTTGACGCAGTGTAAAGGGCAGATGGTATTTTAAATTCATGTGAAAAAAAACATAAAAAATGGAGCTATAAGGTTTTTTGCACCACTATGCACACATCACAAATAAAGTAATTTTCTACAGCATTTTAATGTAATTGATAGCCAGAATAATCAGATTTGTTAATGAAATTGAATCATATGGAATATTAAACACTTTATAAAACGAACATTGAATACATTGAACATTGAATACAAATTACATATTTTAAAACATTTAGATGTGTTAATTCTTTTTCACATTGAAGTTAATATGTAATTGCAAATTTCAGTGTAATATTTCTATGTGATTTATTTGCACAATAGAGAGGAGCTATATTTCTCCTGGACTATGAGATACTTGATCAGTTGCCTGGTAATGTCATCAACGGCAAACAGACGTACCTGGCTGCTCCCCTGTGCCTTCTGCACTACAACCAACATGGACAGCTGAAGCCCATTGCTATCCAGGTGTGTATATTGTAACCAATCATTTAATAAGATTAGTTACAGACATATTACGACTAAAGCATGTGTCAATACTCGCAGCTCTGAAGTGGGAGAAAATTGAATACCAAACAATGTGATTCACTTTCAAATGAATCATTGTGCAGCACATCTTTTAATTGGCTGTTATTGAGTCTTAGGCAATTTATCAACAAAGTCAGATACTGTAAGAATTAATAATCTGATGTTTTTGAGTAAATTAGCCTCCTGCTTCTTTGATACTAGCTCCAGAGGACTGCTGGTCCACAGAACCCTCTGTTCCTGCCTTCCGACCCTGAACCTGACTGGCTGTTAGCAAAGATGTGGGTCCGTAACTCAGATTTCCACGTTCACCAGCTGCTCTCTCATTTCCTGCGTACTCACATGATAGGAGAAATGTGCTGCGTGGCTACTCTCAGGAGGTTACCGGAAATACACCCTCTGCACCAGGTATGTAGGAAGAAGTACCCAGCACCATGATGCTACTAAAAGATGCAGTCTGCAAAGAATATTTTAACTATTCTAAGTTGTAGAACTATTATGAACTCTACCCTGTGATTGGGTGCAACTGTAAATAGACAGGATTTGTTATATTAATGATGTGGGTAATACTCATTAAATTTGTTTATGGTTGTAATATGTGTTTGGATCTTTCTTTACACTTCTTTTTTAGCTTCTGATGCCTCATGTAAAGACCTGTCTCCAGATCAATATCCAGGCTCGAACCTCTCTTCTAGCCGCTAATGGAGTATTTGACAAGGTTGATATCTTTATATTCCATAACTCTGCTGATTTAAATCTGTGGGAGTGTATGTGTAGTGTTGTGTCAGTCTTGTGGGTTGTAAAAAAAACAGTTTTGATATTATTTGATATTATGGAGAAATTAGAGCTTGGAAAATCCACATTGGGAAATCCCCATTGGGATATATGTTCCACTATGTGTTTTTGTTTTAGGTAATAGATCATTCAAAAATAACCCTAATAAGGTATTTTCACAAGACAGTTACATATGTGTGAAAGGTAGAATAAGGCAAGTGTCTGTTTAAGCAAATGTGTTAGTAGTTGTAGACTGCTGGACTTCTGACCAGAACTGCTCATTTGTTTACCAGTGAACTCAATTTATCTTCTTTACATTAGGCCATAGGCTGCGGCCTGAAGGCTGCACCCCTTCTGCTTGCTCGGGGCACAGACCAACTACGCTACACTTCAATGTGTGTCCCAGATGACCTGAAAGAGAGAGGACTGGACAAACTAGCCAACTGTTACTATGCACAAGATGCTCTTAGGGTGTGGAATGCCCTTCACAGGTGCTTTAAGAGATTTAGCTACATGATAGTTCAATCCCACCTTCACTAATGTGGCACTGATATCAATTGGAGTATGTGTATGTCTTTGATGCATGTTCTTGGCAGGTTTGTGGTGAGCTGGGTGGACCTCTATTACAATAGTGACCAGGATATCCAACAGGACTGTGAGCTACAGAGCTGGATCCAAGAGATCTTCACTGAGGGGTTGCTTAGCTTTACTCACACAGGTGAAACACTAAATTTGATAACAAAATTGTGAATCACTGCCATAAAAGAACCTTGTATCTCTAAAATGGTAACTTCATGGGTGATGGATGAAGTGTTCTTAATTTTAATGTACATTCATGTAATGAGATTAATGTGAAATAATAATAAAATGTAACGTTGGACCATTTCTACTGGTCCATTCATCATGAAAACAATGTGTAGCGCAATTAACGTTTTGTAAAAGGTGTTTAAAAAATGGTTACAAGGCTTTGATGTGATGACGACAATATACAGTTACCATGTGCCATAATCACCAGTCAGTATATCTGACTGAATATCTGTAAGTCACCCAACTAAACATTTCTCCCAGGTTTTCCACAGTCATTTCAGACCACCGCAGAACTGTGCAAGTTTATCACCATGGTGATTTTCTCCTGCTCGGCACTGCATGCAGCTGTCAACTTTTCACAGGTGTGTTCTCTTTGCTATAATGAATGTACAGAGATGACTTCTGAATATAAAAATGGCCAGTGCTTATCAGGCTGTAAAAAAATAGTGATACCTTGCAGTGATTTACTAGTGGCATTTTGTATGGTAATTTAGTGTATATTTATAGTACTAATACTGTATTATAAAATTATCATACTTTACTGTAAATACAGTACATTACTGTATTCGTGCCATTTTTTTTGTAGAACCCCTGTATTTATAATGTACAATTCATATGTGCTCTGTCGTGTACCCACAGTTGTCTGAGGGCCTTCAGTGTTGGTACCTTATATAGTATAACCAGAAAATATATAGTTAAACGTGACAAATCTATCTGTCTAGTTTCTGGTAGCAAAAGCACAAACATTCATAAATACTGTTACATCATCAGTGAACATCAGTTTACCACAGGTACATGCACTTATTCCAGTTGTTAAGACCACAAAGATTGTAGTAACCAAATACCTTTTTATTATCACATTCCAGCATAAGCTGGTTAACTAAACCACAAAACATCATTATAGTTAAAATACCAAAACAAGTAAAAGAAAAGATCAAAGCTAATGAACAAAAACTAACAAAACCACAAGGAATGCTGGGAAGCTCCACCCCATCACCACAGTATTCAGAGACAGCCTGCTTAAGAGTGCACAAAGAAGCATTTTTGCTTCACTGATGTATGGTATGTTTCCTTGATGAATATTACCATGCTTTAACAGCCAGGTCAAGCTCACAACCTAACCTGGGTTTAGACTTTTAACCTCTGATTGTTGACACAAGGTTAATTCACACACACTAGGATAAAAATTTTGCTACTTTAGTTTAGAACTGAAGGACAAACTTTTACACCCCCAAAAAAATAAATGCCCAAAACTTCTCTCAACCTGCTCAGATCACATCCTGGATGGAAAAAAAGATGGTTCTTAAAGACAACAAAAAGGGTTCTTCTATTGTTAAACACTTGACATTGTAACAATAGAAGAACCTTTTTTGGTGCTATATAGAACCATTTTCAAAAAGGTTTTATAAAGAACCATAAATAGCACATTCTCCATCAATCTGAAGAACCATTTCACCATGCAAAGGATCCTTTAAGCACAGAAACTGATCTTTCAGTGTGCATGGTTCATTATTGTGTTTACTAAAGAAGCCTTGAAGAACTGTCTTTAAGAGTGTACACTCCAAAAACAGATATGTTAAACAAAACATTCGGTCTCTAACTAGGCATATCAGTGTGTTTCGTTAGAGACAACACATTTTGAGTTACTTTAGGCACAAAATGTGTTGAAATATGTCTGTACCCAGTTACAGATGACACATTTTGTGTAACTTTTAACACAGAATGTGTTAAATCAGATAACAATATGGCACAAGAAGTGTTAAAACGGGTAACATAAGTAAGTGTGTTGTTATTTAACACGTCACTATTTAGAGCGTAGATGTAGCATGAGAGTGAGCACAAAAAAAAAAAGCAGACAGCATTTACCTCGGATTCACTTACTTGAAATGTCATCCATAAAAACTTATGTGCTGCAGCTGTAGATTTCAGAACATCCTTTTGGAGTTCTTCTTTGTAATCATCTTTGTGAAATATGATCACCGTATATGCAGAGATTTTGCACTGTAACTTTACTGAATGTCTCTCTTGCTAGTTAGTTTGCCACAGCGTGCATGTGTTTGCATCAATACGAAATCGATGGTAACGTACCAGGACGATATGTAGATTTCTTTGTTCTGTTTTTGCGAAATGGAATGCAACACCTCATTTTGATAGGTTTATTGTTATTATATTTGTGGATACGGTTTGGGTGACTATTGAGTTCCAATGTGTGTTAACACTATTAGCCTAGCAAGTCTAAAATTTGGACACCAAACACGTCTTGGCTGAGCGACTACATTTCTAAGTGGAAAAAGGCGTAAATTAGATTATTCCCTGAATTATTCCTTTAATATATTATTACTGTACTATGCCTCTGTTTATGAAAAATTCAGGTGGACTTCAACCTGTGGATACCAAACTGCCCAGCTGTGATGTCACGCCCCCCTCCTCAGGTCAAAGGGTCAGTGACTGAGGAAGAGCTTCTGTCTTTTCTCCCGGATATTAACTCAACCTGCAGCGTGCTCACCATACTGTTACTACTGTCACAGCCTGCTGCTGACTATGTGAGTGTAGTCATGACTTCTCTGTCTTAGAGCTTGTGTTGCTTTGAGTGTATATGTTAATCAGTGATTAGTAGGCAGACTTTTGAGCAGTTCTTTTGTTATACAGGGTGAGCCAAAAGGCAGGATCCATACAAATAAGTAAGATGCTTATTATTATGTTAATCTCATCATTACCATTATTAGACCAGTGGGTCTATGATGCACATATACATAATGGTAATGATGAGATCAATTTACTGATAAAATGTATCTAAAAGATACGTAGTGTCCTGACCCCGGTGAGAAGCTTCTTTTACACTGATCTAGCTCTATAAATGGCTTTTATTTCAAGCTTGGGATTTTACTGGAATAGTGTTGATAATATCCATGTTGTTGTTCATTCCATGATAGGTGCCCTTGTGCCATTACCGTGAGCAGTACTTTAGCAGCGGTGATGTTTGCAAGCTTGTAGAGACAGTACAGAAAGAGCTGAGAGCCATCGATGAGGACATCACCAAGAGGAACAGCAAAATGGAGCTTCCGTACCCCTATCTCTCCCCCATTAACATTGAAAACAGTGTGGCTATTTGAACGCATTACTTTATGTGCTTTCATTTTTTAATAATACGCTTATAATACAGTATGCTCTTTTTTCCAATTTCCCACAAGACCCCCCAAAATACGAATACAAAATACAAGTTTAAATTCAAGGTAAATGTTATATGAATAAGTAGTTTCCCAGCTATGCAGCTTGGCTACAGTTCTGTGATCCTGTTTATGAATCATGCAACAATGAGTGTACATATGGAAAACTGATGTAATCATACATAAAAAAAAAATAAAATTTCATAAAAATGGACAATCAGTATGCACGCACTCTTTTAATATAATTCAAGATCATTTCAAGGTTAAATGCAAGATAGTTCACTGGATATTCTTTCTTGAAATAAAGTAGATAATGGCAAAACTAAAACTGTGAAATAAGCATGACAAAGCTCCAGGTGCTCTACCCTCAGTTACACAGGCCTAATATTTGCTCTGTTTGAACACTGCAAAAGTCACACATTAATGTAGCCTAGATAATAGCATTTATTTTACAATATTAAGTGTCCAAAAATATTGTAAATATTTTGTAACCTTATACTACAAATTGTTCCTCAAGTGTTGCCATAGAAGAACCATTTCTGTAAACAAAATGTGTGAGCATGAAGAACCTTTTGAGATTTAAAGAACCTTCACACAATGTTATGGGCCTTTAACAATTTAGCCTCTTTCTGCAGGCCCCTGAGGTTAAATTCTAAAAGGTTAAGGGTTCTTCCAAGAACCTTCACATTATGTGGATCTTCACACTCATACATCTTGTTTAGAAAAACAGGTCCTTACAGAACCACACATTTAAAGGTTATTTAGAGAACCAACATGGCTCTTCTGTGGCATTATGCAAAAAAAAAAGGTTTGGTTACCTTAATTTTTTTAGAGTGTTGCTGAGCACCTGGGTCTGTCCCATTACATTCTGGGTAAATTTAATCAGTCATACTTTCAAGGTTAAATGATATCAGTCACTCAGAATATTAATGTTAAGTACAGTGGATTACTATCAGTTCAAATAATATAAACACTGGCTTCTTAGCCCAGTTGGCCACGCAGCGTTAGCGACTGTTGTCACTCTTAGCCAACCACTACAGGGCAAGACCCTTAACTAGCTGGCCAATCAGTGCTGGACAGAGCAGCTAATTAGCACTTGGTGGGTTTTTATAGATTTCACGCTGCGGCTGGCTGTTCATTCCTTTGACATACAGGTGGATTTGCAAGAATACGATGAGGATTACTGCGTTGCTCCGGCGTTTGGACGGACATGAGCGCATCACCACCCTTTCAACTGGATGCAGGTCGGTGTTCCGAGGGAGTTCCTGCGAAAATCCAACTGAAATGTAGTCTTGCTATGTTATAAGGCTTCTATAATACAAATAAAGTCAACATAGTATGCATCATTAAACTAATATTTTCCAAAACGTTATTAAGGTTGAGTTCGGAAAGATTAGGATTTAGGTCGATGGTTACCACATCAGTCATTTCGGTTTATTGTCAGCCAGCCGATCATTTTCCCGCTCGAATTTTAGATTTTGGAGGGAACGTTTCAAAAGCGGAACTAATATTCGTACTTTGAGCCGCAGACAAGAATCACGCAAACACCAGCTGCATTGAAAACGAATGAGATCAGTGTTGTCAGATTGGGCGGTTTCCCGCCAAATTGGGCGGATTTGGGTTGGACTTGGCGAGTGAAAACTGTGGTGAGTGGACAAAATTTGACATTATTTTGGCGTGTTTAAAAAATGTATATTAAATTAACAAACTTTACTTAATAATGCAGCTTAAGTTTGAATAGGCCAGACTTCTCCCCACATCCAGTCAGTAATCAAAACTGACTGACACATTTTAGTCACTCCTGTTGAGAGGAAGACATTTGACCCGCCCATCTGTACCGGTCGCGATCGACATCAGCGGTTTACATGTTAAAGTAATGGGTGTAACGCTGCGTTGGGGTATCAGAACCTGGGAAATACCATTTTCTCCACCTGTAACTTGTGCTTAAACAGCCGACAGAGTCGTATTTACAACTCGTAAACTCGGGATTATATATATATGTATGTATGTATGTATGTATGTATGTATGTATATATATATATATATATATATATATATATATATATATATATATATATATATATAAGATACTTGACTCTTCATGTATGATGACACACACACACATTATATGGACAAAAGTATTAATATGGAGTTGTTTCCCACTTTGCAACTATAACAGCTTCCACTCTTGCAAGATTTTGGAGTGTGTCTGTGGGAGCTTTTGCCCATTCATTCAGAAGAGCATTTGTGAGGTCAGACATTGATGTTGGGCGAGAGGGCCTGGCTTAGTCTCCATTCTAGTTCATCCCAAAGGTGTTTCATAGGGTTGAGGTCAGGGCTCTGTGCAGGCCAGTAAAGTTCTTCCACACCAGACTCACCCAACTATGCCTTTATGGACCTTGCTTTGGGCCCTGGGGTGCAGTCATGCTGAAACAGAAAAGGACTGTCCCCAAACTGTTCCCACAAAGTTGGAAGGATGCAGTTATCCAAAATGTCTTGTTATGCTGAAGCATTAAGATTTCCCTTCACTGGAACTAAGGGGCCTAGGCCAGCCCCTGAAAAACAACCCCGTAGCATTATCCCGCCTCCACCAAACTTTACACTTGGCATAATGCAGTCAAGCAGGTAACATTTTCCTGGCATTTGCCAAACCCAGACTTGTCCATCAGACTGCCAGAGAGAAATGCAATTTGTCACTCCACAGAATACGTTCCCATAGCGCGGTGTGCTTTACACCACACCCCCCGAAGCTTGGCATTGTGCATTTTGATAGGCTTGTGTGTAGCTTCACGACCATGGAAACCCTTTTCATGAAGATCTTTTGCTAATGTTGCTTCCAGAGGCAATTTCACATTCTTTAGTGAGTGATTCAACAGAGGATAGGCACTGTGCGCTTCAGCACTCTGTGGACCTGCTCTGTGAGTTCGCAGGGTCTACCGCTTCGTGGTTAAGCTGTTGTTGATCTTAACTGCCTCCATTTCACAATTATAGCACTTACAGTTGATTGGGGCAGATCTAGCAGGACAGAAATTTCACAAACTGACTTGTGGCAAAGGTGGCGTCCTGTGACCCATTCATCTGCTAGTGTTTGTCTATCGAGACTGCAAGACTACGTGCTTACTTTTACCCACCTGTTAGCAATAGGTGTCTACAGGTGGCTGAAACAACAAAATTAAATTATTAGGAGATATATCCATATATGTCCATATAGTGTATATGTATGTATGTATGTATGTATGTATGTATGTATAGCTGCTGTCGGAACAAAACCCATCTCCATTTTTGTCATTGTTCAGTTTTTGACATAATTCAAAAAAGCCTGTTGCCCTTTACATTGTGTGTAAATTTCATGTAGTGGGTGTATCTATGAATGAGCAACCGAGCAAAGTGAAGTTGTATTTACTAGTTAACCATCTGGTATATACAACCTTCTGATGAATACCTGAATGCCTGAATACCTGAATCTGCAAATTTTTTAAGGTACGACAGCAGCAAATAATATAATGTAAGAAACCTATTATCAATATCATGTTGGTTAAATACTGTATTATTTCAAATTGTGGATAATATGACCTTAGATGGTCTTTGATGTGTATTTTTTGCATGGCTTTTTAATGCATTTTGGCCGGTTTTGAACATTTGTGGCTGGAAACTATAGAAGGAATCTGGCAACCCTGAATGAGTTGCAGAGCATTGATACGCCAGAGCAGTGTAAATGCAAACTTGCGATGCACTACTTCAATTTACCAAGGGGTAGTGTTAAGCACAACGCAAGTCCACCGGCATATTACTTTTAGGAAATGGCAACAACTTCAATATGATACAATACATAAGTTTAATAAACAGTTTAATCACAAAAAACATTTCTCTGCCAAGAAATGTAGTTACTTGGTTGCCAAGCAACAGGGCTTGGATAATGCAGTGTTATTTTTATGTGGGCCTAAGAAGTTTCCATAGCCCATAACTTTTTGTTTTTTATATCTCTTAGAGTTTCTTGGTGCTGTTTCAGTTCAGTGGAGGCGCAGCTGCATCTGCACTGCATGGACATCTACATCAGACAGCAGCTCATCTCCCATCAGTCATTCTGGTAAGGAGCTACATTTGACAAGTATCTTTACTCTTGCGTCAGCCAATATGACAGCTGACGTGAGCAAAGCCAGTTTTCACCACACACCGCTAAAAACTGAAAAAAAAGAGAAAAAGTTGTTATGCTGTCAATTCATAGTATTGGATTACATCATTCAGGAGACCATGTCACCATGTTGGTATGCAAGCTGCAACTCTGACTGTGCTCTGACAAAGCTTGTCTCCTCACTCTTACTGCAGCAACAACCCTGCAGGTGGATAGAAAACAAGCAAAATAGGCCAGAGTGACCATGAAAAAGATGAAAAGATGCGTAGTTGCTTTAGATGCAGCCTCTAGAAAAAAACGCTACGAGTAGAAGATTAGCTAGATTGATGGACTGGATACGTATAATGTGCATTTCTCCAGAGTTCAGAGCATTCCAGTGTGTGATATTTTATAAGAACTAAAAACTGCTTAAGCTCTTAAATAATAAACTCATACATATATATCAGGTTCAAGTCAGCTTCTTATTCACCCTAAACATAGAACAAATTTCGCAAGTTGGCAAATACGAAGCCAACATCGGCTTACCTCAGTAGATGCATCTTTAGTCAACAAATACTTTAAGCTTTAGCTTGGAGATGTTCACTGAACAGCTGATGAGCAGCTCAGTGAAGCTGTAGCCATTGGAGCTGCTGAACTCGTCTCACTTGCTGATCAGAGAACAGTCTTGATCCTCATCCTCCTATGCCTCGACCCGATCTTCAGGCCACGGTACAAAATGTTGCTCTGTCAGTGTATCCTGAAGTGACCAGGCTACTGAAGCTGTTGATCGACTGAATGCCAGCCGTTTAAAGTTGCTTGATCGCGTAATTGTCCAGGCTCCATTTTCATAACTGCTTCTGGTGAGAGCCGCGCCAGGTTCTCCTCGTTAGTATAGTGGTAAGTATCCCCGCCTGTCACGCGGGAGACCGGGGTTCGATTCCCCGACGGGGAGTTCACATTTTTCTAATTATATAACTGACATGTTGAAATCATTGTGTTGGTCCTTTGTTTTCTCCAGTGTTTCTATTGTAATGATTTAAGGTATTCATTTAAAAGGTTGTAAATGGTTTAACGCTGGGCTTTATCTGTTGCATTGGTCGCTGTAACACAACCGGATATCGGTGCCTACGAGCGTTTTTACACCTCCGAGGTCTGACTACGTTTCGCTCTGTGGGTGTGAAATGGCGCGACCTCAGGTGGTTTCACTCTTATGGGCCTTGTTTTTCAGGTTGAGGAATAGGTCCTCCTCGTTAGTATAGTGGTAAGTATCCCCGCCTGTCACGCGGGAGACCGGGGTTCGATTCCCCGACGGGGAGTCCTGATGTCTTTTGTCGTTTTGGAAGTGATTCTGTTCTCTTTAAATTCAGGCATTTCTGTCTCCTTTAAAACACCTTTAATAGGTTTAAATGAACTTTCTCAGAGGCAGAGTAATTTGGGACTAATACGTTAGGGCTTTTTCACTCAATTTGAAAAATTGATAAATCAGGACAATTATTGCTACATATTGATTTTTTTTAATTATTTAAAACACAGATTTCTGTTTCATATTTTCTTTTCTTTTCCCAAGAAACCAAAAAGACACCTTTTTCTGGTAAGCTACAAAATATTCTCATACAAGATAACCTGCCATGTCATTTTGAAATGGCTTTGGCTACAATTTGTTTGTTTATTGTATAATTTCTTTTCCCTGCTATTTGTAACTAGTAGCACTACCTATTTTTTTCTTTTAAAACTGACCTCCTTGAAAAGGAGGTAGTTTGTGGCAAAATGATGTTCTTGTATGCTATTTGTTAGGAATGCATCCATAATAATTCTCAATGCTCATTTACTCATAAACATAAAAAAATTCACCAGTGCCAACATCCGATACCATGTGGCGTAAGCTGAGTGTACGCTGCCTTACTAATGAACAAACAACTCTAGCTGGCAGTGCTAGGGATTGTGCGTAGATAGAACAAATAAAGTAATACGTTTTGTTGTTGGCCTAAAGGCGTATGCTGTTTTGCTTTTCTCTGGTGGGAAACACTGTAAACTAAAATACTATAAACTGGCTGCTCGTGGTGTCACAAGTGTTAAATTACTGCATCTTTGATAGGTTTAAATAAACTTTCATAAATAAAATGTGAACGTCATAACAATTTTGTATGTGCTTCTCCTGTAAAACAAGTTTACAGATATGGATGTCATCTTTCTTAAAGCACATGTACTACTGACTCCTTTAGACAGCCACACACATCTGTCCTCAATGGAGAACATTTTTCAATTACAAAGTACGTAAAAGAACATACAGGTCACAGGGAGATTGAAATGTAATGTCTTCACATAAGGATGAGAGAATTCAACTGAAAATTAAAAAAAATATATACACACAGTTTTATATAATTTATTCATCTTGACATACATGGTACAGTTTTATTATACAGTGGTAAGTGGCAAAATTGTCATGCCTAATGGCAGGAGAAAACATTTTTGTTCAAAATGTAGTTACAAAATATTTACTTGCACTAGGAGAGAACAGAAAGCTTGGAATGTAGTGAGATTGTGTTGTGCTTCTCTGCCATCAGGACTGCAGAGCTTTGATTGTGAAACAGATGAAATGGCAGTAATGAGACCATGAGGTAAAACACTAGCAAGTTGCCCAAATCAAATCTTGATAGCAGTGAGTATGCTGCCTTGTTGAAGTATGATTTGCTTTTGTCAAAACGTAGTGTCCTTCTATTTCGTTCAGTAAGAATCTAAACTTGTATTAACCCTCCAGACCCCAGCAGAATTCTACAACACTTTAGTGGATTCATAGACATCTTCAAAGTTTGGGGCTGATCACCGTTTTAAACAAACTGTGATTTCTTTTTAATGGTTAGTGTTGCCACTTTGTAATTGTAATATTGCAAGTACGTAATAAAAATGTGTTCCTTCAAAATTGACTACAACAACTAATAATGTTAACACCATCGTTTCTTAACGATGAAAGCAATGGCTTACTAGGCAAAAATGGGGGAAAAAAGTTATACCCATGTAGCTAAAGGCTGCATACTTAGCCTAAAAATAAAGCTACAATTTCATAAGCTTCTCTGTTTCTACGAAAGACTGTTGGTAAGACACGTTTTCCAAAAATGTTAAAATAATAACCAAAAGGAACACCAATGGCAATTGGCAAATACAAGTTTGTCTGACTTTGTTAAACGAGAAATCATTCTAGCTAACTGCTTTAGTTGATTCTTATTGGCTATTAACTGTCGCTATAAACTGATGCAATTTGGTGTCAAAGCCTGAAAAGTCATAGATACTGAAATAGAATTATGTTCACTTACTATATGTCCGTTATGGTACTTGTGATGGAACATGAACATTTTGATTAAAAAGCTAAAAATCTGATGATCTAAAATGTCATTTGTACCAAAGGTTTCTGTAGTTATTCTGCTTTCTGTCAGAATTCACTACAGGAAATTACAGCCATCCATGGTCATAACAGGAAAAACACATCATCTGGCAAAGGCCACTGTTGGGTCTAAAGGGTTAATAGGGGTTTGATAAGATTTTCAAATCTGAGTTCCAGATTTTTTTTCAATATTTTATGTTTCAGAAATGTGTTGATTCTACAGATCTCTAATTATATACTTTATAAACATTGCGTTTCATTTTTTTGATACAGTATTAAAACCATTGCAACTGTATTACTGATTAGTGTGGTTTTTCAAATTGAGGTCAATCTATACTGCACTGTACTGTTCCATTAGTCACAGAGGTTCTGTGCGGATTGATGTTTTTGTGCTTATAAATGCCAGTGGAAGTTGCGTTTAGCTAAATCATGGCAGTATGGAATTGCTTTTGCCAATTTTTTAATACAAAAGACCAGCTAAATCTAATGATGCAAATAGAAGACTGAAAATTAGAAATGGGCCAAAATTGTGTATTTATATGACTAAGCTATACTTTGGCTCTTTTCATCACACTTGCTTTATTTTGACCCTCTTCTAAGTAAAACTAGGCTTTTAACCAGATTATATCCAATCAAAGCTGCGAATAAACAGTTTGTTCTATCTGCTCCTATTCAGTTTTCTGTACACAGTAGGAGTGAAATGTGATGTGGAAGACAGAGCATGCATGCTTAAAACTAGGACTAGCAGCAAATTATTTCAAATTTTTATCATTTTTTTATGATTTTCTGCTTATTTATGTTTTTTTCCCAGAATAGAGTAACTTAAATGGTTAAATCATATTTGGGTCTTTCTAATTTGGTAACATAGGAAACCTATAGAAATACATCAACAGGAACTTTGGTATTTGAATGTCTACAGAGTCTGCTGAGAGAATATTAAAATAATTTAGTGTTGTAGATATACAGAATAAGTCAAAGTCCAAACAGAAATATGAGAATATAATAATATTCTTACGTACAAAGTTTCTTGAATGATATTAAAATATATTGTTTTCATTTTCATAAATGGTAATGAATGTGCATAGCCTAATTTTTTAGTTGATCTGATTTTCTAGCACAAACCAAGAACCAAAGTGAATGTGATGAAGTTTGCTGGCTTTTAACATTAGATTTCTGAACTAGGTTAATGAGGATGTAGTTAATAGCTAAGTGGACACTGTTGTGAATCTGTATCTTTTATGATCTTAAAGAAGCCTATAAGCAGTAACTAGGCTACAGTATTATGAATGAGCATGGGGGATCTTCTTGATGGCCATGAAACAACATTCATGCACTTTCACTGAACTTATTTAACAAGAACAACACAATTAACAGAAATTTACCAAGGATAAGGTGCAGTGCAATTTAAGCGATGCATGCAAGAACATTCTCTAAAGAATGAGGTTGAACAGTCCCAGTACTGATTCTTCAGTGTTTGTTGGTATTAAGTCTGCCAGTCCCTCACAGTGTAATGAGAAATGCATATATACAGTAAAACCATGCCTTGTGTTGTGGCCTGTTAAAGGGGAATTCCACCAAAAAAATCTGTGTTTAAATAGGCCACACTATTGGAAAGCCTTTTTCAGTCAGGGAATTGCTAGATATAGAAGTGTGCACTACACAGTTTTTAGCCTGAATTTACCCCTGATTTGCCCCTGTTAACAATTCAAAATCAACAGTGTGAAAATGAAATGAGTCAGTTGTTCCAGTCTAGCTCTAGAGTGACTGAAGGCCTGCCAGTATTTATTTTCAAAAGTTGTAAAAACCAAACATTTGTAAGCAGTTATATTCTATTACATGCATAATGTTCCATGTGTAATGATTTGATCTATCTGATGTCTGACTTGCAGTTACTAGTCACAAGTGAGCTGTTTGTCCTTATTTGTTACAAAAACAAAAATCCAGTCAGTTGTATTAACCTAGTAATTGGGTTAAGTCTATTTATATTAAAGTGGGATGACATAAGATCTCTTTGCAAGAAAGAAGGTCTTTGTGCCTGGGCTTGACGTCAGGAAAATAACACTTTGCCCTAAGAGTAGGTCTGGGGTATACGTGCTATTTTGGACCAAAAAGGATTAAAAATAGTACTGCATGCAAGATACTATGTAGGATTTTAGAGATGAAATAACTGAGGATGGAAACTAACAAAACATCACTCCTTTAGTCTTAGCATTCTGTTAATCCAAACACCCAGGAACCAAGCACCACAATGGATAGCAGTAAAGTCTAATGTTCTGCTCTGAATCTGAACTGTTCTGTTAGACCAGGAAATGGCAATATAGCCGAGCTAGCTATATAGCTGTGGATCAACAATAGCAACAATACATGATTACAGATTATGGTGTATATCTTGCATGTTGAAACAGTTTATGTGGCCAGTTTTGCATTGCCATTTATCTGCTATAGATTTTGTGTTCTTTTGTTTCTGTACTGTCTTCAGCAATGCATTTTGCTACATTCATAGAACGTATTTCTGATGTCATAAATGTGAACATGTAAACCTGTAAGATGTTAGTGGAATTTCCCTTTAAAGAGACATCATAGCAGTGTGAGTGTGCATACAAAGGTAAGTAGGCCCCTATTTGCAAGTACTGTTTCCATGCTACTTGTATGTAATATTTAATTCAAATATAAAAGTCACAATTGATCAGTTTATGAGTCAGGTTATTATGGGGAGTGGCAGTGAGGTTTAGTGAGCTTTAGTCAGTATTCAGCACTCTGCATTATTTTAATTTTTTTGGCCACCAGTGGTGATATGTAGCTTTTCAGTTGTAATTGTCAGTGAATTTAGGTGCTTGATTGTCAGATATTTAAAAATTATAGGCCTAATTTATAGAGATCGGTTTGGAACGTTTTGAAATAGATAGGCTTGCATTCTCTTTTAAGTAGCCTAATAGATCCGTTCTGTCAGATCAAATGAAAACTGTAACTGGGTAGCAATTTGTGAAGTTACCAAGAAACTGAAATTTGGCAATTACAAGATCAAAAGTGAACCTGGGTAAATTAGTCTATTAAATGTTTCCTTCTTACACATGATGATTATTACTGCAGCTATAAAAAACTGCAGTGTTGTGTACTTCACCATAATTTACTTATACAGCTATTTGTGGTTATTCAACTAAGAAGTAAAGCAGTTTGGTGTCTATATCTTACAGTTGTTTAGCACTTACTCGTCCAAGGATTGAATACAAGACAAGGTTACACTTCTTTGGACTAGAGAAGGTAAACAAGTGGTGATCATACCTTTTAGGAATTTCATTAACCGCTTACTAATGACTAAAAATACTTACAGTTTACAGAGCTTCCTACACACATCCTGAGAGCGGTGTAGGTCCACTTGTTTAGAGTGGGCTGTAGTGATCATACAATGAATCATGCACCGTTAATACCGTTACATTCTGAATTCTAAGTTGAGTAAACGCAGTCTTTAGTTTATGTCTTTGAAAAAGTGGAAGAAGTGAAAGTGTGGGTGCAGTTAAAAGTGCTGAATCCAGGCAAAGTGACTCTGCCATGAGTGTAGATGTCTCGGTCAGAACCCTGGTTCATCCTCTTCACCAAGTTCTTCTCATAGAGCAGTGGGTGGTAGGCACCCAGTGTGCAGGCTGCATCACTGAAGCGCTGGTAGTAGTGGCAGAGCTCGGTTTTGCGACGCGATGGCAAGAATTCATACACATGAACCACATCACAAAGTGACATCATCAGTACTGTCCCTGGAGTGAAACAGAAGATCTCTTTACAGGACTAGTGAGAGTAACCCCTTGGTTCTTAAAGCAACCCCTACATTTACACAAATTGATTTAAATTTAGATGTATGCAGACCCTTTATCTGTGAACCTCAATTTAGTGGGTTTAGATATAATTCCTCACATTAGCTGCGTTCCAAAGCCTCGGGCTGCCGCTGAGGTAGTGCGGGTCCTCAATAGGACTGTCTTATGAAGACTCCTCCTTAGTAGCCTACTGGTCACACAAATGGAACAGTCCTAACAAGGAGGTGTGGTGACATCACCAGAGCAGCGCGAAACTCGTGAGGGAACTGGAGAGAGAAAATGGAGGGTCGTCCTGATGTTGCAGAGTGAGGTGTGGCCCTGGGTTTAGAAGGGGAGGTGCTTAAATTGAATTTGTTCAACCATTTACAAAGTTCATCCCTGGGTCAGCACAACTGCATGATGCCCCCAGATCAAGATTGGATGATGTTCTTGGGACTACATAACATGCTAACAAACAGGCTGCAAACAGGCTAAAAGCTCAACTTCTATAACTTTGTCACTTCAGATGTATGAAAAAATGTTGGAAATTGTTCCAAGCTAAATTTTAACAGTATTAAAAGGGCATTAAATGAGTAATCAGGCTTACCTATAGGGTAGCCAGATTGCTTAACTACCTAGCATTGCAGTAGCTAACAGACATTAACTAACCAAACTAAATAAATAAAAAGTAAACTAGTCACATGTGGTGATGTCATAGCATGAATTTTGTGATTGGTTGAACAAATTCAATTCACGCGCCTCCCATATTGACCCAGGGCCACGGCTCACTCTGCAATATCAGGAGAAATCACTCCGAATGTAGGCAGCATTTCAAGGCTGTTTATGAGGGGTCAATTTGGAACAGACTTCTATGATATAGTGACCGAGAAATGCAGCGTAGGCATTGGAACGCAGCTACAGTCTTAATGTTTATAAATATATAATCATTTAATAAACTGTCAACATGTCAGCAATTTTATATAAATATGAAATGTTTCAAAGTAATCAAACCTCTTCACATGTTTGTCTTTTTATGTCAATGATATTTTAGTTGTTTGAGTAAAATTCAACATCACCTACCTAATAGGCCTGAAGATGGTGGGTTCTTTTGGATAGGCTCACCCATATTGTCTTGTACCCGTCTCCATAATTGCCACTCCACACTGGGATGTAGGATATAAAAAGGCTGTTGAGGGTGTAGCCGTCGGTAGCGCTGATATTGTTTAAATATTGGGTAATCTGTCTTGTTGTACCACTGAAACATAAAAGGTAAGATTCTGAGTGGAAAATAGTGGAGAATGCTACTAATAAAATTCACTACCCTGATATCATCTAAATATGTCATGGTGACAGACCATATGTAAGATTGTCTTAATAAAGTTAATGACCCAATGCTTCCTGTGTAGCGCTACTTTACGCAGAGAAATGTAATATTTATTTTTCACAGATTTTGAACTGTTCCTTCAAAACAATTTGAATCGCATAGCAAATAACATACATGTCAGTTAATTGTCATGGCCTTGGATACCAGAGAAGATTTCACAATATAGAATGAAAAATTGAAAACAAACTGCATGACAACAAGGATAGGGCTATTTTATGAGAATTGTATCATGCATTTAATGCTCATTATCTAGCAAGTATTTAACTAAAAATATTGCTGAAACTTAGAAGCACAGAATGTCAGTATCACAGTGTACTGGTATAAAGGGTTTTGCAGCAAGGCTATCGAGCTATGGACCCAGAAACACGCACATAGAGACCAGCACAGGTGCAAAGTACATGAGTACCTGTACAGAATTTGGTTAGCCTTCTTACTGGGGTACAAAGTGTGCCAAGATGTAAGACATAGGTGAAGCTGGAAATACTGCAGACCATCACATAAAACCAAACTGCAAGTAAAGGGTAAATCTGAACTTGAAGCTCCTTTTCCTTTACTGTTGTTTGTGTTTACATGTGACCATGCAAGCCAAAGAAACCAGCCTAGTTTCATGATTCTGTTGTGCACTGGGAAACGGATACAACTACTTGATCATGCTACAGATAATTTAGGCCTTGAAATTGTAAACGTACTGTCCTGTACCATACTGCATGGTGGAAAATGCCATAACTCTGTGCATGTCTTGAGGAGACCCTCCTGAAGGCCAGAGAGTAATCTGAATACTGGACACCTGCCACTGTTTACACACTTCCCACCCATGATTCCATGGAGAGAACTGTGCAGGAGGAAACTAAAATAAGAAAGGCAGCAGCAGACAAAAAGCAGATGTTCTGCAATGTTGTCTTTCCTTGGGCCAGCCAGTCACACTGAATGCAAGACAATGATAGCTCAGCCATCTGCTAACAAAAACGCTGTGTTTTAATGACTGTCTAAAACAGTGTGGTGATGCAAGAGACAAACACACAACGTCCTTCCCTACGTTATGCCGTCTACACACAAGGATGAGGAGCACAGCCATTATGGTAGTACAGAAAGACTTGTTAGGCTGCATAGGTTTAGATGATATTATTGACTGAATATGATTGAGAAGATGCTGCAGTCTGCTACTACCTCCTAATATGAACACATGCAGTTTGGACTATATCTTGGACATATCTATATCTATATCTTGGTCCAAAGCCTAGTGAAGGCTATGTGATTGCAGAAGGGGAAAAAAAAAACATGAAGCCAAAAAATGTTTCAGAGGTTGAAACTGAAAGTTCATGTCAAGCAGTTTTTTATATAATATCTGAACAACTCATAACTACTTATGTTACGTTCTTGTCAGAATTTCATCCAGAACGACTAGCTAGCTAAATATCATATCCTTCTGCAGCCTCTGCCGCAGCTACTGCTACATGCACATACTTGCTGCTGGTGAGGTATTCAGGTATTTTATGAAAGTGGCAGAAGCATGTAGCAGTAGTTACAATAAAGACATTGGGAATCTCCTGCAGCCTTCCAGGCCATGGCATTTAGATAACTAGCTCTACTGGAAGAAATTACTAAGAAGGAATCACCTGAAAGTACTACACTTGTTAGATCAAATATTCACTCTATGATTATGAATTTCTGATGGAAAAATGCCTTTTAGAAATACAGTAAAAATATAAACTGACATTGAGAATACTCTGAATTTATAACATAGTGGAAAGTTACACAGACAAGGAGAATGCCACGGTTTACCTCATTAAGGTCTGAAGAGTAAGGTGCAGGATCCCAGGCTACTAAAATCCCAGTACTGTATAAAGAACTGGAGAGGAAATGATGATCTTCTGATGCCATCACCTTAAAATGAATAAAACTGTCATTAGCTGTTATTCTGTATTGTTACGCTGTAGTGAATAGTTGTTTTTTTCCCTTAACTTTCTATGCATGTTTTGAAGGTTTATAAATACCTGGGAATTGATCAAGCGTACTGTAGTTTTAGAGCCCACATCTTTCTCAAAGCCAGCAGTGGGTGCAGCATTGAATCTTACGACTGCATCATGAGAATCTGGAAAAACAGTATTTTCAAAGACATTTGCATTTTATTGTGCTTAAGAATTATTAATTATAGTCTTGCTTAATATAATTATTTAAATACTTTTGGAACTATCAGTATCAGTCAAGCACCTGAAAAAGAGTAGAGCCACCGTATGCCTTCAGAACAGCTTTAATTCTTTTTGGAATAATGAATTTACTTAGCAGGACAGACTCCTTCCTTTAAAGGTGAAGTGTATTAGATTTAGTGGCATCTAGTGGTGAGGCTGCAGATTGCAAACAACCAAATACTCCTCCCTCACCCCTCCGTTTCCAAGCGTGTAATAGCACCTACAGTGGCTGTCAGGTTTTCTGATTTCGCCTGTCCCAATTTTGTTTTGCTTCATGTTTTCGCTTCTTTGTTGATGAGGTTTTCATTTCTGCTAATATATCCCACCAAAACTTACACACTGCACCTTTAGGAAGACCTCACATTTCTTGGGTTATGTGACTATGCAGGTCAAGCATCAGATCTAATGTCTTTCCAAGGTTGGCTTCTCATACCATCATGGATCCATGTTTAAAAGTTATCAGCAAGCATTGTGATTTGGGGACATTATTTGGTCTTTTCTGAATGCAAACCCTTCCGTGTTAAAAAATGTGAGAAAGGAATTGCCTGGGTTTCTTTATTATTTCTCTTTATTGAGCATCGGGAATTTTTATATATCAGTAAAGGTAATTGATAGAAAAAAGTATGTAAAACTTTATTGCTGAAACAAATGCTATCTGTAGTTGCTCATCAATGCTGTGCAGCAGTTAGACAAAGGTATTTTTATTTATGTCTGTGTTTAATAGTTTCATTACCTTTTTCTATTTTAAACCATTTCACTTCATGTATGTGAAGTTCTGCTTGAAAACCCTACTTCATTTCAGTAGCACTAAAGTCATTACTCTGACTTGGCCACAACATTTCTTCTGTTTGAGTAAGCAACCTCTGTAGTAGTCTTGATCATCATTGAGAACCTGCTGTAGACCTTTCTGATACAACTTGGAATTAATTAGCACCTCAATGATTGCCATTTAGGCCCTGAGGCAGCAAAGCAGCTCTGAGTGGTTATACTCTCTTTGACAAGCTTCACAGTTAATGTTTTTATGTTGATATGCAGTGTTTTGTTTTCTCTTAACATAACACGCTATACATTTACCAAAAGGTAGCATTTACCACATCCAGGTGGTCTTTTGTATTCAACAGACAGCAAGGTTTTGAATGAGGGGTTTCCTGTGTAGCAACGTCCCAAAAATATTGTTTTAAACTAATGTTATTAAGTGCAAGATCCTTAGCGTAGCCCCCCTTAAATAAAACATGCATATATGCTGCCTGCAATTCCATTTCTCATCATTACTCTTGCGGCTTCTGATTTGTTGCCAACGGACATTCTGACCTAAGCATAGCCAGGCAAGCCAATACCTGAGCTCAAATTCGACGCATTACTCAGATCGCTCATATCATGCCGCTGCCCCAGGCACAATTGAAATTCAGTCACTTCCGGCCTCATTAACGCTACTTTCACAGATGTACATAGTAAATGTCTCGCTGTCAGTGGTCTGAGGGTTTTATGACTCTTGCAGTGATTATTATAAGATGTATAGCCCTAGGGAATTCGCATATGGGCTGATGAAAAACCAAGTTCTCAGAAATCCTTTTGTAATCTTCCCATCTTTTGATAAGGCCCTTCAGAAACAGATTTCTGATCTGGGAGTAGCAGGTAATGAATTTTTTATGGCAGAGCATGTTAAATACTCAAAAATATGACTGGATTGACTGTGACACCTGACTCCAGTTATCTGCTTTTCTAGAAGCTGTTAAGCTAAATGTCCACATACTTATTCCATCAGTGGCCCTGATTACTTAAACCTTTTGTTCAATGTAAAGCATTGAGTCTGTTGTTTGATAATTAAGATTTCTTCGTCCATTATATTAGGGGAGGATTGTATCACATTTTAGCAGCCATTCATGCAGAAATCTTACTAATTCTAAAGAGTTAACCAGCTGTTAACTGTCTGTCCTCCTTACGCTGTCCTGTATAATCTTTGTGTTGGCCTTCAGTGCAAGCAGTTTTTTTAAAGGCACAACCAAGTTCAAGAAGTATGTTTTTGCTGCGCCTGGGTAACAGAGGTTCTACATATCTTTAGATTTTGTCCCCTCACTTCTATACTGATGACAAAAATGAAATCCCATGGTAGAAAGAGCATAGTTGAATTAAAGCTGTGCTGATCTTTAGGCTTTAAATTAGCAGGTTAATCATGGGGCTTGTCATATAATCCTTTATGATAAAGATACTGTTTTGTATTTAGGCTGTTTTAGTTTTGTGAATTTGACGTTTTGACCTTATGTTGAACTATTTTACAGTCTTAACTAGCCCATCTTTCAGAGCACTGTCTGAAACTATAATATATACATAAATGCAAGCTATAAAGTATAATATACATAATTAAAATTAATAATATGCACCAATTTCTTTTCCTAATCCGGAGTTTCGCAGAGAGCCTGCAGATGACACGACTGCACATGTTTTAAATGGACCAAGGTCTGAGGTCAGGGGTCGTTGAGGCAGCAGGGAGGCCCAGGAAAATCCAGCAAATGGTTTCATCTCTGGTGTTAATGTGGTGATTTGCACCATCTCTTTGAGTTGGCACAGGAGTTCAGGGCCACTCAGTTTATGACGTCTCGTTGCACCCTCTGATCCTGAAAGTTGCACCCCATATTTATTCATTGCCTAAAAGAGAGGAAATGATTATTAGACAGAGGAAGGGAAACTTCCAGAGAAAAAAAAATATTTTCAGTTCACATGATGCATGTCCTCTGATGAACTATCCTTCAGTGGAATCATCTCAGTGATACACAATTTATGCAACTGTTTAATCTCCTGAGGATTATATGAACGGATTATTTTAAGGAATGGAAATATCCTCATGGATACTTTAGAGACGCAAATGCAGCTTTGGCGATATCATAGTCTAATTTCAGTTTTATATCGGAACAGTACAGATCACAGATCACACATGCTTGTTTACAAAATAAAAAAGAAAGAAACTGGGTGATTTTTACACGCTGGTTAGACTGTGTGGTATTATGTGAACTTGACAAGTTATTAAAAAGAGAAAACAAATTACAGTCCTTTACCTACTGAAGTACAGCCAAACATACATTGGAAGGACATTCTTCTAGCATTCTAACATTCATCAGCAAACCTGGGGGGGTAACAGACCCTGTTTATACCTGGTCACTTCACGTGACTAGTATCTGGATTGTATCCTGGCAGAATTTTAGCCACATGTAAAATGCGTCTCTGGTTAGTCGGACTGAAATGTGATTGCTGTTTGGGACGGAATATGCAAACAATTACCAATTGTTTATCCACTCAGCCTCTTTGTCTGCGGTTTGTTTTGCAGTGGTGTCTGTTCATATTGCTTTAAGCATTTTGTTTCATTCGGTCCTCAACCACGTGCGTTCTGCATGATTATCTTGTTGCAGACACGGATCACGTGCCCAGTGAGGTACTGCATAGGGAGCAGTTTCAGTTGTCAAATGTGTCTTGGAGAGACGGATGCGTTTACACTGCTGTGACGTGTGGCTCTTAGGGGCCTTTAGACTTGCATTTTTATGTGGCTTGATGTTATCCAGATATATTCCTGGTACTCAAGACGCATGAAGTGACCTTTAGATACTGGATCCATCAAATACTTTCTACAAAGCAGTACACTGTGAAGCTATATCATCATGTAAAAATTTCACCACAATTGATTTGCCAAGTCATAGGAATATCTTCGGAATCCGAATCCGAAAATTTTCAACAGACTAATACACCTTTGGAATTTTTACAAAATGTATTATAATTAGACAAAAAAGCTGTGCATTTATAATGATTTCAATGCCATTGTAATTTAATCTAATAAATGAAAGATTTAAATGAGAGATGCTTTAAATTAGGCATGAAATTACCACAAAGTCAGGAATTTCCTATGTTTGAATTAAAAACGACTGATGAATGAGTAGTTATATTTTTACATGATTGTTTCTTTATTTGTGATGGATATACTTTCAGACATGTAGCATCTATATCACACAGTTTAGCCCATAGCAACTGTCTTACTAAGTAAGTATGTAGTTTCTTAGTAATTGGCTGTAGAAATGTAGAAATTGTAGCTGAGACTGTTAGAGGCAAGACTGAGTCAAGACCAAGACCAGAATGAGACATTTTCAGAGTAATATTATCATCTGGTCTTTGTCCAACTCTGCATACTAATTTTTCTGAACAAATCATGGCAACATTAATCAGCCTTAATGTTAGGCTATTAAATAAAACATAATTGAATGGAAAATGAATGAGAGCAGCAGTGATGTTTTTTTCCCGTTAGCCAATTTGTTTACAGATTTTATTTTTAACATTTGTAGAACGGACAGTTTTAGAGTGTATTGTTGATAGAGGGGCTGCTGTTATGGCAAATTTTCAACACAGCGATGAGTAGGAGAGGGGTTTGAGTAGCATATATTCAAAACTTCATATTTTTGTTTAATATTTAAATACTGTGGTATTTTAATAAAAATATTAATATTTTAATCATTAAGAGATCCATAATTATATGCATAAAGTTGATTAACAAAGTGTATTAATCCTCTCACTAAGGATAGGCTTTGCTATGTGTAAGTTAGGGGATTTTGGCATTGGAGAGTCCCTGAAATTCAGAAGCATCTAGAAGCCAGTGTACATTGTTGTAAGGGCAAGCTGACCCCCAAAGAGTGAGGTAAGCTGATAAGGAACCAGTCAAAGTCAGTTTTGGAGCCAGTTTAATAAAGCAAGAGTTAATTGATAGCCTTGAGAGGATGGGGCGGCGTGGTACAGCCAAGCATGGAAAGTTTAAAAAAAAAAACAATGTCAGGTGCGGTCGGAAATAAGGGTTTCCAAATAAAGTGTAGAATCACAAAATAATGGGAATCAGAATGATATAGGACAATGTGAGAGGGAGGGGGCGATTACTTCATCGCCCCCAAACACGATATAAAAAAAGGATGTTTCTATGATGTATTTTGCATTTGGTTGTCCGGAAGCCATCTTGCCACCTGAAGCTCAATAAAGAAGAAAGCCTTTTCCTTCCTTCCAAAAGAACTCAGTGGCTGAAGTCTTTTATTCAACTTTCTTTTATTTTTGACTGAACTTTATTTTATTTTGCGTTTATGACGAGAACAAGTGATTAGATTTATTGAAGAACTGAAACATAGTTATAGAACAGTTTAGTGTTTAATCATCCGTATGTTGGGGTTTTGAGTGAGCAGGAATTCGCACTTAGTCCCGACAATACATAAAAAGTATAGGCCTGTATCTGTGTATAGGTTTAAACTGACCAACCTTGGCTAACTTGCAGGACATGTATTACTGAATATAAAATGTCAAACAGCACAAAATAGGCTCGTATTACAATATGACTGACATACAGATGGTCTAAGTTTTTTGTGTAAAATCTTTAACTATTGCTTTTGAAAAGACGACTTTCTTTTTGTCTTGCTGCCCCAAACTCTCCTCACCTGATAGTTCTGTACCACCTTCCTCAGTCGTTTTCCAAGCATAGTGCTGGACATTTCATCATCCCATATCTCTCCTAGAGCTCCATGAGGTCCAAAGAACTCTGCATCTCCTTTCAGACCGCCTGCATCTGCTCTTCTTCTGCCTCCAAGGATAGTCTCAAGGGCACGTCTTAAGGGTCTGCCCAAGAGCCAGGACAGAAGCCCATGTGGCTCCCTGTCTCTGTTTCTGAAGGGGTGGTCCTTGCGGCTTCCCTCCATAGCGTATGTGGAGGATGACAGGACAGGGATAGGCTTTTGAGGGTCACCCGGAATGACTCCTGGGAGCTTTTGAGGGTCCACGTACATGGTTTTAGCTCCTACTCCCCTCAGGACCTGTAATTGATCAGTGAACATGGATGATTCTTAGTTACACAGATTGCATAGAATGCATTCTTATGACTTTTTTATAAGTAGTTACATAGTTTGCTTTTTGTCTTTTGTAATTATTCTGAAATAAAAGCATCTGTGAATGTAATCTGCATGTACATTAATTTATAAGAGGTTAAGGACCTTCCTGTACCTTTACAATGGAGTGTGTCCGAGGTTGTGCTCGAGTTCTTGCCCTCACCCCAAAGATAGCATCAGTAACAGGTACGCTGTTTTCAGCACACAGTGTATACAACACAGCCATGGTCATGCAAAATAATGCCATGCACAAAGCTCCTCGACGAGCTCGACGCCGTAACCGCCAAAGCAGGCTTACACGATCCATTGCAGCGCCTGGGATCTGGGAAAGACAGGGATAGTCAGCAAGTGAATTTGTTTCTGGGAAAATGGTGTTGAGTGATAAAGTTTGAGGGCAAAATCAAGGTAAAAGTGGAATGTCCAAAAAAAAGCTGGTTAAAAGGATTTTGGTTTTATTTTAGAACAGCTTTGTAAGTGAAATTAGGTCTTCAGCTCTTGATCCTGGGAGGACGACCAGAGACTGCAATCATTTAATAAAGAAAATTGCAACAGATTAAATAAGTGGACTCAGGAGGATGGACAGTAATGCTAAGTTGTAGCATGACCCAGATTGAATTGGAGCATTCAGCTCAGAGTTAAGAGATTTAGGATGTAGGATACTTCCAACACATAAGAGAGATGGATTTCTCTTGCAATTACACTATACTCTTATATAATAAAGATGTCAAAAAGAGTTCTTTGCACAGTGCCCTAGAACAGCCACTTTTGGTTCAATAAGAGAACCTTTCAGTGAATGGATCTCTAAAGAACCATATTTGTAAATGAGATGTATGAGCAAGAAAAGACCTTTTTAAAGTTGAAAGAACCTCCACATAATGTAAAGTTTCTAGGAAGAACCCATAAACTGGTAAATAACCTTTATATTATGTGAAGGCTGTTTAAGCTATTAAAAAGTTGACAATCTCTATTCAGGCATGGTTATTTAGGGAACCAAAAGTGGTTCTTCTATGGCATCGTTCAGTAAACCCTTTGTAGCACCAAAGAGTGTATGTATATGTCTATAGAAGTGTGCAGACAACGGTCCGTCCAGTGTTTCTTCAGAAAGCAAGGGTATTTAATAGGGAGTTACCTTAGAACAAACTTGCAAGAACACAAGAACTGAGAAGGCACATGAAGTTTGAGATGTGCACTGTACTTGATGTTACACAATACTCTGAGCTTAAAAGCAACACAATAATAACTAAATTGAATGTGATGCGACTGCTCCAACACAAATGTGGCATTTTTCATTGCCATAATAAAGCCAAAGTTTGTTATTTCATAAATAAATCCTCTTCATCAGCTATGAGCATTTTTGTTTAAATGTTAAAGGAACTCTTTACCTAAAAGTAAGAAGCAGCTGAGCTATGCCTTGTCACTACACCGGAGGTGTAGCACTAACAAAATGGTAGTGCCCTTATATCTGTGGTGCATAACCTAACTTCTGTATGAGGTTTGGATGGTGTGTGTAATATTCCTGTTATATTGGTGCATTTAATTTGTACGCATTATGAAATGGTTGTAAGCGTAGGAAAATGTACACCCCTACATTTAAAGATAAACAGATCAAGGGCTAGACTAGTCTGTGTAAGTAGTATAGGGTTACACTGTGTATCTGTCACGCAAACATCAATAACTACAAACAGCTGTCAATAAGGGTTCAAGTTCAAACATATCTGACTCAATTGTTTTCCTCATTATAAAGCCCTTTATTAGATTAGTTGGATGTGATAATAATAATAATAATAATAATAATAATAATAACAACAATGCAGTAGAACAGGACAACAGATTCAAAGTGATAAAGTTTGAGCTTCATTGCACATGCAGTGTGAATGTGTTCAAAACATGGTCAGCCAGGTCAGCATGTAGTTTTATTTTGAGGCATGTTACAAGCCTTTTCAGTTCATTCACATTTGATTCCTCTGAGGTTCTATTCTCTTGCACTTAGGATCCCAAAAAGCATTAAACTAGTTCACTTTTATTGGAAAATTCATACATAAAAGCAGTTACAGTTTCATCAGGTTTGTCTTTGAACTGATGATGATGATGATGACGGTTACTCTTTACAGTGAATGACCTTTGGGAGTCTTGGGACTGTTTTGGGAAGTGTTTGTCTTGGGCTTTTTATGTAAGCTAACAATAAATCGTATTTGATTATTAATACTAATTATTGCATTTAATTAATAAAATCTAAATTATGTAAAAAAAAATGTAATTCATCAAAATGTGTTTTTCCTGATAGCAATGATATGGAAACAGGAGACAAAAGTTGATTGAAATTGAACAGGAATATAACAAGATCACAAACAAAGATTATGTTATCTGGACAATGCAGGTGAAGTCTTAGGTGACTTGAAAAACAAAGGTTGTGATCATTTCAGAGGTTGACTGAATAGCCTACATTCTTATTCAAGCAAAAGTATTACTTCCATGAAATAATGGCTCAAGTAAAAGAAATAACTATTAGTGAGTACCAGCTCAGCTGCAACAAAACGTCTTAGTACAAATGTCAATGGTGTGACCAATCACAAAGCAGGCCAGCTGCTGTCATAATACAGTGAAATCAACAAAAGAATTCATAATGGAGTGTTAATGACTGAAATGTAACTGAGTAACTCACAAATACAGAAGAAGTAAAAAGGTCTATGGTTTGAAAATACAAAATCAAAACAAGTGCATGAAACCTAATGTAACTAGTTACAGTTCATCCACACTTATTAATACTTATTAATGTATTTCCTGAGTTGAAAGTAGTTCCTATTATTTCACATCTCTCTCTGTAGGTGTTTTTCTTCAAGTTGCGTTAAATGATCTGAACAAACAAACAACTAATTTGATCAGCACTGCAGCATCTGAAATGTGCAAGATCTAACCCTCGGTTCCTGTGACTGTCAGTGGACACATTAATGGGTGCACAGAGAACATATTGATGTTACTGAACAAAGTTGGCTATGGTTCTGCTGTATATCATCAATGTGCTGTAGAAACCTGTGTGTACTGCTAAACATCCCCCTTCAACATTTCATGAGAAAACTTTTATTTATAAAAGAAAAACTGTTTTATTTGTTTACTGTCATATGGAGCTACGAATCTGCATTATATGCTGTTTTAAACCCTTTCATTGATTTTAGGAACCTCAGTCATACATCACTGCATTGATGGTGGATGACAGATTACAAACGACATACAAACTAAAAGCTGATTCAGGGTTTCTAGAGTGCACTGATCATATGAATCAGTTTGCTGGAATACTGTACAAGCATGTTTCCCTAATTTATATCAGCTTTATGTTAGAAATATCCTATGACATGCTTTGCAAACATGCATGTGGGTCATCATGTTAGTCATGTTAGTCACAGCACGGTGAATCACAAAAAGAGCAGATACATTACAGGCTATTCCACCTACATTAAAACCTATTATAGTTATATTACAGTCTATTCTAATTACATTATAAATAGGGGAGTAAAAGTAACACATTTTCAGGTTCTTGATTTCTTCAGTGTTTTATGGGTTAAAATGTCCCGATTCTACAGAGCTCCAATCACATATAACACAGATTGGTTTGGCTCAGAACAATACAATTTTATTTCGAAATGAAAGACTGCCAAGTAGCATGTCCTCATGCAAAACAGTGATCTTAATACAGTGAAACCGAGCTGTAAACAACATGAAAAACCTGAAGTGCCTTATACATATTACATTTTTGTACAAAGGCCTGGACATGGTCAGTTCAATAATTTGCTTAAATTTGCATAGTGGCCTAGAAATCATCATTTTACTTCTCATAACTTTTCTTTGTGTTAAATTTTTCAAACTTCTAAAACTTTCTGTAGGATTAAATGGAAATGAAAATAATGTATGGTGCTGTGTCAACTATCGTGGTTTCCACGGATGGCAAATTAGAGACCCTCAGAGGAGAGTGAGGGGGCACATCAACGATGCAAATTTAAATCGACAGTGTTTCGATTTTTGAAATTATCTTGATTATAATTACCGTTCTGGCTCTCAGGACTTATACAACACATAAAACACTAGCACTGGAGAGATGGTTTGAGTGGATCCATGCGATGTGGATGCTCAGAGGACCGCAGGCCTGTCTTACAGTCAGAATAAGGAGCGTAATGGACCGAGATTTGCTCTCAGCCCTCTGAATGAGTCAGTGTTACACCGGCCTAATGCCGCATTCTGCCTCTAATCCATCAGTGCACGTTTGTGGATGAACCGTCAGATGAATTTGTTGCAGCTTCAGAATTTGCATCAGTGACAAAAACGAGCCTGCCGCATATGAAATTCAATAATCTCATTGTTTTTGAATGAGAAACGCATCATTGTCTACTTTATGATACCAGTAACCGCAGTGAGAGATGCAAATATGATCTACCTGTGCCTAAACAGGAAAAACGACAGTCCGAAAAGGATGTAAAATGTGTCGAAGCATGTGACACGCATTGTTCAGCCGTAGGGAAATGCAGCAAATTCTGTGTGCATGCGGAGCTGTGCTGATGATAAGACTGCTCTTACCTTGTATCCCATCTTCTTCTGACGTCGTTTTCTCCAAGATGAGCTACTTTAGTCCCATCACCGTTGTTTATGTTTTTGTCTCCATACAGACCTCCCGCTTACTGATTTTTAAAAATATATTGGCTGGTCCAGTGGGTGTTATTAGAATAGAAAGACCCATTCATTTACTGAGTAGAGTGCAAGTCGTGATATTCGTGCGCCGTTAATAATAAAAAAAAGAAAACGTGACGAGTTTACGTGCTGATTTTCCTCGCGAAGTGATGTTTTCCCTTATCTTACGGTCATTATCTGCTTATTATGCTGCGTGGTGGAAATCCGCCATATTTATTTACCTCTCATCCGTCTGCGTTTGCTGATTGGCAGACTGAAAGAGAGCAAACACAAGATTGCGGGCGGCTGTCTTAATCCTGCAGGATGGTGTCTCTCAGCGTTGAGGTGGTCTGCTCTGTAGGAATCCCCTCTTTTACCTGGAGCGGGTAGAAATCTGAGGAAAAAGCCACCCAGGATGGAAGGATTTTGCTCTCGACACAGAGCTGGCTGTACTCTGTCAAAGATGGGCTGAAATTTATTTTAGGATTAATTAGACACGTTAAATCATTCGTGTTCTTAAACGAACGTAACTGCATTTTGTCCATGCAGTGTGCTGCTATGAACTGAATCACATTTATTTAAGGACATTCTTTTACTGCACCGCAGTGCGGATTAGTTCGCTGTATTTTGTTTCAGATAAATACGCGGCGGTAACGTTACTTAAAATATCACTCTTACGGCAACAGCTCTCTGAATAAAGACACAGAGCTGGGGGAGCTAATGCTACATACGCCATCATCCTCTTCATGCCTTGGTAGCCGTTTCTATTTAAACATCTACAGAAATATAAATTCGCTAATTGTTACTAACATATAAAAAATGGTAAAATTTAAGAAATGGCTTGTTCTCGGCTACCAGGTCCGGAACCAGTGTATTTATCTAGACATGACTGCGGTTTGTAGGCAGCTGGTTCCATAGTGTAGCGGTTATCACGTCTGCTTTACACGCAGAAGGTCCTGGGTTCGAGCCCCAGTGGAACCAGATGTTTTTCACTCGATATTTTACTGTGTTTTAAAATGAAATTGTGTTCGCTACAAACTTATGTGCACTTGTAATTATGTTTAATACATGTGCATAGTAATTTATATCAGCTCCAGGAGAAATATGCTTTCCATTGTTCTCTTCCTGTGTCATCTCTCCACTCTTGTACCTTTGTCTTGGGCTGGCAAAGAGGGAATTATTATTATTGTTATTATTTATTATTATTATTAATAATAAAGTAAAGCTTGTTTAATTACATATAATAATGCTAGAGGGTTAATTAACAGTAAGACAAGAAAATGATTTTTCCACTGTGGTCAAATTTCAGTGCTTGTAGTGAAGGGATGTAGGTTATTTCCCATAATCAATTTACAATTTTTTAATGTAGAATATTTTTCTTAAGAATGTATTTCTAGGAAATATAGTTCTTTGGCTTGTGACATGTTCCTTGAGAAGTGCACTATGACATGAGGTAAGGACTTGTTTATGCCCATCTCCAGTCTATCCTACCAGACATGGTGGCAGCCTGTGGTTCAGGAGCTGGAACTGGGTATTTCTGTCATCGTATAACTGGGTGACAGATGACCATTTGGAAGGTCTCTGGCCTGACTGAGAGCGACGCTTGCTGACGTTATTATGACGTAGATGAGCATGAGGGACAGTATCTTTGTTGACTTAATCTCACCAGTGACACTGTTAGTTTTGAGCCCATCTAAAAGTAAAAGTAACACATTCTCAGGTTCTTTCTTTCTTTCTTTTCAGTGTTTTATCGGTTAAAATGTCCCGATTCTACAGAGCTCCGATCACATATAACACAGATTGGTTTGACTCAGAACAATACAAATTTAATTTCAAAATGAAAGACTGCCAAGTAGCATGTCCTCATGCAAAACAGTGATTTTAATACAGTGAAACCGAGCTGTAAACAACATGAAAAACCTGAAGTGCCTTATACATATTACATTTTTGTACAAAGGCCTGGACATGGTCAGTTCAATAATTTGCTTAAATTTGCATAGTGGCCTAGAAATCATCATTTTAACTCTCAGAACTTTTCTGTTTTAAATTTTTCAAACTTCTAAAACTTTCTGTAGGATTAAATGGAAATGAAAATAATATATGGTGCTGTGTCAACTATCGTGGTTTCTACAAATGGCAAATTAGAGACCCTCAGAAGAGAGTGAGGGGGCACATCAACGATACAGATTTAGGAAAGGTCTCGCAACATTTTCACAAAACCAAATATATGAAAAAGGCATAAAGCTGAGAAAATGTATTTGAGGAGGTTTTATTGCCTCTAATATGGTTGCAGTCAAACTGCACATGATAACTGATAACGTGGTTAAATTGATTAACTGTGGTGTTTTATTCTTTTGGTTATCTCGTATATAAAAAAGACAATAAGCAACGAAACGTGTTAAAAAGTGGAGATGCCGGGGATTGAACCCGGGACCTCATACATGCGAAGCATGCGCTCTACCACTGAGCTACATCCCCACGTGATGAAGGAAGTCTCGGCGGGTGACAATTTATTTTGTTCTGGTCTGAGAGGTCTTTTGTTGAAGATGCATTTTTTTATCTGTTAATATATTGTTTTAGTAGTAAATTGTGCTTAATAGATAGTACACTTTACAGAGAAACGCTTAAACATAAAGCTTAAATTGGCTTATTTGTTTTGCTTTTATAGCCATGAAACACAAACACACTACTGAGGACTAAAACCCTGCTGAGGTCTATTCAAAACTATTACATAACTCTAAATGAAAATGGAGGTAGAGATAGATTTCAGCAGCATCATCACATTTTTTTGTATTGTGAAAGCATACAAACACTGTATTGATCCCCCTTGGTCCTATTGATTAACCCTGGTCCTATTTATTCATCGTGAGGTTCTGATCTCTGTGTGAACAGTTTTACTTGTTCACACTGGGATAATTGTGTGATAACTGAGTTCAGGCTCGGATTCAGATTTGCGTGCCTGTGCTAAATGAGGACAGTGTGTAACCTGTCGCTGTTATCGGAACAAAAGCCTCGTAACTTTACTGGACAAGGAAAAACAATCTTAACTTTTAATGGATGTAAACGGATAAGAAAAAATACCAAGTAACTTTGGGCCATTTCTGTTGGTCAGTTCATCATGAAATGTTGACACATAAAGGCAACTGGCCTTTTCAAACAGTGTCAAAAAAATTAAAACGGCAAAAATGGAGATACCATGTGTTGTACTGTCAATAACGCTGTGCTATTCTGTTTGCACGTTTTTCGTTTTGTTTCTTTATTTGGTTTTGTTGAGTTTTGGGAGACGAGTTTTTCTTTTGATTGTTGATTAAATGGTTTAAAATATTTGGCTCATTTAATCACTTTTAGTATCTAAGTCATTGAGAAAAAACTAACATTTAGTCCTCCTCGGTTTAGACAGTAGACTTTCGGGAAAAATTTGACAGGCACTGTAATGAAATTTCACACCAAAGATGCACATTTGGTGTAATTTTCAGTCAGGCAGCACTGCAATCAAATAACCGGGTAGATGAGCCTGTGAAGTACAGCTTGGTTTACACAGTAGTCGAATGAAAAATGAATAATTTTATGTTTTTGCTGTCTTTTTGAATTTAGTTTTCATGTCGGTCAGTGTCGTCGTCCACAAACCATTGTAAAGGGTCGATTTGGCGCGGTAAGCAAGCTGCGATGGCCGAGTGGTTAAGGCGTTGGACTTGAAATCCAATGGGGTCTCCCCGCGCAGGTTCGAACCCTGCTCGCAGCGCTGCGGCAAGACTGCCTTTTATGCTGATTGTTTCAACATCACTGTCTTCTCGTCAAATCATAAGTGAGTTTAAATAGTCTGGTACTGCATGATACATTCAGATGTAATTAAAATATTCCACACTAGCGCCATTCTACATTTCTGCTTTGTCACAGCTTCGGACGCCGCTTAAACAAGCTGGCATTTACAGTAAAGCGCTCAGTTACTGTGAGAACAATGACAGCGCGATACATCAGTAACCTTATAAAGACTGAACCACAGAAACTAATACTGATATTCTGTACAGTCGCAGCTTTGCACGTGTACCTTCTCGCCATGTGGGGGCACTAGTGGGATTTTTATTAGAATTAAATCTCTCTACTGTGTATCCCTGTAGACTAATAAAACCAGATTTTTTTCATCAGTTTCTTACTGCAATGAAAGCAGCCATTAAGCTGCTCTCTCATTTTAACTACATTTGAGCTTTAATGTTTGCAGACCTTTATTTTTGAAGGTCTGAGCTTTGGAAAAAATAATTACAGAAAGCGAATACAATGCAAACCAAATTGCAAAAAGATGTAATTCAGTTTATGCTTTCTTTATACTCAACAAACTGGGTCAACGGTTAATGTAAAATTACAGAGTGTACCTTTAGTGCTTGATAATGAACTACAAACTCCAGTGATAGTTGAGTCTAAGGACACTCTTCTTTGTTGGTCTTTGTTGGAAACACTATTAATGTAAGCGGTATGAGCAAAATTGTCTTTTTCCTTTTTTCACAAAGGCCCCCAAAATTTAATTATGTACTGTGTATACAGAACAAATAAACAAAATCTAGACTACACACATTGTAAATATACAAGACTATGCAGTGCAATACTAACTTACACTACAAAAAAAAAACAAAAAAAAAACAGCACAACTAGGCTCAAGGCCCTACAACGGTAAATACACATGAGACAACATAATAACGTTTTGGACGTTAATAATAAATGTATAAAAATATAAGTTCCTAGAAAGTGCAAAGAGTTCTGAGTAGACAGAGGAGGAGTCCTGAGTAACTGTGTGTAAATTATCTGTAACCTGTAATAGCAAGATGAGACCTGTAGGGGCCACTGTGTGCATGCACAGCCTGCTGTCATGTTTGTCACTGCAGTGACAATGCACTACAATGTTGTTAAATCTTTCTTTCATTTGTACATGCGTATTGGTAGTAACATCCTGTGTGTTGTAACAGAGTAAATAATTAAATATTATAACTATACTTATTATTATTATTACTAGTGGAAGATACAAAAGCTTGTTACGAAAGCTTATACATGTCAGAATTATTTTAGGTTTTGGGCTAAACTTAGCCCATCAGATGCTATAGCTAAAAGTGCTACGCAAACGGCACTACATGTTGTTTAAAAGGGCCAGTAATAATATACAGTCAAATATAAAGCACACTTCTTTTGTTGTGTATCTTTTTAAGAGGGTGTAAATTAGATGCACCAGCATTAAACAGTGAGCTAAACAGTTTGTAGCACACTGACTCCTTTTCCGATGATATGACAAAGCAGCCTTGGTACGTTGTTCCATTTTGCATTATGCTAATACTTCATAAGACAGTGCTACCAAGGGCCCACCATTCCTTTCTTGGCTGTAACAAGAGTGTAGATATAGAGGGGCCTGGGGAGGGGAGATTTTTAATGACTTAGCTACAGTGAAGCAGGCTAGCTGGTGGTTGTCATCCTTACCATAGAGAGGTCTCTAGGACATAATGATGGTAGGGTTACCATCTCAGCCCTAAAAAATTCCCTGACACTCGATCGGTGGCTTAATGTTTTATTAAATTCAGGTATACAAGTAGCAATGCTCACAATGCAATATGTACATAGGTGTCAGTTCAGCTACAGTACCTAATGTAGTCAGTTATCGCGTTGGAGTGCTGCCTAGCACCTAAACATGACACCAACAGTGCACTTTTCCCAAACAATTGTCTCTAAGTTGAGGTTGATTTGAACTAATCAAATTCATTCTCTGTAAACAAATAGTTTGACTGGATAAAAAGAAGCAGCTTAAACTTCATAAGAAATACTAACATATCGTTGCTGCCCAAAGAAACATGCTTTTCTCCAAAATAGTAAACGCTCTTAACTTTTAATGTAAGTTAATGTAAAGAAGTTTATTCTAGGTGATTTTGGAACATTTCTACTGGTTCACTCATTATGAAATTTGTAAGGGGCAGCTGCCATGTTTTAATGATGTAAAAAAAAAAAAAAAATTAAAAGACGTGTTTTTTTCGGACAGTGACAATATGAAAATGCTTGGGTTCTTGGACATCTTGTGTCAAGGAATGTGTTTTTTTTTTTTGCTGGACAGGCAGCCAAAAACCTGGACAATCCAGGGAAATCATGGACAAGTGGCAGCCCTAAATGCTTGCCAGCAGACTCCCTCAACCTGTAACCAGGCTCCCTGAAATGAAATTTTGACCACGTCACTGGCATATATACCCCATTGTTTGTGCTCACTCTTTGCAAAGTCTTGACGTTTGTCTGTCCATTGTCTGTGCCATGTTCTTTGCTTGTAGTTATGCATGTTTCACTGTTTTGAACCCTGCCCTTTGTTTTCTGATCATAGATCCTCATTGTATTTCCCTGCCTGTCTGTGTGCTGACCTCTGTCTGCCTTGACTACGAGTATCAGAAGGCCCCGAATAAAACTCTGTATAAATAGTAAGTACTCTGCACATGCATCCTTCCAACTCCTCTTTGCTATGGACTAGCAGTGAAAAACATGGATGATTGCTAAAATGACAGACAGGATGACAGGAAGTCATGTTAATAACAAACGCTGCCTTTATTTTCATACCAGGAGTGGAGGGCCCAGAGGGTGACAGAGAGAGAGAGAGAGCGAGTGAGAGAGAGAAATGACTGCATTCAGCTCGGCCCCACCTCCCTCACCCCTCCTCTCTTTCTTCCTTCCTCGCTCTCAGTGTGTGTGGAGTTGAGCGCTGAAGTGAGGAGGGAGCAGCGTAGCAGGTGCAGGAATCAAAAACTGTCACTGAAGAGAGAAAGAGGGTGGAGACTGATGTAAAATCAGCGGAGGAAAAGATACATACATCACAGAGGGAGAGAGAGCAATAAACACAAGGGAGGAAGCACTGAGAGAGAGAGTAAGAGTGAGGACACAGAGAGAAAGAGAGACACTGATTGTGGGGAAATTATTCAGAGACAGAGTGGCACAGAGAAAAGAGAGAGAGAGAGAGACAGGCACAAGGCAGTGAGGGAGAAAGAGAGGGATTGTTAGGGAAACAGTTGGAGACTTGCATTTATAGAGAGAGCGAGAGAGGAGAACAAAGAGCTGGAAGAGTGCAAGCATGCTGAGGAGGAAGAGGAGCGTATCCTTCGGAGGATTTGGATGGTAGGTGTCTCACATGGAGCAGGATCAGCTGCCAGTTGTGTGCTAGCCAGAGTGTGTGCCATATGTATGTGCCAGATGCTGTGTGTGTGTGAGAGAGAGAGTGTGTACATGATTTGAATAAGAGTTTTTTATTGCCGTGTGAAAGCATGTATGTGTATATCACCAATGATATATTGTTACTCTCTTAATCTCACGGCATATTTTTCAGCCATTAATCTTAAGACTTATTTTTCAATTAATTATTCATGAGCCTATATGTAAGTTGTGTAAGTCATGAGAGTGAGGAATCGAAGTGTCGGCCCACAAACAGACCCTTAGACTTAAAGGGGTTAACTAAAAATATACAGGTATCTCTGTCTTCAAGAAGTAAATAAAGGTCCATCTTAGTGCCTTCAGAGTAGAGGTGGGCAATGTGGCAAAAAATATAACAAAATGTTACTTCAAGACATTTTCATGACACACGACAAGTATACAATCTTCATTTTATTCTGGGGTTTGATAAGAATAGAGAAAAAATAAAACATGAAGTTGCTCAGTGTTCTTTAAAGCTACACTATGTTAGATTTGGGGATTTGGAGACCTCTCTGGCAGAAATGTGTAATTGCAAGTAATGGGCAGAAGAACATTTTGTATCAGGATTTTGCTTTAGGCAAGTGGATAAACCTGGTGACTGTGAGTGCGTTTAAAGAGAACTCGGTCAAAACTTGGTGAAGGATGTGTTTCCTGAGGATGTCAGTGAATCCATCGGTATAATGTTGATTTTGCATTTGAGACCTAAACATTGAGCCGGACCTTCTTTTTGAGCTTGTGCATATGACGTTACTACATAAAGATGTATGATGGTGTCTGAAAAACTCTCTGACCCAGAAGCTCTTTTAAATTTTATTAAAATAAATATTATTTCAGGCTGTACAGGGAGACTCACAGCAGTGCACACACATCATATATTAGCATGTTTTTTTTTCTCCTGACTCAATAATGCTACTTCTTTTAATTGAAAAAAAAATCTTACAAAGTGGTGCATTAAATACAGACGATATCCACGGTATGCTCAGAAAACTGTATTGGGACAAATTATCACAATAACAATAAATATCATAGTTTTGACCAACCCTAATTTGGAGTTTTAATAAGCAAATATTATGAAGGCTATAGCATTGATTATCTATGGATAAAAGCACAGAGAAACAGTGACCTAAAAAAATAAAGTGTCCACTGATTGTTTGAGTGATGATTCTGTAGACTTGTAGAAGGCCCTCCTTTAAGCCACAGTCAGGCCAAATCAGCTGTGTTAAATACCTTTGAGGCATGTTTCTTTGTACTAGCTGTTTGAGAATGTATCTCAGCAGAGATCAGTACAGCTTCTTCCATTCTGTTTAACCCATTCATGTCCAACAGCTACATTGAGTGTGTTGCTTAAAAAAGAAACAGAACTTGTTCTGGTTGGTCTAAAGTGATGAAATTTTGTATTTCAAAGAGTAGAGAAAACTTACATGTATTTTCCTACTTTTATTCACAATCAAATGAAGATTTTCTATTGTTTTGTTCAAAAGCAGAAGTTCCATATGACAAGACAGTATAATAGATGTGACAAGTGATAAAAACTCTTTCTTCACATTTGTAGTCACACAAGCTTGGAGAACAAATGGACCAAAATTCAGAGAGGCATTCTGGCCTAGAAGTCAGCTTTAATGTTATTTGTTGTGATATGCATTATTCTGTAGCGCAGAATTGCATACCTCAGCCTCAGCAGTGACAGCATTCACGACTTTATATTGTTTTCACGTTTTCATTCATCCATGTTCTCTCACCCCGCATGCATTACACAAGCACTTCGTGCAATCATTGGGAGTCACTGTGGGGTCAGCCAATCCTGACTGCTAGCCTAGCCAGTGATCTATAGGCAAACTTTAATAGACACAGCCAAGCATGCATTAGTGTAACTCTGTGTCTTTATTCAGCACAAAATGGGCACCAGAAACAAGGGTTTTACCTTTTCAGACAGACAAAAAGATCAAAACCGAGGTGAGATATCTAGACAGCCCAGCTAGATTGCTAATTTTAGCTTTTAGCTTGTTGCCCTTCTCATCTGACAAACATTGCTGTAGTCTGAGTAATCTGCTCTCTGCATTGGGCAGCTAACAAAAAAGGACATTTCCAAACAGCCTGAAAAATCTGCCCGAAGCAGCTGACGTTTTTCAAAAGATGAAGCGGAGTTTCTTGGTCTTAGTTTGAAAAATCTCACTCTAAAGGCTGCTGTGTTACTGCTGTAGGATGTGAGTAAGATGTAGTAGTGGTTAAAGTTTTCCCTTTATCATGTTATATATGGAAATGAATGGGTTAATGGGTATGGTTGTCTGTCAAAAGGAGTGCATTAGTTTTCAGCTTCGGGCAACAAGAGAAACAGATTCTATCACTGTTGAATGACTAGAGTTTCCACATCTTTTGATGCTAATCCTGTCAATGTATGAGGTGCAAAAATTCAGTCCAGCATTTTTAAGAGTAGATGTTCAGATGCAAAGAGAAACAGTGACCTAAAAAGAATGAAGGTGTTCACTGAAGTACTGATAGTCAGCGTGAGTGATGATGCTGTAGGATATATAAAGCTCTACGCTCACAGCCACAGTCAGCTTTCTAAAGTGAAGTATTAATATTTTAGTGTTATCTTGGCTCTGTGTCTGCTCATGCATTTCAGGGCACAGATCATGAAGCACTGCTCGCTCACCAGACTGTTCATGCTGATGATGCAGCACAATTTAAATTGGTACTCTCTTTTTCACACAGACACAGTAGTGCCACCTGAGCCATCAAACATAAGACAATTTTATTGTTCAGGTATTAATTTTAGTGCTTACTGTCCAGTAACTTCTAAGAATTATTGACTAACCACTATAAAACTACTAAGTGATGTAATCATGAAAGTAAGGAGCTGAAGTGTTGGCCACATAGTTAAAGAGGTCCTTAGAAGTCAAGAGTGATTACTTTAGTTCAGTTTTACTACTCAAACTTAATTACATAACTGCATATCAAATTGCACACTGAGTTACACGATAGATTACATTTACAATCAGTTTAATTCTGAATTGACAACTTGGGAATCTGCACTTACAACTTCTGAGAAAACCTGGGAAGAATCTACAGTACTATGCAAAAGTCAGAGACAATCCTTCATTTATTTAACTTCCAGACAATACGACTATTAAACACAAGTTATTCATTTTTTAGATTTTTTTGAGAAGATTAGATATGATTGCACTTGCATAAGAAACATACGTCAAAGGAAAATAAATGAAAAAAGCAGTTTTTCAGAGTTTCCAAAAAATAATTAAAAGATAACTCCTAACAACCACGCAAGACCTGGTAGACCACTAAAACTGTCACCACCAGATAAGCAGTAATTTCATCTTTGAGAGAGAGGAGAAAATCAAGCTCCACTCTTGATTCAGATTTGAAAAAATCCACAGCTGTTTCTGTCCATCCTTCCACTGTGATTGCTATGGGTCTGAAAGGATGTTACTTAGAAAAGGAAACAGACAAAAAAAGAAGAAAATTTGCAAATCAATCAATGAAGCTGCTGTAGAACAATGAACTGGACCTCAACATCACTGAATGTGTTTGGGAGTACTTTGATCATGAGAAGCAGAAAAATGCAACCAACTTCTAAGACTTAACTTAAAGTGTGGGAAAATATCCCTGTAGATATCTTTGAAAAACTGAAAGTGAGGAAAAGAATGGAAGCTGTAATAAAGGCAAAGGGGCGACACAAAAGTATTGAAGGATTTGATATCTGATGTTACTTTGTGTCTCTGACTTGCACAGTACTGTACAACACCTTTCATAATAAAATATCTTCTACTTATGAATACAAATGTGATATTGATTGAAAGTTTACAGTCCAAACATTCAGCTAAAATTCTTTGCTCAGCTACAAGTGAGAGATAATCAAGAGTGAATTACACCAAGATTTTCCAGTGGTAACTTCAAGCTGTAGGTTTAATGACGAGGGTCGTCTGCCAAATAGTGTGTTAGTTTTCAGCTTCTGGCAAGAAATCCTAACACTAAATTAAGCGACTGTACTGTTTGTGGCTAATCCTGTCAATTATACAGTGTTCTAGTTCTTTCTGATCAGGCTGCCCCTGGTTTTACTGTTGACTACACAGACTGAGTGTGTGTGTTTGATGCCAGGTGATGTGTCTCATACACTACATCATGCGCTGACTAACACTGTACCGAGCATTCTGTTCAGCTTGGCACACCCACTGTTTTTCTTCACATTGTCCTCGGACAGCCAGACTGGTTAATAATGTAGGAGAAATATTAGAGAAGATATTAGTATCATTCCACACTTCCAGCCCACACACACACACGTGGCACTTTTCATATCTCATCCTGCTTTTCCTCCCTCTCTCCTTGTGGAAACTCACATATTTAAATTCTCCTCCTCACTTCATACTGATGCCTCTCCTTGTTAGTTTGTATATTCGTTGTTTTTTTCACCCGCGGCACACTTGTGTGTGTGGTTTTATGTATTAAAAAAACAATCATCTTTCATTTTAATGTGAGCATTTTCCACCCTCTCTTTATACTTTAGAATTAAACAGGAAGGTTTTGTTACCAAGCCTTTAAGACTGTTATATATAAATGACTTCTGTTATGCCTTATTCAAAAAGCAGCTGTGGCTGAAATATAACTTCAACGTGAATTGGCAAGGCTAAACTATGTAAATGCATTGTTTTTTGTGACATCACAAAAACAGTGAATTCAAAACAGGCTATTTTTATTTTTATTTTTACTGTACAAGTGATCTCATTAATTACACTTCTATGTGCATGTTTCAAATACAAGACTTTAATATTTAATGTGGCTATCAGGAAAAAAACACTATGTCCAAAGGTATCCAGACACGCCTTCTGATTACTGAATTCAGCTACTTGAAGGTGCACCCTTGCTGACACAGGCTCACACTTGTATAATCACCATAGAAAAGCATTGCCAATAGAATGGGATGCTCTGGAGCAGCTACACATGAGCCTAGAGTCGCCATGCTTGCAGTTCTGGGGACCCACATCCCTGCACAGTTTCTACTATTCTCTGGCCCAACACACCTGCTCCAGTTCACCAGGCAACTCTTCATGAGCTGGAAGAGGTGTGTTGGGGCAGAGAATAGTTGAAAGCGTAAAGGGCAGTGGGTTCCCAAAACTGGTGTTGAAAACCACTGCTCTAAAGAGGTATAAAGCCCCCTAGCATTGGGCTGTAGAGCAGCAGAACTGCATTCTCTGGAGTGATGGAACTCAATCCAATAGCTTTGGCATCAGTACCTGACCACACTAATGCTCTTTTGGCTGAATACAATCAAATCTTCACAGTAATATTCCAACATCTAGTATAAAGCCTTCCCAGAAGAGTAGAAGCTGTTACTGCAGCAAAAATCCTTATTATTACCCTTGATTCCAGAAGAAATGTTAGATGAGGTGGTGTCTGCATGCAATATTGCGCAAACATCTGGACATACAGATTAGATGCTGTATAGTATAATAATAATAATGGGACATTTTTATGACCTTACATCCTGTTATTGTGTGAAAACAAAAGTATGTGTGTGTGTGTGTGTGTAGCTGACATATCCCTGCACAGCGCAATATTGCACGCAGTTGTTTCAGTCTTAGCCATTAGAGTTAGTGAATGCTTTATTTATGATGCTGCTGACACGGAACTTGCTTCTTTTCTGAAACTTTAAGTGCTTACTGTGCTACCATTCCCCCACCACCCCACCCCACGCCCAGCCATCTGTCTCTCTCTTCTTCTATATCATAACGTTTCTCATAGCATTATTTATTGCCTTATAAAGGTTACTTTCTTACTGTCCTTCAGAAAAGCCATTACTCTGCTGATGTGTAGGGTGTGTGTGAGTGAGAAGACAGAAGTTGAACAGGAAGCTTAGCAGGAAAGACTGTCACCACCTTTACTATTGAACTGTCACCACCTTTACTATTGAACTTACCACTAAGCATGTTAAATTAGGTCAATGGGCATAACAAATCCTGCACACTTAGCATTAGCTTTACTGAAGAAATTACTGTTCTTTAAAAAAAATAAATAATAAATAAATAAGTTTAGTCACCAGAGAGCAATGACACTGAAAAGCTAAAGAGCCACTGAGGTGTGCACACAGTGGGGCTACCGACGGTCGTGCTGCTTCACTGCTGTCTACTGATGCACGGCATCAGCATTTCGTGTTTCTTTGAAAATACAACCAGCGTGCTCTGTTTGTGGCATCTATTTGAGTCAGCTTTTCATGCTGTGGGAAAATCTGTCACACACACATACACACACACACACCCTTCCTCTCTCACTTTTGCCCACATCCCCACCACACCCAGCCAAACCACACGCCCCACACTGACACCGCCAGTTACCTCAGTCAAAACACACGCTGGAAAACATACATCCACAGATGTAGCGGGGTGTTGAAGTGTTTATTAAAAAGAGAAATAGAGAAGCGTTCACATCTGACCTTGATAGATAAAGAGTATATACGATGGACAAAAGATCAATCAGTTATACATTATTTTAAATGTCTAAGAGCTCTTAACTATTGGCTTTCAAAATCACTTGCAAATTTCCACTGTGTAGGCGTTTATTACCAGAGGAATTATGTCCACTTAAAGCGTGTTTGCCACCTGTTAAAACTTCACTTTCATCCAAAGCTTACTTTAGCATTACTCACTGAAATCTCTCTCTCTCTTTCTTTTTCTACTTTCTCACTCTCTTTCTCTCGCTATGTACCCCTCTCTCTCTATCACTCACTTTATCTATCTTTCTTTCTTTCTTGCTCATTCGTTCACTCCCTCTTACTCTATGTCTTTCCCTCTTTCTCTTTCACTCTCTACACTGTAAAAAAAAATGTTTATCAGTTTGACCTAAAAATTAGTAACAGCAATTTAACTGGTTTCATTCAACTCAAAAATACTTTGAAACAATGCAAAGCAAAAAAATAGTCTAGATCAGGAGTGCCCAGTCCTGTTCCTGGAGATCTACCATTCTGCACAGTGTAGCTCTAATACTAGTCTAACATGCTTGATCCAGGTGATGAAGGCCTTCAGTGACATCTGAATATTAGAGCCAGATGTGTTGGATCTTAACCCACCAGGGTGGTAGATCTCCAGGACCAGGGTTGAGCACAAACATTTATAACATTTAGAGATGTAAGTAGTCTCTGTTTCAATTACAATAAAAAAAAGACATTTTCCTCTTTCTTTCTTTATCTCTTGCTGAACCTCTCTTTGCCTCTACCTCCCTGCCACATGAGAAAGCAGAAAGGCTGCTGTGTGCACTGTCACTGTTTCTGTTTGTTAACGCTCTCTCTGCTAAACACAGCTCTCCCTTGCACACACACACACACACACACCTCACTGTGAGTCTGTGGCTGTATTCTCCTCAGACAGGTGCACAGGCTGATTTTGAACACTGGAGGAAAGTAAGGATGGTAATCACTGTCTGTATTAACCACTTAAACCCTAGAAATTTAATTGTGAGCCCACAATTCAATTCCTCACTCTCATAACCGCATATTATTTTCATAATAGTTACTGGATAATTCACAGTAGTTTCACTTAGTCATTTAGCAAATGCTCTTATCCACAGTGATTACAAAACCTGCAAACAGTGGAAGCCAAAGCCACACAAAGTACCTGGAGATGCAACTTTTGTTTCCAGCGAAAGCTTAACAATGAAATAAGAGTATACTGTATTACCATGGTTTCAACACATGCATGATTCTACAGAATAAAAATGAACAAAAAATTAAAGACATATATTTTTCAGTTCACGGATATCATTAGGCCTTCTCTAATGGCCTAGAAGGCCCTGAGGAATCCCCTCTGATCAACAGAGTAGGAACAATATCACAAAAAGCTGTACGTCAACTTTTATGGCACTCAAAGTTCTATCAGCATTTCTGTAAGCAAAATTCAAGCTTTTTCTGTGCTTCCATTGTCCACAGAACACATCATGCCTCCTTAATGTGTTTTTACAGCCTGCCTAAAATGGAGGTTATGGATCCTTATGAAGTTTGTTTATAGGAGCAGGAGAATGTTTATAGGTACTGAATATGGTCACTAAAAAGACAACTGGCTGTATTCAGCATTGCTTCCTTATTCTGGTGACAAGTGTGTGGTTTGTGGTGCGTGTGTGTTTATGTGTGGCAGGTGAGTTAACGTTTTCTGTGTTGCTGTGTATGAGGACACACTCACCGTGAATGACCTTTCCTGGATGTCAGTCTGAATAGGACTGTAGCCGCCTCATTCTAACAAGCAGTCACAACAAAGTAACAGGAATGAAAATTTGTGGGGGGAAAAAACTCATGAGCCAAACTTCAATGAACTCTTTTTGTGTGTGCGATGTATTAATCGTATTATTTACATACTAAGTATATAATAGCTGTATCATTGGCTGATATAGTACTGTGCAAAAGACAGAGGCCACCCTTCATTTATTTGAATTTCATAGTAATTCATTTTTCAGTGTCAGAAAAAGCAGAAAGACTATATGTAAAAGAAAATTACAACTGATAAAAATATTTTTCAGTATTAGCATGTCCACTCTTTTATTTCAGCCTTCATTCCAGCTTCCATTCTTTTTGGGAGACCTGCTTTCAGAAATCTGCAGCGATATTTGTCCACACCTCCAAAGTTCAGTCTTAGAAGTTGGTTACATTTTCTGCTTCTCCTATTTATACTGATACATATTTATACTCATCAGTCCAGGAAACTTTACTTCACATCTTTGATGTCTGGTTTCAGTGTTCAAGTGCAAGTTTTTTTTCTTTTTTTGTCTATTCCATTTACTCAGAGATGGATTCTTGACAGCTACACATTTTTCAGATCCATAGCACTGAGGTGTTTTAAAACATGAAAAGATGGACATAAACACTTTCTTTTAGATCTGTAGCAAGACTGGAGTTTGATTTATTCCTATCTCTTGGAGATGAAAGCTTTAAATACTGTTTTTCTGATGGTGACAGTTTTGGTGGTCTACCAGGTCTTCCATGGTTGTTATGACTCCATTTTTTTCTATATCTTTTAATAAGTTCCTGAATTACAGTTTTGGAAACTGCTGGATATATACTTCAGGCATTTTAGATGTACGTGAGGAGAAATCTGGAAACCAGCTAAAGTGTGTTTGTGTAGTTGCTTGTGTGAATGTCAGTGTCTGTCTAAAGGAAAATTTAATGTCAGTGACACTGTGTTATTGAAAACAGCTTTTGTTGGGAGAACACAGCTGTAACTGGTTGGTTCTAAGATTGTAGGAATGGAAGAGTTGAAGTTGCCTTAGGTGCACAAAAGTAAAGAGAGGACAAAGTAAATAATGAAAGATTTGAAATTACAGCTAGTGTCAGAGGCTTTCCTGTTAAATATATGTTTCCTGTATTTTTCTGACACTAAAAAATAAATAGCTTGTAATATCTGTTTTGTCCGGAAATTATGTAAATGAAAGGGTGGTCTCTGAGTATTGGACAGTACACTCTCAGACATAAAGGTGTGAAACTGTCACTGGGGCACTCTTGTCACTGGGGTCGAAGCCTCAAAGATACATCTCAGTACCTTTAGCCAATTAACATAACTGTATCATAATCCATTGAAATTACATAAGTTGTATTGGCTCCACACACCCTGTCTCATTTCCAGGCTTTTTATTTTATTGTTCTGTTTTAAAACTTAGGTTATGAAAAGGTACAAATATGTCCTTTTACCTGGAAAAACTTATTTAAGGTACACAGTTGGACCTCAAAACCACTGTTTTACCTTTGAGGGTATATTTACATTGTTTTTATATTGATAAACAGAAATGTACATGAACAGTACCTTTATTTCTAACAGTGCACTGTAGGTCCCATATGCACTACTCTGCCTATTTCTGCATTCTCTCTGTTCTAACACACCACACCTCACACATGTGAAAGGGTGGATAACTGTCTGGTCAGTTAAATCAGGTCTGTTAGAGCTGGGAAATCACAAACTTGTACATCAATTTCATTAATGAATATCACATTTTATGATGTCTAATCCTAAAATCTAAATTTTTTCTCTCCTCAAATACAGGATTGACAAATCCACTGTCATGGCTCTTCGAAACCGGTAAGTTATCTGTACTACTTAAACACACACACACACACACACACACACACACAGTCTAATCTGTTATGTATGTGAAGATATGGCCAGTCAGAAGGCAGAAAACTGTAAACATAGTGTGCACGAAGTGTGATGAGAATTCTTGCTGGCTACAAAGAAATTGCTGTGGTGAAATGGAAATAGCAGCGTTTTTTAGGTTTAGGTTTTTTAAGTTTGCCATTTGCATGAAACGTGGATGAGTGTAGGGGACTTTTTAAGAATCATGATCATAAGGTTATATGTAGAAAGACATATATAATGGCAAAAATCAACATGGTCATCAGTGCCACTATGTCAGTGCTTATTTGAGTAATAATATTTCCTTAATATCATGTAGCATGATTTATTCAATATTTTTCAAGTAAATATCACAAAGGAACCAAAAAAGCAACCCAAAAGGGATTATTGATGTCAGGAATCTGTTCACTGGTCAGAACTTACCCTAATTGGTCAAAAGAGCTGTTTATGGTTCACAATTCCAAACTTAACATGTCCTGGAGCAGGTTAGGTGTGCAACATAAGCTGCCAAGATAAAATGGTAGAATCCAGACAAAAAATCTTAAGTTAAACAAAGCTTAAAGTTAGCTGGCTAAGCAAGAAGTCCTGCTTTGTGAGAAAGGTTAGTTAGTCCTGTTTATATTTTCTTTCCATTAGTTCACACACTGGGTGTCAGTCACAGGAAGGCAGTGGCTTTGGGGTGGGCTTTCTGCCAAAATAAAAAACCATAACCCAAAACTAGATTAACTTCACAATTTCTAATCATTGTGAAACATAAATCAAGAAAAAAAAACAGAAAATAGCACTTACCAAAATTCTTCCTGAAAGATATGTTCATATTGGCCTCAATCTCAGTTCAGACAACCTACATATAGGAAAATACCAAGTCAGTCATGAGGATCTGTTCATGATCTAGTTAAGCATAACAGGTAACCCCACAATATAAAAGCTAAATATGACATTAAGTCTGGTCTTTGAGACATTAAGAGATAAATGAACAGCGTCCATGTGGTGCCAGCCTCAAGAGCACCAGAGAGAGCTCATCTCACTCTGAGCCTTTTCAGGTGAACACCATCATTCGTCAGCCAATCAGGAAGCAGCTGGTGTCCATCAGAAAAAGTAATGCAATTAAAAGCTGTAATTCGATATGAATTATTTCTCGCTCATACCTCACTGAAACAATCAGAGAAATTCTGTCAAATAAGCAGATTCTAAACAGTCACTCATTGCCATCAGTTTGTGTTTATAAATAGAAGAGGAGATTTATTGAAGTGGAGTCATATTTGTAATCATGTTGTGTAATAACGTCAGACGTCTGGTTCCCATCATCACCACTGTGAACAATTCTGACTTGGCAAGTTTTTCTAGAATGGAGCATTCAACATCAAACCACTCTAATAACTTGCAAGTCCTTCAATACAGAGCAAATCAATATATCAGCACAGACGAGCATGTAGTAGAAGGTTAATCATCTAAAATTTTAATTCATATTAAATATGCATAACCCTGGTGCCACATCTACTGTCTGACAGCTGCTGATGGAGCCAGTGTTGGCTTTAGTTTTTGTTTTTTTACATTAGTAGTAGCTGTTAATGTTATGCTTTATTTATATTCATTTACTTCAGTCATCCCTTATTGATAGCTACCTCATCTGTCAATCTATATCTGTTTATCTACATCCATCCGTTTCTCATTCATGGTTTTATGACTATTCATGAGTGACCCTGGCGGTGCTCTCTCTCACTCTCTCTGTCTGCCACTTTCTCTCTCGCTCTCACTCACTCACTCGCTTTTTCTCTCTTCTCTCTGTATACTTGCCTCTCTCTCTTTCCCTATTCCTTTCTCTCTCCCCTCTTCCTCACTCTGTCACTCTCTCCCTCCCTTTCTCTATGTCTCTTTCTCTCTCCACCTCGTTCTCTGCCTCTCATTCTGTCAGTGTTTCATGGAAAGCTTTGAAGAATGGTTAAGTGTATTCGTCAGTAGGGAGTGGAGTGGGGCTGCTCTGGCTGAATGAGGTCGTGACTACAGGTCCATTAGCTGTTATACACATGGAAATGATGTACTCTTTAGCAGGCACTGGTTGATATTGGCAAACCGTAAGCACCTCCATACATGATAAAAGGAAAGAGTCATTAACATTTTCTGCTCTAGCGTGTGCTTGCATGCCCACAGAAAGAGCAGATTACAAGTGTGTTTCTATTCATAGCACACCCCATTGGGAAGGTGAATTCTTTGAACCTGTAGTGGCTGTCGATCCTCTGATGCCGAATGTGTTTATGCACAGCTGATGAATCAGTGTTCATTAAAGCCCTGAGCCAGTCTGTCTCTTTGTGCTGATTAAACGTGTAATGCCTTTTAGTCCATCATTACACCACAGCATGAGTAAACTGCATCCACAGGCACTGTAGCAAAGCTGTAATAGTGCCATCAAATCAGAAAACCAATTTGGTCATCATAAGAACGCTCATCGTTTGGATATCAGAAGTGGATATTTGTCTGATGATTCTGCAGTGTGCAAGCGAAAACCCGGGAGATTCACTTTGGCAGGCATTTTAGTTGCTAACAGGTGGCATCTCCATATCTTTCCCTTCACCTGCTGTTCAGCGTCCGACACAAAGGTGTGGACCGCTCCATGTGCTAGGAGTGGAGGCCTGCAGGACGGAACAAAGCAGGCCACAAAACAGCCCTGTGCCAGTCGCCCAACCCTCTTAACTTTATAAGTAGAGTGCAAACATATTTTTATGATTATGCCGATATTAATGTATCTAAAGGCTGAATCCATGGCTACTGGGATACAGTATATCACAGAGATAGCACTGCTCGTGTAGTGGAACATTTTAAACGAAAATATATCTTATGTATCTTTGATGTACTGGGCAAATTCATGTTGGTCACATACTGCATACTACTTACTACTTTTGGGTACAAGCAGTATGCGAGCAGTGTGTACTAGGCTATTTTGAACACTGCCAATGAATGGGAAAGCTTGTAATGTTCAACAAGGCATATGTTTATGGAGAAAATCTCGCCCTTCAATAGGATGAGCCAAACGGCTTGCTTGTTAAGCCTCAAGCAGCAAAAGCTCCCTCTTGTTGCGGAGCACAGCAGCCAGAACAATCTGAAAAATAATGTTTTTCTGCGTTATTTGAGCCAAACAGTGCAAACTATTTATGCTGTTTTTGTCAGATTTTTTTTCTGTGATTCTAAAACATGTTTTTGAAACATTAATGTGGCTTTTAGTTTGAGGTTTATAAATCTCTTCCCATTGAAAGAGACGTGTGCCTGATTTTGTATGAGTGGGCATAACTGCCCGGGTGTGTTGCCAAGATGGCTGCCATGTAGACAGACTTTCCTATAAGGACTTCTGTGTGTGTCCATCAGGCCTTGTTTCTTACTGTATGAGAGACTAGTAGGAAAATACAAAATATGCATAATCATGCAAATTGTCTAATAGACTGTTGACTGACTAATCACTGCCCATTCATTGAGATGGTACATTTTAATTGATGTTTAAAATTCAGCAATCAAGGGTAATCCTGACAGCCCTAGTTATGTTTAGCTAAACAGAATTCCTACACTCTTTCATCAGCACATACATTATTCTCACATTATTTTTTTAGCTAAGTATTTCTCACCATATGCTATTTCCTTTCTGCTTGTGTTCATTAGCCACTCTGCAGCACACCAGAACTGATCTGAGAGAACTGGAGTGGCAAAGGTTAGCCTGTAAGTTTGCGACATGAGAAGGTCAAAGCTAGCCTGGACGCTAGCTTGAATGTTTCTGAGGCATTTGTGATACCTCAAGGAAGTCTTGGTGGCTTCATTAACACATGTTGTCTTTGACACTTCCGACAACCCTGTCAGTTCAGTTTAGCTTAGCGTATAAGTGAATGATGGACCACATCAGAGGAGGTCATGTGCTACGTGGGCTACAGCATCTCTGTCATCTCAGAAATGCAGCCCAGCTGGGAGTATACACTGAAAAGAAGTAATGGTTTGAATTTACTTTATCGGAACACTGTTGTCTTTCGGTTCATTCATTTTGACAATAATCATGTTGATGTCATGTAAGTTAGTAATGTAGAAATGATGTACACATTTAAATAAATTACACTCAGTGCACTTTTTCAGTGTATGAGTTTATATTTGTGCTTTTTCTTTAGTGATAGATGTGTGAATTCATGCTGGTGTCTCTGTGTGCGTGTATGCTGGTTTGTTCATGATTTATTGAAGTGTGTCAAAGATCAGCTCTGCCTAGTCTATGATTTATTCAAAGTTCTGGTATACTGGTGCTTTGTATGTTCCTGATTCAGATGTGTTAATAAGTAGAACGTGAATGAAATGTGTTAAATCAGTTGTGTTGACAACTGTGTCAATTTTATTGATATGCAACTGACTGACACCATATAAATTGAAAGCACCATAATTTCAGCCTGCTATGTACTGTTAGCATCTTTTGTTGGGGTGAAGTCAGAGCACTATTTCCACAACCTTCTGACCTAGCTCTGCATGTTGTTTATCAGACTAAGCTTGAAAGAGTGGGTAAACAGGTCTAAGCGGGTGTGCTAGCATGTCACTCCCCTTTGCATCCCCCTCCTCTCCTTCCCCTCTCTCTATCTTTCTCTCTCTCTCTCTCTGTCCCCTCCCTCCCCCTCAGACACAACAAAGTGAAGCGCTTTGTACTTATGCATCATCCACAGCGCTGGATTACAGCTGTGTAATCAGTAGCCATCGCGAGCACCTCTCTCTGTGCAAATTTTCCACCTGTGAGTGAGAGCCGGAGACTGAGTAACTGCAGCACGCTGCAAACATGCCGCGCAGACCGTGGTGAGTTCACTGTGTATATGAACAGCTTCATGCATGTCTGTATTGCTAACTGGCTTGAGTTTACTTTGTCAGTGTGCTTTCACTTGCTAACCTAATCTCAGCTTGTTTAACAGTGACAGTTTGTGGCTAAAGAACAGGCACATATACAAACAAGGATGAGTTATGAGTTGTGTCAGTACTCCTTTTTAGGATGCAGAGTTGGAGGTGGATGTGTTAAAGTAATTAGAGATGGCACTGATTGCTGGGTATCAAGGTCAGTCTGATAGAGGAAAATATTGGAGCAGATACTGGAGGGAAAAAATGGAATGAATCTGATCCAATCTTGTAAGAAAAAATGGCATGATAGCCTACTTTTAGATGCTCATTTTAAGTGAAGAGCTTCAATTTTAAAAAGTTAATTTCTTTTATCCTTTTTTTTCAGTTCAAGTTTTCCATAAAGAAGTATCAGATGGGTCTCAGTATCTGCCCATGCTCAAGGTTTCAATACTGGTAGCAGTACCAGAAAAGAAAGAGCGGTATCGTGACATCTCTACAAGTATTGCATTGAATTCAGATGTGTACATCATTTCCACATGAATAAATTAGGCCTATAGAACATCAACACAATTATTACCAAAAGTAAGAAAACCAAAATACTACATTTTATTGATGTAATAGATTTTATTCATGTAGCTAATGATGTACATGTTTGAATGGTTGAAAGTAACTCCAATGTATCACTTGTTGCGGTTTTTCAGACGAGTTAGTAGAAGTAATTTATGATTAATTTATACTTGAAAGTGTAATCTAAAAGTGGGTAAATCTTTTGATAAATTCACTTTTGGGTCTTAGCTCTTGGATATAAAGAGATTCTTGGACTCCAGAGAGATGACAGTACATTTCATTATGCAGGTGTAAAGCCTGTCATACGCTCTGCTTCCTCTTGGCCTGTAAACCTACATCATCTGCCTTGGGGCATGGGCCATCTTTGATTTTGGGATTTGATTTATGCTGTGATTTTAACTCATTAAATAGTACCTGCTACTTTGCTCCCTATGTATTAATTATGTAGGATTTTTTAGTTTAAACTGTTTTTCCTTATACTACGAATGTTTATTTATATTACAGTACACCCTTTTGTAATTTTAGCTGTAGAATTGGAAAATATTTTGTTTTTGTTTCTGTTTCCCTCAATTATGTTTTAGTTCAAACTTGTTTTTTTTCTTTCCTTTTTTTAAAGCATCTGAGATTTTTCCAAACCACCACTTCCCACCACCCATCCCTTTCAGCGTTTTGTTTTTTCGACAGCAGAACTCGAGTGTGTTGCGTGAGCTTCAGGCTCTAAAGCTGAGTTCCTCCCCCCTTTTAGTGCTGTTTGCAGCCGTTTATTTCTAGACTGCTGCTCCTCACCACTGACAGTTCTTCTTCCACTCCAGTGCTCATCCTTCACCCCGCTCTCTCTCCATTTCTCCATCTCTCCATCTCTCCCCATCTCTACCCCTCTCTCCCCCCCTCCAGTCTCCCCTATAAGAGTGGGCTGATAGTAGCGCTTTCCTCTGATGAAAAATAGATGCGTAGCTGGAAGTCGGAGGTGCTCTCTCAGGGAGAAAATCTTACACAAGCACAGTGCTTACAGCAGCCAGAGCACAACCGGCATCGTACAGCAGGGATTATTTTTCCCAATGCAAGGATTTGCTGAATATCCACAATCATTAGTCTTACTCTTACTTTTATACTTATATGTCTTGCGATTCCTTTAAAAAACCCAGAATCCTAAAATCCTTGAAGTGTAATTAGGCTCATTACATTTCACACATTTTTGGAAAGTTCCATTGTAATAGTAACTAATATTGACTTAACTTAACAATTTACACAAAACTGTCGTTGATATTTAACTATTTCTGTTTCCGACTGAAACTTTGAAAATGCTGTTGCCTAACACTGAACAGTTGCACTCTGTGAACCTAAATGAGCACTGAGCATTTTCAATTCTCACTGCTGTGAAAAGGGAGCAACAGGGAGCTGGACTGAGTTACAGTGGTTTTTCACTGGCTAGTAGCTTTAGCCCATCAGTGTCAAACCACATTATTTCAACGGGTAAACTGTAATCTCAGATTAAATGTCTTTTAGCACACCAATTTTTCCCTCTTGCAAATACTGGTACAAGACCGTAACCATATATTGAGCATAGGGGTGGGGGTGGATTACAATGGAGAACCAAGTGCGGTGGTGTGAAAAATTGCTTCTTTTTTTTTTTAGCTATAATGGTTAGCATAAAGTATAATTATAATTATATATATATATAATTATATGCAATACTTATTTCTAATTGTGTGTAAGTTTGAGTTTGATGCTACAAGTAATATTAGAATATAAGAGTATCTTCTATTGACTGACCTGCCTACTTAATGAACAAGTATTAATGAATGAATATTTAGATTTTGGTTCAAGTATATAGGTTCTCTCTCACTTGTACGTCAGCTCATCCTGCCCTGAGCCTATTGCTGTTGTCCTGTGCTTTCCCTCTCTCTCTCTCTCTCTCTCTCTCTCTCTCTCTCTCTCTCTCTTTCTCTCTCCTTGCACTGGAGCAGCTGAGCAAATATGAGATTTTGAGAAGCACAGTGACTTGCTCATGAGAAGGATTTGATTGTGACTGTTCTGACTCTTACTGCTGAGTGACCAATTGTCCTATTTCTCTTAGCTTACCTTTCTTTTTTGTGCTTTCTTACAGAAAATCAGAATATTCTTTGCATTGTTATGACTTACGTTAGCTAGCTATCTACAACAGAATTAACAGCAAGTTAATTGCAAGTTGCTAACGTTAGCTAATTCCATTTGGAACAAAGAAGTAATAATTTAGTAATAGTTCAGTTTTACAATTTAAAACAGGTTATAATTACAGGTTATAATTACAATATGTTTTATAAGAATTAATTTAGCTAAGTCATAAATTTGTAAATTAAGCATTCTGATAGAGGGTAGTTCTGTGCTATATTTAGTGCACTAACTACAGCTCTAAACCACAGTAACAGTTTTCAGCATGTACAGCACATTAGCTTAACTTATTTAAGTTTATATTTTATAACCTTTAACAAGACCTTTGAAGTTTGATAAAGACAAATATTTTATTAAATCATTTTGAATGGATTTTCTTTTTTTAATTGTCTTGATATTATGTAATAATAATAATACACATCAAATCTCCAAAACATTTATTTGAAAGGGAAGTCTATATTCCAGCGATTTACAGTATGACATGAAGTCATGATGGAAATTAAAAGTGTTTTTGCTGCTTGATGAAGAGCACATTTGACTATATGTCAGAATATCAAATTTGTGGTTTATGTGTTAGTATGTGTACTTCATTGTTCAGATCAGGTTTTTCAGCTTTGTAATGTGAGCAATCTGAATAATCAAATGCAGCAACACGTACAAAAACACAGCCTTGTGAAAACATAAGGCAGCATGTCAGCTCTACTGTTTTGCTACCAACATTATACCAGTAGAGGGACCCAGATAGCAGTTTTTAGAGAACTGATGTTGGCCAGCACTTGCTGATGGTTGGACTGTAAACTTTTATTGTGCTTTCACTATTCTAAAAACTGAATGGGTCACACAGAATCTGTGAATTAAATACACAGCTGAAAAAATGGTTTAGTTGAGGAAAACCAACTGTGTTGAGTTGCATCTACAGAGCCTATCTGTCATCTTCATGCTCATTAGTCGTTTTTGTTGTTGACGTCCTATTGCTGTCTATATTACCAGCTTTTTGGCATTTGAAAATACCATAAAAATATGTAAATGTTTTCATGGTTGTGACTTCACAACCATGTAAAAGCCAAACTAGGCTATGTTTTTGTAGCTTAGTTTTTGTATTTGGACTGTTTGGACTGGGGAATGAACTGTACGTTTCCAAACTTTAACTTTAAATAGAACATCAAACTATTTTTTTTCTGGGAAAAACAAGTAACATTATTCTTCCATTATGTGGGCCCTGAAAATTTGCCTGTGTTCTTGACCCCCTTTCCGGATGTTTTTTGTCCTTTGTTTTTCCTCCTTATTCTCCAAAGCTGACTGTATTTCAGATTCCGTCACATCTTTTACCTTTTCATCATTCTTTCTCTCTTGTCTTCATCTCCCTATCTCCCTCCCTTGTTCTCTCAGAGTAATATATCTAATGGGGTTTGTTAACCCTCTAGGAAAAAAAGTACACACAAGGGCTACCAAAAACAACTGTCATATGAAGTACAGTCACATGAAAATGTTTAGGTGCCCCTGGTCAAATGAACTTTGTTGATTTTCTAGTGAACATAAATACACAACCTCTACAGAGAAAACATATTTTAATGCACAGTTACTGTTTAATTGCTGAATTTAACTTGTTGAAAAAAGTAAATAAATAAAACTTCAAATGTGGCCTGTGCACAATTAATGGTGGATTTTAAGTTTTTTTTCCCCAAGATGGTAAACCCCACGTGTCAAACCCAAGGCCCACACACAGTCTTATTCGGCCCGCAATATTATATAATTTTCTTTCCTTATTATGGTGTGCAGCAAATATGCAGTTTAAAAAAAACTACCTAAACAGTTTATTTTTATTTAGAATTATTTTTGAATAAGTATTCAATTCCTATTTTGCTGTTGCAGTTTTTCAGGAAACAATGGCCCGTTCGGGTCATGGCAAAATGTTAAGTAAAAATGAAATAAACAAAACACAGCTGGCCCAGAGATTTGCTGAGATTTTTTAAAATGGACCTTTTAGTGGTTTAGTTTGACACCCCTGTGTTACACTGAGCAAATAAATAGAAATTGTGCACTACAATTCAGAGAAAAATGCCATATTTGAGTGTGTTCTCGGTAAAGAGCTTGCTTTTAGTTAGAAAATCAACAAAACGTTATCTGACTGGGGTGTTCAAACTTTTACATTTGTAACTGAGTGATTTGCTTCTAGTGGCAGACCTTTTCTTACAGTGTGGACAAGGACCTTTTGTAGCGCAGACACTGATCATGTAATAAAGTAGTGGGGTTAGCCATTAGAGACTGAACACTGACAGAGACAGACTGACAGTTTGTCTTACATTTCAGAGTGCAGCTGGCATGTATCATTTACACATCTACTCCTTTGTAGCCTATCAGCGACAGTGTGATGTCATTGTGGGAAATTTCATGGAAAAGTCACTGCCTAGAATATTTCATCAGTAATGCAGGCCACGTACTTTCAAATGTGTCTCACGTCATTTCAAAAAGTGGAGAGGACATGCCCCCCCCCCATTTTGTGCCAGCGTCTGGAATCAATTCCGTTTCTTTTTTCTTTTTTTTGCTCAAATACAGCATTTCTGCCTCGTTGGTTGCAGAACAAAAGAGCAGAAAAGTGTGTGGCAGCTTGTATGTGGCAACTGACATTATCTATTTGAATGTATGACTACCTCTCAGCGTCTAACCTGGAGAAATCACAGAGAAAAAGAGGCAATTACACACTGCAAAAGGTCAGAGAGAGAACAGGTGAATAACGGCTGGACACAGGCTGGCAGAAAGAGAAAGGAGGAGAGTGAAGGTCAGCCCTGTTCTTTAGGTTCCAGCGTTTGCCCGTCTGTGTGCGGGTGAAGGCACAGGCTGTTCTGAGGGTGGAAATGAAAGCCTTTGCAGAGAGAGATGTGAGCATGAAGAGTGATGGGGGCAAGGCCACATCTCACAGCTCCCCTACTGAGCCCACTGTCTGATACACAGCAACATACATCAAAAGCCTCCCTCACAGCTCGGCCTGTGCGTGTGTGCGTGTCCTTCACATGTCCAAGATCAAGTGTTTATCTGTCTAAGTGGTGTCTCTGCAGGGTCTTATCTGTGATTGTGTGTGTGAGGGAAACAGCAGGAGGCTGGTCTGATCAGTGTGTATGTGTGTGTGAACGCACATGTGTGTGCATGTGAGAGGGCAACAGCTGAGTGTGTGTGTATTTATGTATGCAAAAGTCAGAGACCATACTTCTGTTATTTAATTTCTTGTCAAAAAGGCCATAAAGTTAAAGTTATTCATATTTCAGCATCAGGAAAAAAGCAGAAAACATAAGCTTACTGGACAAAAAATTACCTGGATGCATTATGTCCCTTTGCCTAAAAACGTTAACCCAGGTAAGGATTACACCAGTCTCTTGAGTCTCTTCCTGTCCATTCTAGCCCACTCTTCCATGAACTGAAGAAGCATTTCTTCTGCTGTTCCAAACTGAGACTAAGGATTGAGGTTTGTGTCGTTATTTTTGTGAAAACTACTCACATCCAAATTCAAAAACGAAATAATCCCAAAGCATCAAGGAGTGGCAGAAATGTTTCTAAGTTTATTAAAGTTTAAGGCTTTTACAAGATGTTTATCTGAATTCTCGAAAAGCAACTGATGAAATAAAGAAATACATCAGTTCTTACACTTTTGGGGCAAAGGAGGAGTGCTTGCCCAGTATTACCACCTTTGTTCCATTTAGAAACCAATTCATTATTCTCAACTAAACAACTAATGTTTAAACTGTTTTACAAGGCCTTACCAGGCCAGTGGTACTTTATTCAATTTTTTTTAAACTGTCTTACATTGTTTTATAAAGTCTTACTGAAGTTAAAGTTAGTTTATTCAAATGTTTAAACTGTCCACCACAGCTCATCACTCTACCTTACAAGGAGTACAGAGCGTTCAGCCGTTGTTATCTTATAGGTCACACAAAGTTCACTGTGACTGAAGGCACAGGGCATACAGAGTTCAATATAACTAAAGGTACAGAACTTTACAAAACTTTAGAAAAGTACAGAAGGACAGTCTATGGCTGTCAGACTGAAGTCCCTGGCATCTCATGTTGTTCACATGATCATTTGCTTCCCAACTCTTTAGAATGACTTCATTCATTTTAATTGTTTTACTGATATAATTTCGATGTAGTGATCATTCTACTTTATTTAGGCTATTCATTAATTTGAGAAATTTCTCTTCACGTGTGCTTCGGCCCGCTCCTGTCTGCAGCGGGCTGGTTTCCTGCCTGCTCCCGTGCGAAACCCTGAAAATTAATCCCGTCCCGCAAGATACTGTGTCAGGTCCCATGGGTCTAGCAGGAATCCGCAGGAGTGCAGACCTCTATTAGAAAAGAAATGATTCGTGCAACAATTAAATATAACAATTTTTATTTCAGTATTTAGTGTAATAAAGGCAAAGGATGTATATTATTCAGGATGCTTGCTATCAGTTTTTCAATGACATCTGCAGGGATATTTTTCCACACTTCCAAAGTTCAGTTTTACAAGTTGGTTGCATATTCTGCTTCTCACAATCTAAATTATCCCAAACACATTTGGTGACGTTGAGGTCTGGACTCTGAGGTGGTCAGTCTATTGTCCACCAGCAGATACTTCATTTGATTTGCAATTTTTCTTATTTTGATCTATTTCCTTTTCTCAGTAACTGCTTATTGACAGCTACAGATCCTTTCAGACTCATAGCATTGAGTTGCTTTCTCACAGTGGAAGGATGGATAGAAACACAAACAAGAGTAGAGCTTGATTTTCTCCTCTCTCTGAAAGACAAAAGCTTTAAGTACGGTTTATCTGATAGTGAGTGTTGGTGGTCTACCAAGTCAAATTTCTCTAGATACTGAATCATTTTTTAAACTCCATTTTTACAAACACCTATTTTTGTCCACTTATTTTCCTTCAACTTTCCCCTTCCTTATGTAAGTAAATTATCTCATATCAAATCTCCTCAGTAATATGTGAAAAATGAATAACGTGTACTTAATTGCTGTTTTGACTGGAAATTTTGACTCTGTGTGTGTGTGTGTGTATGTGTGTGTGTGAATGCACATGCATCTGTGTGTGTGAGGGAAGCAGCAGGAGGCCGGCCTGCCTAGGGTGTGTGTGTGAGAGAGAAAAAGAGAGTGTGTGTGTGTCAGGCAGTCGCTCGTGGTGCTGCATACAAAGCATCTGGCCCTGGGCATGTCTCCTCTCATCAGCTGTCAGTCTTTATCACAGAGAGAGTGAGAGACTCTGCCTCTCTTCTGGAATGAATGGTCTTAATGAAGCGCTCTCAATCTATTTCTCTCCTACAGCAAAGTACATCACATTTTTCCTTCAGCACTCACTGTGCATTGATTTCTCTTTGACTTCACCATCACCCTGCAGACAACAGGTGTTCACTGCTTAATGAAACAGGTGCCTTTCACCCACCGCCATGAAAGCAGTATAATACGAGCGCGTATTTCATCCATATTTCTCGTACATGCAGTACTAGGCAAAGGCCTTACACACCTATGTACATTTTTTAAAACCATTTATTACAGCAGTAAGTATGTTTTTTATTTGTAAAACACCATGTCATTAGAGTAAATGCAAATAAAAATAAATACAGTAGAAAGTAACAATAATTTCTTATTTAGAAAAAGGTACTCAACATTTTTACTGCAATTGTGACCCTCTACAAAACCTAGAGAAAATAGAAATAAACCTTATAGAAATAAGGCCAATCCAGGTACATTTAGCCCCAATATCTACATTTTATAAATGTTCATGTAACGGCATCGGCAGATATGTACATGAAAAATATCAGATATTGGCATCGGCCCACAATTCCCATATTGTGCAACCCTAAGATAAACTGTCAGTATATTGTATTTTGATTACTAGTAATATGTGTTAGTTTATCAAATTTGATAAACAGTCCTGGTATGCACCATAATGAAGCAGCATAACTGTAGTACTGACCCTTTATAAATGTATTACTTGCAATGAACAACTGACAGCATTTTGATAACTGCATGAACACAATATATATAAATCTGTTCTCCAGTGTACTTTCAAAAATGAACACTTCCCCTGTGTGAAATTGGAGATCATTTTCTATCATTTCCTGCTCGTTGTCCTCACCCCGGTGGGTTTCACACATCCACCTTACTGTCTCACACCTCCTCTGGCTCTCTTTGTCTGCCCTCCATCCTCTCCTGACAACTAGCCTGTGCATTGCAATAAGGTTATTCCTGAACCACAGCTATCCTCGTGGGACTCTCTTAAAGCAATAGTTCAGTGATGGTTCGGTTTTCCCCAAATGTATCAGCCATGACAGGTTTGAAATCTATCTCTTTGCACTGGATCCACAAGGTTAATGTAGCTAAAAAGTAATGGAACCCTGCGAATTAGCGTTGAGGTAACTGCATGCCTAAATCATCGAACACTTGCATCAAACCATGTTAAGTTGTTAAGTGATAGACCTGAGCCTGTGGATTCTGGGACTGTATAACTACTGCTGTCTGTTAAAACTAACAACTACGTTGCATATCTAAACACAGTAGTACTGGCCTCCTGAAGTCTCATTTTTTTGTGTCTATGTCCATAACTTATCACCTAAATCTAGGGTAAGGAGTTGTCCACAGATGTCATTCATAGTTTCTTTATTTATATCAGTTTTTGGATGACTAGTTTATAATGGCTGCTCAGATAGTAAATAAACTGCCTTTATGTACACTTTCTAAGACTTTCTTTTCTTTAAAGCTAGTACTACTTCTCAATTTATCTGTGTTTTTTTAAACGACTGTGAAATCAAATGATAACTTTTTTAATGCTTTATCTAACTGAAAAATGTAGATGCAAAAGCAAAGATGCGTACAAAGCAATTCATTAGTGTTTTCCTTTCCCTTTTGTTTTTTTGTGGGTTTTTTTGGTAATGTTATTATGCAAAAAACATTTAAACATCTAAGTTTATACATTACAAGCAATAATGATAAAGCTTTTGTTCTTCTTGAGCAAGCTGTTTGTGTGAACATGTCTTTTTTTGACCTGTACTTTAATGATGATTTTACACCAGAGGTGGCGCAGTGCACACGGAAGGCCGAATTTACTTAGTGATGCTTGCTATTTTACGCCTGGTACGACTCACGTGTTGCCATTAAGTAAGTATTGATGAAATAAACAGTGTTTTCTTTCCACACCGGTTTTTCCAGTGACAGATAAGTTAACAAAACCTGCAGATGTCTTTTTTTTCTGTTTACCTATTAAATAAATGTAGGCTATTAGCTAATGATTTTTTGATTCATCAGTTATTTTCCTCATCAGTCCAACAGACTAGCACTTTCTCTACAAGTATAATATTGCTGCTACAACTTCAATCAATCTTAAATTTGTCTCTTGTTTTGATTATGGGTCCTGATTGCACAATATAGCAAGAATACTGAATTTTTTGCTGTTTCTAGCTAGAAGCTGCTAGCATGCTGCACGTGGCAAAAACAAAATAAACAGGCTGTTTTTGTTTTTTCCGCTTCACATGCATGTTAACGCCGCAACCAGTGTAAAAGGTTCCATTGATAAACACACCGTAGGGGGTAAAATCAACTTAAGGATCATTTTTAGTTGTGAAGTTGTACTTGATGTGCAGTTGTAGTTTGTCACTCCCTCTGGCTCAAATGGCAAATGGTCTTGATGTGGTAACTTCTGTAAACTGTAAAATACCTGTGGTTTACAAACATAAATTATAGATAATTTTGTCCCTGTTTATCCATTTTTCAATTTTTTTCTCTTGGACTATGGGTCTTGAGGGCATCTTATTTCCACACCCAGTTCTTGATGGCATGGTGACCCTGCTTACGAAATAACAGCGATCAGTGTTTTCTCATCTGCATGGAGACTTTAGCTGTTATCTAACACATCCTCTAAAGCCACAAGTGCTCTTTTGATCAGGGGTTACACTAGTTACACACACATCCTCACCTCAGGCTCCAGCGTAACAACTCCAGACAGATTTATGCCAAGTGGATTTTATGTGTTAGAAAGAGAGGGCTATTTTTACTGCTAGAACATCATTACACTCTTGGACACTGTCATCAGAGCACACTGTCATCTTATGAATTTGCGTCGGCTACTGAAAGGTGCTCTTTAGAAACTACACACACAAGAATGAAACACATTTGCATGTAGCTAGCATCTCATTATTGACAATTCTTTTGATTAGGATAATGTTTTGAGCACAGACATGTGACTGTATGTGATCCCCATTTACCCCAGGGCTGTGCTTGTCTGCAAAGGTAATACTAGGACATGTATTCTTTTGCAGAATTTTTCACTGCTAGCACAGCAGAACCCCATCAGACAGAATAACAGATATGCTCACAGATTCAGTGCACAGGTGCTGTGGCACTGCAGTGTGGAAGCTTCTTTACTGCTTTATCTCTGTTAGCAATCACAATCATCATCTGCCGCAGTGGGAGTGTGATTAATGCTGGGTGATGTATCCTCACACAACAGTTCTGTTTTACTTACAGGTAACAAAACTGGGTGGTTCATATTGTTTAGACAGTATAATATTTTTTAATTTGTTAGGTATCTTGAACTTCAGACACTATTAAAATGCATAAAAAACTAAATAAATAGTGCATTTTCTTTTCTGGAAATGTGTTCTCTGTCTGATTACAATATCACGCAGGGTTCTATATAGTGTCTAAAAAAGCAGAACACAGCAAAATAGTCCAATCAAAATCGAAACAAGCTCTGTACAACAAGTTATACAGCTTTACTCACTCGTTCTAGAATCATTCACTGCTCTGTTCATCATTCTGGACTCGTTTACGGTACTGTAATATTGAATGTTATTCATACCCTCAGCAAGTGTAATGAGTGTGTTTCAGCAATACAGTGCAATATACAATACTGTGCAAAAGTGAAAGACCACCCCTCATTTATTCATTTTACAGACAAAATGGCCATTCAATATGAGAAAAAAATGCAGAAAACATATGTTTACAATAAAAATACACAGAAGTCTCAACAACTAAATTCAATATTCATTGTCCAATCTTTGCCTATATTACAGCTTCCATTCTTTTCAGGAAGCTATAATAACTGTAACTGTAATTGGGAAACTCAATATTTAAAAAAAATCTCCAGGGATACTTTTTCCACACCCCCAAAGTTCAGTCTTAGAAGTTGGTTGCATTTTCTGCTTCTCACGATCCAAGTAATTCCAAACACATTCAGTGATGTTGTGGTCTAGACTCTGTCTTTCTGTATATTTCCCTGTCTCAGTATCGGCTGACAGCTACACGTCCTTGCAGAACAAACTGCATTGAATTGTCTTCACACAGTGGAAGGATGGACAAAAACACCTGTTGATTTTTTCATATCTGAAGTAACAGTGGAGCTTTATTCTTTCCTATCTGTCAAAGATGAAAGCTTGAAGTACTGTTTATCTGATGGTGACAGTTTTGGTGGTATACTAGGTCTTGCATGGTTGTTAGTTCTGGTTTCTGTATATCTTTTATTCATTTTTGAACTCCAGTTTTGGAAATTCCTGCTTTTTTCACATTTTCCTTTGTCTTTCCCATTTCTTATGCAACAATTATCTTACATTTAATCCCCCCCTGGAAAATCTGAAAAACTGAATAACTTGTACTTAATAACCATTTTGACTGAAAATTACCTAAGTGAAGTGTTGACCTCTGACTTTTTTACAATACTGTATATAAAAAGACGCCTCTGCACTGATCACCCACTGATGGACAGGTGGACATCACATCCTGCTTATTGTTTACTGCTTCTCATGAACAGTCCTCTGCTAGGCTGCTGGCAGCGAAAAGCAAAGCCATCTGGACCAGCCTGATGTTTAATGCTAATGGAGTCAGTTTTAAAAACAGAACATTGTTCCGATTAAGCCATTTTAGAAGATGCACCATTACTTGTAGCGCTAGAGACGGCAGTACCAAGAGATTGCTTCAGATAATGAGCAGAAAATTAGAGACGGACACAGTGTAATTACAAAACCCAAAGAAGAAAAAGGACACGCATAGTCTTCATAGTGCAGAGAGCGAGGGAGGGAAAGGAAATGGTTTAGCATATAAAGCAAGAAAGAGAGGTAAAACAGACATGAAGCTGTGGAAAGAGAGAATCTGAACAAAACGTGTTTACAGCATGGACAGAGAGACAATATAACAGAGGTTAAGCAGTTAGTGCTAAGCTGTTAAAGGCAGGATAAGGCAGAGAGAGAGAGAGAGAGAGAGAACGAGAGACGTGCATAAAATGTCAGTGAAAGGGAGGGGTGGGGGGGCACCGTGAGAAATAGAGATAAAGCGAGAGAGAGTGAGAGAAGGAGAGAGAGGTGTTCACGGTGAAGGATGCTTCCACACACAGTCTCTGGGAGGTAGAGGAATAGTGACGGTGCAGATTTAGCAGCTAAAGCCTGTAATGTGATAGTAATACTGTAATCTAATGGTAAAGCTGTAATGTAATGGTCACGCTATAATATAATGGTAGTGCTGTAATGTAACAGTAATACTGTAACGTAATGTAAGCGGGCAGATTGAGATTAAGTCTAAGTCTAAGCCTGGGACTCAGGGGGCCAAGGGATGTCTGAGTTGAGGTCCAGAGTGCGCTGTAGGAGAGCTGGCATCCGGGCAGCCGCTGCGCTCATTGGACTCCTCCACCGCTCCCGCAGACAGAGGGAGAGGGAGAGACTGCGAGCCAGGGACAGCCAGTGGTGGGTGAGCCTGCTGTTTGGGGGGTTTGTATGTGTGATGTGGAGGCAGTGCTGGACAATACTGATAGAATTCAATGTCATAATATTTTTCCTAGTATATATCACAATATGATGTTTGAGTTTGTATTAATAAAGTTAACAAACTTATTTTTTCCTGACTCTATGCTAAACAAATACGACAGCTTGTTTTGACTGGACTGTTTTGATTTGTTCTGTTCTGCTTCTCTTAAAATGACACCAGAAGGAACACTAAAGAATATTTTTTACATTAATCAAAGGAAAGCGCCTAACAAAAAGTTTTTGCTATCTGTCAATACTGCTCAATTAAGTATTATTCTATATCAGTATACTCTTGTAGACAATATTCCTTGATTTAAACGTGTACATTATTTCCACATGAATAAACTATATTACATCAACACCATTTTGCTTTCAGTTTTGCTACGTTTTATTCATGTAGAAATGATGTAAACATGGTGAATTACTTTTTCAGTGCAAGTGATCATATCTGTTCTGCCTCTCTGCTGTGAATGCTGTCAGAGATGAGTAATAACTATTAACCGTTCGTCTCCCTTCAGAAAGAGAACTCTGTGCTTGCATGAGTGAATTATAACCTCTTCTCATACTTGTTGTTGGCAACATTCTCCCCATGCTGTACACCTACATTTGTTCACAAGTCTTAAAAGCGTTGTCTTCTGAGGCTTAAGGGCATTTTACGTGTCCAGCCAATTTGAAACGCAGTGAGTGTTCCTTTCACAAGCAGAATTGGAAGTTTACATTGATTTCTACCTCCAAAATACAGTCTCTCCATCTGCTGTTTGCGCCTCGGTATTACCTTCAGCCATTTTCATTTATTCTGTAATTTTCCCTCGCTGCCTCCACTTTCTTTGTTTATCTATTGATTTTCTCTGCTTCTCTGTCTGTCACTGCCAGAGCAAAAGCGGCTGTTGTTGTCAGAGGCTAAGGTGTAGTTGTACTGTGTACTGTAGTGTAGTTAAAACTGAATTCAGGCACTAACCCTGTGAACATGTAAATGAAATATGGAGACATACAAATCATATTGGAAGCCAAGTAAAGTATTAGATTAGCCCTTGAACAGAAAAACAGTGTGCAAGTCAACTCCCAACATATCACAGTTACCATTTAAAGGACCCATATTCTAAATTATTCCTGTTGTTTTTGTATTTTATTTTTACTTATGGTGTTTGTGTAGATTTATGTACCAAAACAGTCATGATTTATCTTTATATGGCACTTTCTAATCTCTTTTTATGCCTTAGAATTAAACAGGCTGTTTCTGCTACAGTGCCTTTAAGACTGATATATGCAAACTGTCTCTGTTCTGATTGGCTGCCCTGTATTGTACCTCATTCAAAAAAGCGGTCCGGTCTGAAACAATCTTTATAACTTCAGCGTGAATGGGTGAACCTAACCTATGTTAGGTTGAGCAGACTTTTGAACAGTCTAATATTTTTTCTTTAGCACAGGACATCAAAGCAGCAATTTTCAAAAACACCATTCATTTTTCTCATAGAGAAAAACCCAGAGGCCTGGAGTTCCTAATTTGGGCATTACGCTGACTACAGAAAGACAACACAACATCAGAGAGCATCACGCAGTATTAAGCCTTAGACCTGATTCACACATACTACCTCTGCGTGACGTGAGTGGTGCAGCAGTGACTGATCAGTCACTCTGCTCAATAAAAATATAATTTATAAAAGAGCTCAGTGACTGGGCGATTAGTTTCAAGCCTGGTAGACCAACCGGGAAATCTGTGTGCAGCAAGGAATGTTTAAAGAGTATTTTTTTCATTAAATAAATTAACAAATTTATTTATATAATTTTTAAGCTTTTATTTCTTTTTCTGTTTAATCATCTTTGATTTTCATGGCTTTTTTCATTGTATTTTGCTGTGTGGCACATGGCGTGTGGAAAACATCAGCTCCTCGTCTATTTTCTATATACCACACCACTTCAGTGTAGTGTCTGGGACTTTCTGCTGCTTCGCTCGCGCTGCCTGTGTGAAAGCGCTGACATGTTAACATGAGCACTGAAATGAAAATCAAGACGTTCCACATCGCTCATACCCTGCAGAGGCAATATGTGTGCATCAGGTCTTAGAAGATACACTTGTAGCAAAAACATGGTGAAACTTTAGTATGAATTGTTTCTCACTGAAGAGAGAGTTGAAATTGTAGATACTAAACTTTCAATCAGCACTACATTTGTGTTTTTAAATAGAAGTGTAGATATTTTATTATTATTTAAATTTGATAAAAAGTTATTATTATGTATGCAGTCTTTTTTTGCAGAAAGAAAAACCATCTATATGCTGATATCATGCCTTGTTTACATAAAAAAGAAGGAAGTACAAACTTGAAATTGCTTATACAGAATGTAAATGAAATGTAATTGAAACGTCTTCTGTAACTATGTAATAAAATACACAATTATGTATATAGTAGTCTGGCAAAATCACAGTAATATTTCTCAACTTCTAAGGATTAGCTTTCAAGAATAATCAGCTAAAGTACTACATGATTGATTTTAATATTAAAAATGGCCTCCTGAACATGAACTGTCTTGTATATTCCAGAACGATGGCATACGTACATAGCATGTATATGCTTGGTTGGTTTCATGGCTTTCTAAAGCTCTTGCGGGCACGTTGCCGCATCCACACGTTCACAAATCTGGACACTATCTCCGGGTTTGATGGAGCTTGGCTGGGGGGGGGGTGTATCTGTGATTGCCTCAGCAACAGAATGAAGTTGGAGGAGATAAAAAAAAATGTCAAAACCTGAATTTCCCCTAATCTGTATCTTTCTGGGGCATGAAAGATAAAGGATTATGACACAGCATCAATGAGTTTAAAGGAAAATTCTCTGGCTAGCTTAAGCTGTTAAAAATTGGATAACTGGAGGTTTGTGTCTTGTGAGGTACACATTAATATCATACTTTCATTGCTATCATTATAAAGTAAAGGATTGATTAGTTTTGCCAATATATGTGAGTCGATGCTGTCTATGTGGCACAGTGTTTTGTTTTTCTTTCATCAGTACTGTCTGAGAATAGAATTATGGCAGCTCTTCTCTATATTAAATGTAATATATGATATGGCACTGGCTTCCTAATAAGAACTAGAGACATGTCCAATGATGGATCTTCGGAATCTATTCATAAGCTCTACAGAGAGCTTATGAGGGATTGGGTGGATATTTTTAGTCATATTCATCTCTCTCTCTGTACCGCTCTCCCTATCTGTCTGTCTCTCTGTCTGTCTGTCTCTCTCTCTCTCTCTCTCTCTCACTCTCTCTCTCTCACACACACATAGCCTCTCTTGCCCTACCTTGTTCCATGTTATGGAAGGTGCAAAGCGGAGAAAAATGAATGTAAAGCAGACCTAGACTTCTCCTGAACCTGGACTTTTCAAGGGCTCTGTCCCAATAATAGATGACTAAATGAGGTCCATCTCTTTTTGATGAACTTTATGATGATGAAGTGCAGCGAGTTCATTTCAGTTCGAGGGAGAGAAGATGGCAGCTGAGAGAGAGAGCGAAATAGAGAGAGAGAGAGAGAGAGAGAGAGAGAGAGAGAGAGAGAGAGAGAGAGAGAGATAGAGATGGGTGCGTCTACATTCATGGGTGAAGGTCTCAAGCTGTTTACCATATGGACAGTTCACGAACAGAAAACAACACAAACCTCTAGCAAATTTACTTAAAGCATTTGCTAAAGGTCTGTCCATATGGTGAACAGTTTGAGCTTAATATTAAAGGAATAGTGCAAAAAAAACCCAAAGGTACACAGTTATATTCTTTGCCCCAAATGCCAGTCAAGCCATTTTGATGTCTGAAGTTTGCTTCTTTAGGTTTGCACTGGAACTATGAGGCTAATGTAGCTAACCAGTAATGGAAACAAGTCACCAGTTGGCCACATGCAAACTACATGCCTAATCATAACATGCTTGCCTCAAACTGTATGGAGACATTAAGTTACCTAAATTAGATTGTCTTACTGTTTTTTAGCTATGCTGTATTCTGGTGTACATTACTTTTGCTTAGCTGAAAAGAGTAGCAGCCTTCTTGAGACTTCAACTTTTGTCCGTTTATATAGATAACAGTATGTCATACAGTTTCAGAATCCACTTAAGCAAGTCTTTTTAAGATTACTTAACGCTGCACTATATACGTTTTTGTTACATTTGAAAGAAGTAGCATTACTGAGTCAGGAGAAAAAAAAAATATGCTTACATATAATCCCAAAATAATAATTCTACAGTCAGAGGTATCAGGTCGGCATTCCTGGGAGTTTTTCAACCCTTGTTATATGTCTTTACGAATCAATGCAAAATTAATATTATACTGATGAAGATATAATGACAACAGTAGATAATTCATTTATATCCCCACACTCTTACACGCTTGTGACATATTTCTTTTTTTCTTTTTTGGATTTTTCCCCAATTTTCTTCCCAATTTAGTCGTCTCCAATTCCACCCACTAGTTAGGACTCCCCCAGTCACACGATAGTACCAACACCAGGAGGGTGAAGGCTAACACAGGCTTCCTCCGAGACCTGTGAAGCCAGCTACCGCATCTTTTTAAACTGCAGCTCAGGCAGCGACACTGGACAGCTGAACGCGCTCAGCGGAAAGCGCCAACCGCCAGATCTGTTACGTCAGCTAACAGACGCCTGCGCTGACTAGCATCGCGTTGAGTGGGGGGGGGGGGGGCCAGCCTACCCACCCAGAGAGAGCGAGGCCAATTGTGCTCTCTTGGACTCCTGGCCATGGATGGCTGTAGCATGAAAAGATACAAATATGTACCTTTCACCTTGAAAAATCTTATTCAAGGTCCACAATTGGACCTTAAAACCACTGTTGTACCTTTGAGGGTACCTTTACATTGTTTGTACTTTAATGAACGAAAAATGTACCTGCAAAGTACCTTTATTTCTAACAGTGCAGAAGACACATCCTACACTGAGTTTTGACTGAGTTCTCTTTGAATACTCTTTCAACAAGCTCACAATCATCAGAATAATCCGCTCAGAGAAAGAGTTCGAAGCACAGCCGCCATTACCAAATGTTCTTCCGAACGCTGTGTGCAATTACACATTTCCACCACAGATGCAGAGCTGATGTTTGAGAGATCTCCAAATGTTGCTTTAATAACTGAACACGGTTTGAGCTGAATGTGATGAATTAGGCATGTAGTTGCATGATGCTAATAAATGAGGTATAAACTTCCATTACTTGTTAGCTACATTAGGCTCTTTAGCAAAACTAAAGAAGCAGGCACCAAACATGTCTTGCCTTTAAGCTTTAAGATGAAATATTTTCTCTATGTATACCTTTTTATCGCAGCAGTCACTAAAAGGGTGTTATGTGTTTTAGCTGAGACTGTATGTGATGATGTTGTATTACAGGAAGCAAGAGCTGCTGACTATCAACAATGTGCCTCTGGCAGACTGCCCACCTTCTCCCCCAAGAACCGCCCCACCCGCCATGAAGGTAAGCTGAGGACCTCTAGGTCTTCTGACTCAGTGCCTTCACAACAAACTGTATGCTGAGTTGCTGGAGCTGGTTAAGAAAATTCAGGAACACTCGAAGGCTTCCCGCATAGGCATTTAACACATGCATACACACTGAATAACATATTTTAAAGCAATTTTTGAGGATTTATGAACAGCATATGCCAGTATTTGCAAGATGACCCAAGGCTATCTCTGCTTTTGTCCACCACTGGCATTTATATATGGACAAAATATGTATGCAAATCAAAACATTTGATGAATGCAGGGTGTTTTCATAAGTAGGTTCCAGCCATATAGGTTCCATTACTTGGCAATGATGCTTCATAACAGGGTTATAGATGGAACAAATGTCTGTCACTTTTGTATAAAGCACTTATGTGGATACATTTTTCATCTTGCAAATACCGGCATAAGATGTTCATAATAATAATAAATATGTTATTTAACGCTTATGTAAGTGTCATGGAGTCCCCATCTGCGGTAAATAAAGTGTTACCAAAAATTCACTACAGATATCTTCTTTTAGGTATCTGAATTTTTGTATTTCTTGCAAGTCTCCAACAATTATCTTATTAAAACCTTTTTCTGCACATATACAAGTTCTAAAAAGAGCTCTAAAAAGGTTCCACAAAGTGTAGAAAGTATGATGGACCAGAAAGTTAAAGCATTCATGTAGACTCTATTAACTGTTCACTCTTCATTAAATTACACTATTAATGAAACATTACTATTATCTCATTAGCCTTTTACCTTGAGAAAAGAGCTTACGAAGGTGGAGAAGTGCTGTCCTGCTTGCTCAGTGGACCATAACCTGGCCAGTCCCCAGTGATGTGGTCTTCTGTGTATTGATAAAGAAAAAGGAAAGGAAGACATTTTAAATAAGGTCACTAAGAATGTAATATGTCAAGATGAAAACTGGGCTTTCCAGACACATCAGCAGTCCATCTCTCTATCTCTTAATATCTATTCAGATATGTGGTCATGTTGGCTTAAGAATTGAAAATCATATGTAAATGTTGAATGGTTCCTCAAAAAAAACAATAAAATGTATAAAAAGAGAACTATAAGAGTGCACAATGTCGGACATAAACAATGTATATAAAACCTAAATAACCAATAAAATAGTGAGGGGCATAAGGGAAATAAAATAAGAATGACACAAAATAAATAATAATAAAAAACACATTTTTAGTCAGTCTGGTAAAACTATTTGGTAATTTGGTTTATCCACAGCATTAAGACTAGGATCATGGTAAAGGTTTAGGTTTTAGGAAGAGGCTGAGTACAGGTTAGAGTGAGTCTTTAGGGTTAGAGTTAAAGAAAAGTTAAGTTGAACTTAGAGACAAAATATATAAGGAAAGTACACTGTGGTAGTCCTTGAAAGATCTAATACATTGCCTGCTTCTAAAAATGTCATGAACACCTAAAAGAAAGGTCTACATTAAACAGCAGCCAATCAAGAAATGCAAAAGTGATAAAATAATAATTAATAATTCTGTTAGGGTAAAGCCCTTTAACTGAAAATAAGACATTGCAAACTATTGCATTTTGTTTCTTACTGCTTGACCAAAACACGGGACAGTCTGAGAATAAAGACAGGCCAGGCTGTGCAGGTCTCATTCAATGTGTAGCCTATGATGAAGGTAAAACGAGCTACTCGGTATTTGTATTATACACAATATTCCTGATTATGCAATACGGACACAGGAGGACTCGGTTCGAGGCGCCAAAATTCAAAATCACTCGTTCCGTTTCACATCACGCGAGCGTGGAAACGCGCTGTTAAGGCCGTGACTGAGGAGCGCGGCTCTGTCGCTAACTAGGCTAACTGCTCAGGCTGATGTTAGCTGGGTCCACAAACAGTGTAAATATATTTCTCTAACAAACCAACATGTTGGCACATCATCCACTGAGGGTAGATATGTCATGTAAGACAATGAATTCTTATCAGCATCCAGTTTGGAACCAGTTAACTTGGCTGTAGTTGTAGCTCCTATTCAAAGACGCAGCCATTTCACCCAACACGAAAATGATTTTCTTCGGCCTTTTTGAATAATAAAACATGTTTTCTAATGTTTTCCCCTCTTTGCTAAATGGTTGTGCTGCTGTTTTTTTAACCTCTTAACACTTACACCTAAAAGAGTAAGCTTCTACCTCTTCACCTCTACGTTAATTCGGACTGCAGCCCATTTTTCTGGCCGTTTACCATGTTTTTCCCTCGCCGTGGTTAACTGGATATCCGTTCATTAACTCTCGCGCATACTCGAACATCAAAATTAGTTGCAATGCATATCGCTACTATATATCTGTCTATCTATCTGTCTGTCTGTCTGTCTAATTGTTCTCTTTCTCCACAGACTGCACCGTTCTTTGACTCACTAGAAAAGATGGAGGTAAGAAGTAAAACATTAAAAATCTTTAATTTTTGAGCCAGTTACAATAATTCTACCATCAGGCAGGGTCAGTGTCCCTCGCAGTAACTTCAGTTTTTTATACATTTGCTAATACGAGTTTACATTGAACACGAACATCACCATAAAGCCTCAGAAAATGCTCTACTTCTCATCCTGACTTTCATGACTCAAGACCTCTTGAAAGCTGACCTTTTGACCTTGACCTATAGCAGGTGTCAGAGGTGGATGAGATGAGGCCAGGCCCACAGAGAGTGAAGGTCTGCAGAGTATGAGTTACGAGCCCAGGGCTACACTTCAGATCACAGGTTGCTTTAGTGGTATGAAGATGCTATTTTTAACTGAAGATGGTTTTTAACTGTTTACAAATTACATATGTACATCTTACATTATGTTAACTGCTGTAGCTGATTATTAGCACCTTAGCATTAGTGATTTCTCATGAATCACACTAACGCAGCCTTGAAGTGTCCCTTTGGGCCAATATTTGTCCCTTCACTTGCTCATATCCATTAATACCCCAACACAGTTCCAGTTGTGCATGTTTGTGTTCTATGATTTTTAAAAAATAAGATTTTAAGGTTCTCCATCATTAGCTTGTGACGTTGTTGTTGTGGTTATCTGTTCTTTTTCTGAATTGTGTGTGTGTTAATGTGTCTGGCATACTTCTTGTACCTGTGTGTCTGTGTTTTATTCAGTGTGCGCATGTGTGAGAAAGTATGTACAGAAAGTATATGCAAGGTTATTTTGTGAGAATAAAACCATAACACTGTTTTTTGTTTCTTTAGGATGATTATATTCCATATCCAAGTATAGAAAAGGTAAGGCCAGCTGTACTTTTTGGGGCTTAAGCTGATAATCATCCAAGATGATCAGTACACTGAAGTACTCAGTACTGTTTGTTTTCGGCATGGTAGGTACTGCAGCAAGGTGCGCCATACCCTCAGGTGATCCTTCCACAGTTTGGGGGTTACTGGATAGAAGACCCCGAGGCTTCGGCCATCACCCCAAACACATGGGAAAACTGTTGCAGTTATGAGGAGGAAGAAGAAGGAATGAATCCAGGTGGCGAGTTTGGATACCGGCTGGAAAGTAACTACGCCATACGAGCCTACCGCAAGCACTTTCTGGGCAGAGTAAGCGCCTGTCTGATGTTTAATAAAACATAGGAACTAATGTGAAATCATAGTATACCTAGTAGAAGGTGTGAATTGGTTGTCATAAAAACGGAACTAAACACCTTTAACCAATTTTACCCCTTAAAGGAATATTTAAGAGTTTTTAATCCTAATCCCTATTGCGGAGGTGTCAAACATGTGGCCCATGGGCCTGGACTGGCCCAGTCATGGTTACTATCAGGCATGCCAGATGAATGTAAAATCCATGTTCTAAATTCAAATTGTCTTGGACCATTTGCAAATGAATGATTGACACAACACTAAAATAATCATTGCTTAGCATCCATGTCCAAGCAATACTTCTTCCAACAAGCGATTGAAAAACTCTGTTAAAACTGCTCAGAACATCCCTGGGGTGAGAATGGCAATGGTAGTAATTTAAACACAATTATTAGGCTAAGAGATGTGACAAATATGTAATTCAGACATCCTGATCATCTGGACAATAAAGATGTTTTTATTTCATTATTGATGCTGAAAAAGTTTTGGCTTAATCTGTGTGGAAGACCACAATCACAGCTAATGCCAGAACTATGAACAAGCAGCCCTGAGGGAAGCTTAACTTTATCCACGTTTCTGTATTTGCTAACATCATTTTTAATGTTGTTTTAATTTTAAAGTTTCTAATGATAAATGACTTTGCAGAACAATGTTGAGATCAGTTAGCCAGCTAAGTTAACTTGTCTGATCTTAGCTGCCGGGCATTGCTGACAGTCCATAGCGTTCACTTTTGTGATTAAAACATCATATTTGGAGATAAATATTTATGCACTCACATTCTTTGAAGTTTGCTAAAAAACCTTGTGCAAAAGATAACATATCCCCATCATCGGAAGATGCAGTGATTAATTTTAGTCTGACCATCTAATTTGTTTTATAAATTATATTTGGTCAATCAGTTTGTTCATTCAAAATTCAGCTGCAAATTAACACATTTTTGAGGAGCTGTTGATGTATTATTGGCCAACTAAACTGATTTTTTGTTTGCGTCCAGCCCACCCAACAGTGGACTAAGTGAAATGTGGTCTGTTACCTAAAATTACTGAATTACCTAAAAAAGTTTGACACTCCTTCTGTATGTGCTGCATCAGTAGGATATATATGGTCAGTTACCACAGACAGTGATTTTAACGCATTTCCCTACCTTTACAAAGGAAAAGAAAGCATGTAAATTTGTAAATTAAGTTGCAAATCTGTAATTCATTCTGTCAGAGGTGGGGCCAGTTTTCCAGATCGAAGATTTAGGTGTAATGTGTTACAAACGTAGTGGTGTGGTGAAGTTCACAGTCTCCTGACTGATCATGTATATCTGAAAATCTAAGGAAACATGAGTGTAACCAGAACTGCTTTGTTGGGTTCCATTTTTCACTTCCGTAAGTTTATAATAATACAATAATTTGCACTGTTTCCTGTGTTGTTACTGAATGACAATGCTTGCTAAATCATAGGATGTGTACATATAAAGAAGCTGAAGGGTTAAACAGATTAAGAAGAACTGGCACCTTGCTAGTTCTGTGAAGTATAGGGAGTAAAGCTTTGATCACACCTGTAAACCTGGTGTTTGTTTTTTTTTCTTTTTCACTCTCTACTTGTCCTGGTATCCCATAAATCAGTAGCATTTTGTTTTTAAAGAATGAAATCTACTATATTGTACTTGCACGACAGACAATAGACAATCAACGATTCATAGCAACCACTGATTATTCAGCTCTGAAAAATGAGGCCTGGGCAACATCCCTGCTACATGCTGCAAGCACATAATCCCTCAGCAAATATATTTAATGGAGATATGGTGCCAATAATGGAGATATGGTGTCTAATTAATTTTAAAGGGGACCTTGGGGAGCTGAGCTAATAGGACAGACATTAAAGCAGCTCAGACTGTTTGGATAGATAAGAGTGACCGTAAAACGCTCACACTTCACCCTTTCACAGGAACACCTCAACTTCTACTGCACAGCCAGTAACCATGGCAACCTCATACTGTCCCTCCGCCAAGAGGAGACAAAGGATCAGGAGTATCTGCACATCATACTGAGGTAATAACACCCCTGGGACACATTCTATACATCCAAGTGTATTATGTCCTACATGTTTGATTGCATCTTTTCATTAAATTCTGTGGATGTCTCTCTTGCTCTCCCCTTCTCTCAGGACACCATCAAAGACTATTTATGACAGGATTTCTCTCGCAGGTCTGACCGAGCTCCCCAGTGTCCCTCAGTTAGCCAAGGTGATGATGCTGCTGTGCTGGACTGTCATTTATAGTTACTGACCTTTGAAGCCAAAATGACTTAAACGGATGTTCCTTTCAAAAACTTCTAACCATTTTACTTATAAGCTGGTACATGCAAAACGTAAGGCAGTAGTGTGTTTAGTTTATCAAATTTTACACAATTTGCTCCTAGATCCCTATAAAGATCAGCCAAGATATGTTTGATGTGTAATTTTACATCTTTAGCATTGGAGCTACAAAGCTAGCTAAAGGGTGCTAAAAACATCTTGAAGGCAGAATTTTGTCTAAACTTTTTTCTATTTTTATGGATAACTATGTCGGAAACTACATAAGCAAGTTTATTTGAAATTATTTAACAATTTGATGCAGAGTAAAGCAATTGTACAATGATATAGGCATGCAGTTTAGCATAATGCTAACAGAGTATAAGCTTCCATTATCCTTAGCTACATTAGCCTTACAGCTCCAGAGTAAAACTAAAGACAAAAACTTAGCCAAATATTGCTGACTGACTACATTTGTTGTAAGAAGATTTTTACTACTAACTATTACTTTCATATTTTGTTTGAGTGCATTGACTTGGTTTGGACCGAACCTGGTGTACCTGTTACAGATTTCAGTGCTGTTGTTCTCTCTTCTTGTAGTTGCTTTGTGAAGATATTGTTGGCCTGAGATTCAGTCCTGTGTTGTACCCAAGGGTGAGTTCAGTCTACACAACAAGGAACTTTGGACAATGTTTATATTTTAAGACTTCAAAAATAAAAATATTATTCTTCATTTGGCAATATCTTTTAGCTGTCCTTTTAGGACATGTGTTAGGAAAAGGAAGTGGTAGCAGTTCCTGCTAGTAAGCACAAATATTTTAGTGACAAAGGACACTGGTGTCATGAAACCAGATAATACAGGAAGCAGTCTGAGAACTTGTGATTTGCCCTGTGATGAATCTGATTATTCAAGTTTTAATAAACACTACTTTAGTGTGATCTGATTACTGAATCTCAGTTGGGACAATACAGGAAATAACAGCTGAAACATTCTCATTTCCTAGGGTTCTCAGTTAATAGTGAGCTATGATGAGCATGAGGTTAACAATACGTTCAAGTTTGGTGTCATCTACCAGAAGTTTGGTCAGGTGAGTGGGAATACAGCATACCATCCAGCTCCACATACAGTGCAAATATGCAAATTCAAATGTCAGGGAAGCTGTATGATTTTTAATTAGGGATGCACTAATATAGGAATTGTGTTCTGATGCCGATATTTTGTACATCAGATATCATGTACATATATGCCGATGCCGATTTAAAACCATTTATAAATATTTATATTATTTATTTATTATAAAGAGAAATTGGGACTATGTCTTTCTGGGTTTAGCATTACAGAGAAATGTAACAGTTATAGCTAGAAAATGTTTGAAAATGCAGTGAAATTAATAAAATGCACACATTTTAGTACAGTAACCCAGCATCGCCTAAATGTTATGCTCTTTCAGAGTACAATAGGTCATCATTCATCAAATGTCTCTTCGAAATATCAGTCAAATCTGTTAGATTCCAATTTTTTAAGCAAATGTCTGCCAATATCGATTTGATTCCAATATCACTGTGCATCCCTAAATTTAATCAATATTGTAATTCCAGTGTAGACTGTATTTCAAGGCCCTTGCAAAAAACACAGTTCCAAATTACAGTGCTTGAGTCTGAATCACTTTTGCATTCAGATTCGCTGTAATTTCTGTACTTTAGCGCTTCTGTTTCTGCCCCTTGGGGGACCTCCCCCACATGACTTTACAGTAGTCACCCTGTCTTGGCTAATCGACATTGAATTATTATTATCATCTGTGCAGACTTCAGAAGAGGAGCTGTTTGGAAACAGTGAGGAAACGCCAGCCTTCACGGAGTTTCTCCAAATGCTGGGAGACTGTGTAGAGCTGCAGAATTTTAAAGGGTAAGAGTGATGGTTAGGCAGAAGGTGAAAAAGATACCTGCAGACACAATGACACCTTATCACACTCAGAAGGAAGCTTTTATCTCCAAAGGTTTTGACAATGAAAAGTATATTTGTGCATCTATCTGTATTAAAAACAAAACGAAGGAAGGGGTTTCTAAGTTTGTGCTAGGTTTTCAGCTAAAGTTGAAAGTCAAAGGTGGTGGTGCAGGAGATTCAGTTAGTGCATATAAATGAAGGTCAGAAACCACCCTTAACTATTTAATTTACAGTAAAAAAGGTTATTAATTTTTCTGGGGATATTTCTGAGGATAATATAGATGAGTTAATTCACTTGCATAAGAAAGAAGAAAGTCAAAGGAAAATAAGTGAAAAAAATATAAGTTAAATAGGTTTCCAAAACTGGACTTCTAACAACCCTGCAAGACCCAGTTAAAATACACAGATTATTCTGTCTGTTGTCCACTGTGAAAAGATGACATCGCAATGGGTCTGAAAGGATGTGTAGCTGTCAAAAAGCTTTCAGTGAAGCAAAAAGACAAAAAAAAGAACATTTACAAGTCAAACAAAGATGCTGCGGGTGTTCTTAGAACATTGGACTGACCCAAAGTCCAGACCTCAACATCATGGAATGTGTTTTTTTTTATTGTGAGGAGCAAAAAATGCAACCAACATCTAAGACTAAACTTTGGCGGTGTGGAAGAATATCCCTGCAGATTTGTTTCAAAAACTGAAAGCAATTCTCCCAAAAAAAGAATGGAAGCTATAAAAAGACAAAAAGTAAAAACACTAAATACTGACAAATTTGATATGTTTAGTTGTTGATGCTTCTGTGTAATTTTAAATGTTTCTGCTTTTTTTCCTGACTCTGACCGGAAATTAAATAAATGAAAGGTGGTCTCCGACTTCTGCACATACTGTTTATAATCTATATATGGCCCCTATCAAAAACTGTATAAATAGTAAAATGCATGGTAAACATTCACCTCTCTTATGTACTACATATGGTGGGATCTGTACTACATATGGTGTGATTTAGTTTCTAAATGTTCAATATGGTGAACATTTAGAAAACAAAACAAAGAAGACAAATGTGGTGAAAAGTGGCAAGACAAATTCCAGATACATACTGGGAAATGAAGATTATTCTGATTGTGATAAGTCAGCCAAAGCCTTTTCTTGCTCAGTGATCTTTCTCTTCTTCTGTTAGGTTCCGAGGTGGTCTGGATGTCTGTCATGGGCAGACAGGTTCTGAGTCTGTTTACACTGTTTTCAGAGGACAGGAGTTGATGTTCCATGTCTCTACTAAGCTGCCCTACACAGAAGGAGACACACAACAGGTGTAGATTTAGCCTGAGCCAGGGATCACACCTACAGCTCTAGCCATCTGCTACTACTCACCACAGTGATTTACTAGGAAACTCATGCTACACTGCACTTGCCTTAACTGCACAGTGAGTTATTAGTCTGGCTGTCTGTTACAAAATGTCCATGGCCATTTTTCACACACAGCTTCAAAGGAAGAGACACATAGGGAATGACATTGTGGCAGCAGTTTTCCAAGAGGAGGCCACACCGTTTGTTCCCGACATGATTGCCTCCAACTTCCTCCATGCCTACATCCTGGTCCAAGTGGAGAATCCTTGTACAGACAACACCACCTACAAGGTAGAAAATCAGTTTACAGTCAAGCTTCAAAAAGAACACAAGCACTTTCATACCCAGACCAAATGTTTTTGACAGTACATTTATCCACTGGCTAAATGTGGGTGATGGGTTACAGGTGTCTGTCACAGCACGAGATGATGTGCCACAGTTTGGCCCCCCCCTCCCAAACCCACCAGTCTTCAAAAAGGTGAATGAGGACAAATATTCAGCTTCTTGGAGGATTTTATGCTAACATCATTTCTGAATGTTGTTTACCTTGTCACTGTATTTGCTGTCTCACTGTGTCCATCCATAGGGTCCAGAATTTCGAGAGTTTCTGCTGACCAAGTTGATCAATGCTGAGCTGGCCTGCTACCGGTCAGACCGATTTGCCAAGCTTGAGGTAAGCATAAAAAGGACAACAGAATTGTACTCGAGCAAGAGTGGATAAATACAGTTGATGTAAAATTCTGTAGGCATGTTGTTACCTGACTGAATTGAGTATATGCACGCATGCATGAATTTGTATACATGTCCCCCGTGTGTATCTGTTTGTGTGCTTTAGGAGAGAACGCGAACAGCGTTGCTGGATAACCTTCATAATGAATTGCACAAACAGACTCAGGCCATGCTGGGTCATGCAGTGAGCAGTGAGGAGGAGCGCATGGAGAATGGAGGACATGGAGGAATACTGGAGTCTATCAAGGTGCACATTCAAACAGGCAAATTTCATTTAAGCCCTAAAACCTTAGGCTTATTATTCAGTTATAAAGCTTAAAAGTGTATTGTTCAGCATTTACCATTAATTAGTCAGTAACTACTGTGAGTTTTTCAGTTATTATATATTATATTATATAGTTATAATATATAACTAATAATTATTTAGTAATTACTATGAATTATTTAGTAATTCTTAGAAATTATTTAGTTATAGCTATTCATTATTCAGTGACTAATATGACTTATTGAGGAAGTATTATAAATTATTTAGGCATGACTATAAATTATCCAATAGCTACTACAAATTTTTCAGTTAACTTAATTATTCAGCAACTACTATGGCTTTTTCAGAAACTAATATGAGTTACTAAGTAAATAGTATGAAGTATTTAATAATTACTATATATTATCAGTAACGACTATAAATTCATGAGTAACTACTAACATATTATTCAATAAATACTGTGAATGATTTATGAATTGTTTAGTAACTTTCATGAATCATTAAGTAACTGCTATGAATTATTCAGTAACTACTATGAATTATTTAGTAACTCTTATGAATCATTCCATAACAACCATGAATGGTTTAGTATCTATTTTAAATAATCATTAACTACTATGAATTATTTAGTAACTACTTTAAATGATTCTATAACTGCTATGAATTGTCTAGTTACTACTATAAATTATTTAGTTACAATTTAATTATTCAGTATCTATCATAAATTATTCTGTTACCACTATTAATCATTCAATACCATGAAACTACTGTGCAGATTTTGTATGAAGGAGAGAAATGAAAGTCTGGACCTTCCAACAGGTCTTTAAGTTAAAATAGCCATCATGCTCTGTCAGGCTTAGCCAGAAAAACTATAAGCTTCAGTTATTCTCTGCTGTTTTTTTTACTTGACAAATCTGCAGTTCTGAAAGAAAAGTGACAGAGGTTTCCTCCCTTTTCCCTCTGTCACTCTCTCAGCGGGCAATGCGTGTGCGCAGTCACTCCATGGACACGATGGTGGGCTCTCAAAAACACAGCCGCTCCTCCGCAGGGGGAGGAGGAGTGCCCACCAGTCTAAGTGGAGCGGGCCTCACCCATAGCAGTGCTGAGTGCAATAAAAACTCGGTGAGCACCACATGCCAAAGATCGCAGCACAATTATACACACGGGGTGATGACAATAGTAGTACATGCTTTTAGGGATAGAACAGTATGAAAATGCTGGATATTTAGAGAATCAGTGACCAAAACTATGAAGGTTTTTGGATTCACAGAGACATCTTGGTATCCATCAAAAATGCATTGATACACACTGTTTGTTGTAAGTGTGTGGGCAGAGATCAACGTTTTTCCAGGTAAATGGTAATCAGATGCGCATAAATGAAAACTGTTGAAGGCTGCTGTTTTTCTTTACAGAAGGAAGTGAAAAAGACAAGGCTCTTTGTGAGTTGTTCTGATCAGGGGTACAGGGTTTGGCTGGTTGAGTGTGCCTGGCTTATTGACCAAATGGTATACATCATGCCTGGTGCCAAAAAGTATGTTTTGCCACAGACTTGCATTCAAATTTTACGTTCTTTTTCTGATTTTTTTTCAATGTTTCAGGCCCTATTTATTTGTTTTAGGGCACTTAAACATCAAAAAGCAGTTTGATTATTTTTCATTATTTCATCATTTTGATGCTGGAAAAGATGTCCATGAACAAAGATGTTGGTATCCAAGACACATAGTTCTGGTGATATATGCGCTGCTGTGCTAATCCAATTGACATGTATAGGTTCTAATGTTAATGACTCTCTCCAGGTCCTATAATACTGTCATGGTCCTAATAGATCTTTAAAGTTGGTTTGTAGAGCTCTGAATGTCAGCTAGGCAGTGATTAGTTTCTCCTCCATCATGCTCAGTATTAACATGACTGGCTGAAGCCCCACCCCAAATCTTCTCCTATTGGCTGACGCATGATTACATTAGAGTTGTTCCGTTAAATGTTTAATTCTGGTGAAATTTATTTTAACAAAAAAGTGCTGTCGCCCCACAGCAAGAAGGGCCTGGGTTTCGATTCCCTGGCCAGGCGACCAGGGTCCTGTGTAGAGTTGCATGTTCTCCCAGTGTCTGCGTGCCTTTCCTCCGGGTGCTCCGGTCTCCTCCCACAGTCCAAAGACATGCAGTCAGGTGAATTGGAGATGCTAAATTGCCCCTAGGTGTGAGTGTGTGTGAACGTATATGTCTGTTTGTCTGCCCTGCAATGGATTGGCGACTTGGCCAGGGTGTTTCCGGCCTTCGGCCTGATGAACACTGGGATAGGCTCCAGCACTCTCCGTGAAGGATAAGCGGCTTAGGGAGATGAATGGATGGATGGACTTTACTTTAAAAAATCAGGCAAACATTTTACTTAACATGTTCACAAGCTTAACCAACTTTATGTTTTAGTTATACATACTTTATATTCTTCAGTGATCCACACATCTTCAGCAAGTTCAACTCAAAAGGCCCAATAAATTTAAAGGTTGAGCTGACAGTATGGAATTTTTATAGTTCTGTTTACTCTTGATTTAGTTATGTTAACTTGAAACAGTATAGTTAGATTAACCTCTCATTTAATTGTAATGTGCTGCAATGGTTTATCTGTGTGCAGTGCTTTAATATCAACTGTAGTTCTTTCATAGCACATTCTTAGCATATGAATGTGCTAAGACACAAAAAAAACATTATGTGAAGAGAGCTAATGAAAAATAAAGAGTTAAAGGAACAATATGAAATATATTTACTGTACTAAATCATAAAATGACTGTGATAAATCATCAGAAATTAAGATAACGTGCTGAGTTAAAATACTGGCTTCACTGACAACAGTGCTACAGCCTGTATATTCTTCTTTGAAATTTCCATTCCATTTCGTCTGTTTGTGTTTTGACCTGTGATCTGGCCCACTGGCCATTTCCCACTACCATTTCGAAACCCCAGGTTGCCAGATATAAAACAAATTGGCAGGCAGACACAGCATGCTGCAGCCAAGAAAGCAAGGAAACAAACTGGAGCCCAACTCAAAAATGTGAGAATTATTCCCCTGGAAAATAAGGAATGGGGAAGTTCAACCAAGAATCTGGCGAATAGGCTGAGGTGCCAGAATGTGACTGCACCACCATTAAGGTGGAAACAGGCAAATTTGAACAAAAAGCTGGCGAATAAGAAGCTGACTCAACCTGGTAACCTGCATGAGCTTCAAGTATGGGGAGGAGGAGGCAGGGGAAGGCAACTCTCTCCAGTGTTTTGAATTGGAAGTGCAGTACCCATTTAAAACACTTGCTGTCAGTAATACATGTTGCTCCTTTAATTAATAGAAACCAACAAAACTGCTAAGAATGCTGGGAGGTTTTTTGGGCAAAAGACTCTTCAGGTGAATCGATCTTAACTTGATCTACCTAAGTAACTAAGACATTATACTAGAAATAGGTAGCGTTACAAGATTTGCATGATCAAGTTTAACAGTAGAATGAACCAAAACAAATTAAATTTGTGAAATTATGTTTTACAGTTGCTGTCTGTTGCCCATCAATGCATAGTTCTCATTGAAATCATTGACGAGGGGTGATTTTTACAGATACCAAAATGTCGTTGTGAACATGGCCTTAGCTTTGCACTGTTAAAAAAATATATAATATATAATATAATAATAAATTAGATTTTACATAAATTGACTTTTATAATACCAAAAAGCAACTAGAATTTAAATAAGTATGAAATTGTTAGCACCACTACAACTGTTTACTGTTGGGATTATACAGTTTTATACTGGTAACTGTGATTTCTCTGATGCTTTAATGTACATATTGCCTTGTTTGTTGACGTTGAATAGGTTGGCATTTGCCTCTGCATTTCATGGTTTTTTGTCCTCTAGTCCCCCGTATCATCTACCACTAAATCTCCTCTGAAGAGTCCAGTGAAAAGACGCTCTGGTCTTTTCCCCCGACTTCACACCAGCATGGATGGGCAGTCCGATCGCTCAACACGAAGGTCAGACTCACTTCACTCACTAGAAACTTACTTCAAACTGAATGCACTTCACTGTCTGCTCACTGAAGGATTTTCTAAAAGCTTTTCAAAATACACTCTAAATATATATGTTCTAATCATACACTGTCAAGGTAGTGTAGAACGCAGTAAATGAATTGTGTTTCTCATCCTTTGTCCAACATAAAACACTGACAAATGGATGTACACAAACTGCTTTTTACTTACATTGTGGGAAAGAAAACTGCTGAGTCACTTGCTCTGTTGTTTTCACATTACTCTAGTGTGCTGTGTGATCAGAGGAGTCTGGACAGCGGTCATCTCTCGCAGGAGGTGAGGTCAGAGACATCCTCAAACCCGAGCTCTCCAGAGATCTGCCTGAGTAAAGACAGGTACTGTCACACACTCTCTCACATGCATTCCTGTCCTAGATTTCTAAAAGCATGTATTATTTATGGTAGACTTGTCTTCTTTGTTTATGTGCTGTATTTATAGATTATATATCACATAATTTCATCTCTGTTAGCTTCCAGAGCGCAGGTGTTTGAATGCTGGATTCAAATAGTAATAGTCTAATTATATACAAAATTATCATTTACAAGGTATTTTCTAATGGAAGGAGACTGATCCAAACCCTAAACTCTAAATTTCAACTCGTGAAAGTAATACTTACATTTGTTATATAATTTTTATGATTTCGTATTTTTTTAAGATCTTTCTGATTTTAAAGTGACATTGAAATATTTAGATTCATCATGAGTTTAATTTTTAAATAAGAAAACATTATTCAAAAAATGCTGCCCCACACATTCATGTCGCTACCGTAACACAAAGAGTCTTAGTCTATAGATGGAGCCTTATTTTAGCCATATCCCTGCTTTTTAGAGCAGGAAGTAAGACTGCATCCCTGTCCCTCATGGCCACATGGTGAGCAGTTAGATCTCATTGCTTAGAAATAAATGTGTCTCAAAGTCTGAAAATCAGTGTGTACCAGTAAGAACTGTCACTACTGAAACATACATTTACGAAAACATGATTAAGAAAACTTTTTTGTGTTTTGATAAGAATATTACGATTTGCTCAAATATGTGTTTGCTAGTACAGGCTAACATTTTTAATTACACTCAGAATTAGCAACAACTGTCACTACCGAAACACTCACTACTGAAACATTTGGTAAAATTTCAGTAGTGTTATGATTGTTTTGTTAGTAACAAAATTGAAAGTCCTGTCATTTGTTTTAATAAAACAAACATAATTAAGGTACAGAGTCATTCAAAGTAAGAGGATTTAAGTCCAAGTCGGTTGTCATGTTTTCAACTCTAATGTTCAGCAAGTTTGTTAGAATTATTTATTTATGTTTTAATAGTTTAATACTTCTTTTAAGAATATTTTTACTGTCTCTCTTTTATATCTCTCACTCTAGGCCATCTCTGAAACTGAAGGAGTGCAGTGGAAGGCCAGTTATTTCCCGCTCGTCCTCCAGCACCAGTAGCTTCAGCAGCGCTGCTGGAGACACAGACACACTAGAGGAAGGAGACCCTGTGAGTGTGTGCGTGGGTGTGTGAGAAGAGTTTACATCAGCTTTTTGATGTTCGAAACTCAGGAATCGAAACTCAACATCCAGCTGTGACATGCAATGCAGTGTAAATATAAGCATGTTCCAACAGTTGAACTTGAAGTTCATGGAAGAGTAGCAGTGGCAGAACAGACATCGCTGTTTTTTTTTTTAAACGTTTTAAGAGAAGAATTTAAAAGCAAAGTGTCATTTTTCTTTTTATCTTTAGAACAATCTCCAAGTTTCTCCAACGTTCTCACCTGTATGTGGTCCCTCTCTGAGTGTGGACGGTCAGAATGTAGGAACTCCTGTTATTATGTGCCGCAGTCCAACAGGTAATTAATTGCCCATATAAAAGGTTTTTTACTTTGAATGTATTTTCTATTCATACACTGTCAAAACAGTGTAGAATGTGATCAGTGTACTTTGTTTCTTCCCTGTTGTTTACTCACAGCATGTAGTTTCCTTGATATGAGATGACATTATTTAAACAATCAAATCTTTTCTCTCTCACATCCAAAAGAATTCAAGAATAGGAATTCCCCCAGATCCAATCTGAAGTTCCGCTTCGACAAGCTGAGCAACACGGCTGTAAGATATTATTTCCTGAGTCTGTCGTGTGTGTGTTTGTGAGTGTGTGCGTTCCTGTGAATGTGTCTATTTACACTGACAGTCAAAAAGAACTGCTTGATCATTTTTGCAGTGTTCACTGATACACACAGACTAAATGGACAGCTGGAGTGTTTGTCAGTAGTGTAGGTCCTCTTTGAGCCTTGATGGCCAGCAGTTTTCCTCCTTTAAGTGAATGGAAGCAGTGTTCCCATATGTCCTGAAAGACACAGCAATGTATAGACAAGCTTTCCAGTCAAGGAAAACACCTGGAAAATAAGAGATTTCAAGCAATGTCAAGCAATGTCATCAATTTTGTAGCTACTAATGCTCAGTTTGAGTGTCCATTCATACCTGTTGTACTTTGGAATGCCATAATATCACATATGGACAGAAACCTGGACGCTGTTTCAGAACATCTAGTAGAGTGAGGCTACATTAACACACCAGCTTCTTGCAGCATGTAAAGCTCAGTTCTAATATTTTAGAAGAACTTGTGATCGTATAATGAGTGGTTGATGAATGGTTTGTGTGAATGTAAAGGTGTTTCAGTATATCACTCTGTTAATAAGGATATGAATAAGGGCAGTATTGTTTACTCTACTGTCGAAGATATCAGAAGTTGTGCATCATTTTAAGATTCACAAGCAAGAGTTGTTGTGAATGTAAGCCAAGGAAATTGACCTAAAATTTGTCCTAATAAAAAAGGCCTGGAAAATTGTTTCCTAAAAAAAGAGTGGGAACCCTAATAAGGGATGAAACTAGTGATGCACTCATTCATTATACTGGATTGGTATCAGCACCTTAATAAACAATTCTGACTTTATTAAACAGAATGTATTTTGGCCAGGCATGAGTCATCCACCTTCGGTACTGTTTCTTAAGTACTATTCGGACAGGGTTAGTTTTACAGGGGAAGGTGTGGTAATGTAATTTTACAACAGGACATCTGTAACATATGACTAATTAGTGTGGCATAAGAAATAAATTACTAAGATGAGAGTGGCTACTTGATTTACACATACATATGATGTTGTCATACCGAAAAAGTTCTCATTAGCTGAAACCACATCCAAACATTTCATATTATTTATCTTAACCATCTACCTAGCTGTGTTAAGTGAATGTGTCATTAGCACTACCATTAACTTCGAACATTTTTATCCAACAGTGAAAATAACCGCATAAAATCGAACTTTATTTCTGACGTTACTTTTTAATGTTTAGTAAGGTAGAACACTTGAGGTAGAACAAAAAATATTAGCTTGATTCCTGAAACAAATAATGGAAGTAAAGGCATCTTTGAGTGATATACTGTAAAAAATGCAAAAACTCCTTTTCCACAGGATATAATGGAATATTTATCACTGTGGCAACACGGCAATAATATAACCTGAGGTCATTTCTGTGATTCATTTTATAGTAGGTAAAAGCTGCCGGAACCTTTCCTGATCCGGGACCATACACTCTGTAAAAATGATTGAAATGTTGGATGTGGATGGGACTAAAATCACTGAGAAACACTAGTAATGATTACATTATCCCTTCTCCCCTTATAAAACTAATCCTGTCCAAACAGTACTTTAATCATGATGGTTATAAAATTGCATCACTGCAATTCTGTAAATCTTCTAGACCAATATAATTAAAAATATGCACAATCCTTAAAAGAATGTTGGATATCACATAAAAATACTGATTAAAATATCAGTGAGAGAAACAAATGTTACCTAGTTGGAGTGTCGTAATCAGAGACCATATATAGCAGTGGTCACCAACCCTGATCCTGGAGTAAACAATTCTGCAGAGTCTAGTTCTAACAACCTAAAAAGTTGAGTAACTTCTCATGACTGTCAATATATTATCAGCCTATGACTGTGTTGCTGTGATTGGCAGGGGCAGTAATGAAAGGACAGAGAAGAGAGACCAGGAGCACTGTGTGAAGTCACACCAGACACTGGCTGTGGAATGGGACCATAACACACTGAGGAGGCCACTGGACATAAAAATATTTCTAAAGCTTGAGCTGTCTCTGAGGCAGCGTTTGTTGTTGGTTGCACACACTTTATATACACAAATTATACACCATGCTTAAAATTTTGAACGTTGCCCCACTACAGATCCTGCTTATGTGGAACATTTTGCCTATGCCTTTCTCTTACACAAAAAAGGCTTTTGATAAGTTCCTACAAGGATGATGTTAGAGCTTTTGATAGCAATAGATATATTTTGTTGACAGTGGACAGTGATGGTCATGCAAATTAGGATAAAAGCAATATATGTTTTATTCAAAAGCACAAAACATTCCCCCCATCTACTCATTCATCTGCAGCCATTGTTCAGATTGTGCACATTTGTCACATTTTATGCTTGGGGCGGGCAAGCCAGCGAGAAACTGCCTCTGCCAATTCAGGGGAATGAGATGAGAAAATTATGTGATTTTTCCTTATATCTATTTCTATGCTTGGTAAAGGGCATGCAGTCCGAAGAAACGAGATGAAGTACATTATAGCACATTATTTAGTTTAATGTATGTCTTAGGCAGTAGAAATAAGGCGTTAAGGCATGTAAGCCTTAATATCAAGTACATCAAACCAAACTCAGATATTCAGCCTTTCCGACTTTAGCTGGACTGTGACATAACCCAAGAGAAAAACATTTGATTGTCATATTTTCCATAGGACTGATGGATTGAGCCTGTCCTCATTTCCATTTGATTTATACATTATATTTTAGTAATATTAGACATGTGCACTATTTTAAGGCATATGTCTTAACAGTCAGTGTTCCCTTTAATGACCCAGTCAGTATATATCAAAGAATTCTTTTTTTTTATTCAAGTTACAAGAGATATAGGTTTTATTCACAGGAAATGGATATTTTCTGAACACATAAAACCAACGAAATGTCCCATTTTGGAGAATTCATGTCAGTTACTTTCCTCTATCAACCCATAAAACTACAGCAATGTGGAATTTAATGCAATTAGTTGACCTTTTCCAGTGTTTACACAGTGGCTCCAAAGAGATTAACTTCACTGAGTGTACTCATTGAAATGGTACTGCATCCAGATGTTCTTGTGGAAGACCAATGAAGTTGAGACTACTATAGGCAACAAGATGTCCACACCTGGTATTTATTCTAGTTTTACAAAGGCTGTCTTTGAGCACAGTAATTGTTTATATCTAGACAAATGCAGACATGGCACAACAAAGCACTGAATCATAGCTTTCTGAATAGTTCCTTTTTAACAACTGATACCATATAAACATAGAAGTTATTAGAAAGCACTTGTTTGGAAAAATGGCACTATGATTTGAGAAAGTCTGATGAAACCGTCATGTTTGTCATTCTTACCTGAAATAACTTATTTGTACGCCTACCTACATCTGCACACATTCCAAAAGTTGTACAACCCTTGACATCAACCGTAAAATGGATATGACTGCATCTTCTCAACCATTCTGCTAATGCAGTGCGACACAGCAGTGGTTTAAATATCACTTGCATTTTTATTGGCTGTACTGTATAATATTGTTAACTTGAAGTATCCACCGTTTCAACTTAATTCCATGACTGACATTGCTGTATAAATGTTTGATTAAGTCACTGATATGTATATTTATTGTGTACATTAATTTAAGCAAGATTATGGGATCTGAATATGGCCAAACAGAAATTAAATCACACATACTGATAAACAGCTCTAACATGTGACATTGTTTTAGAGAGAATGAATGTCCTTCAATTCTATGAGAAAGTTGTATTGAGAAGATTTTGGTTTCTTGTACTCTGAATAATTCCTCAGATGTATTAATTTATTTCACAATGATTGTTCTGCTACATGTTTAGATGTATCTTTATGACTGCTGATTTTCCTGAATAAAATTGTATTTTGCATATGTTTTGATTTTTATCTTTTCATAAAAAATGTAAGAATTTAGTCCAGTTTTGCAGACACGTTCATTTGGGTGTAATTTTAACACTTGTATAGATCAGGGTTTCTCAACTTGTGGGCCGCGGAACACCAGTGGGCCGTGGGTCTGAACTCGTGGGGGGAGGCAGGAGGTCGTAGTAGTCCGGCAGAGACGTATAAACAAAAACACCGCAGTCGCAGGCTAATTAGACGTCATCAATTGCAGAGAATGCAGCCGCCCGAAAAGCTTTTTTCACATTCCGGTACAACGTCCGCTCTGTAGGTCTACATCTCAAGTGTACTTATGATAGACGAGTTCTAGTTCAAAACACGAAAAAATGTGTGTTATGTACTTACTTTCACACTCGCACTTGATTACGTTTTACTTGAACCTGACGGGCGAGTGTAGCGGGGCGGAGTGGA